>NW_026126558.1:15945000-16455000 GCF_943737965.1 Phodopus roborovskii | reverse complement strand
TTATTTCCCAAATCAATGATTTAAATGGAATGTATATATTTAAAAAAGCATTCTACCATAGTTCTTGACTTATTAAAAATGTGTAATAAAATTTAATAATTTTCTTGGACTTTACTATTTAAAAACATGCTTCTCAAAATGTTGCCCCATAGCACCATTTATTTTTTAGTGAACTTACGTTGAATCCAACATGTGGTAATAGATGACATCAGGACTATTTTGGTCAAAGAGGACTTTGAAGATTAGTATTTGTGTTCCATGACACTTTTGTTTATTCCCTGCTACCCCACTTCTGATAATTCTCTGATTCCCCCCATATCCTCACTTCCAGAAGGTTAGCCACAGACATGCCTGCATTCTTAGGATAACACCCCCCAAAAAGTGCAAACTGAAATCATCAATCCATAGTTTAGTAAGGCAGTCTTTTCAGATGCAATAACTAAAAGTGTCATATACAAAAATGTCCACTAAACTTATCACAGGTAATCAAATTGGTTAATGAATCAGAAGAATAATCACTCATGAACTTAGTATTACACTCATTGAAAAATACATGAGCACACACATATTTGTAAATATTTTGATATAGTGCTATAGCATTTTAAGAATATTTTTTATTTAGTCTTTGAAAAATTTCTATACATATACAATGTATTTTGGCTATATCCAACAGAAATTCTCCCTCCTGCTTATTGCCAGATTACCCAATTCATCACTCATGTCACCTTATTCATGTCCTCTTCTTTTAATTTTTTTTATAATCCACCAAGTCCAATTAGTGCTGCCTGTGTGCATGCATGTGGGGCCATCCACCTAAACATGGGCAACCTACCACCCAGCCATATCCCTAAAGCAAAGTGATTCCCCCTAACCCAGTAACCACCAGTGAAGGGCAGAATCTCTTGGTTACCTCTCCCACTCATGCTGGAATGTTGACTGGCATGACCTCATATATGTAACATAGCTGCTGTAAGTTTATGTGTAAAGACTGGCCATGTCCAAAAGTCTGCATCTCACAATATTCTTTCTTATTGTTTGTGTTTTACTTTCTTTTCCCTCCCTCTTACATGTTTGCCTTGATCCTTGGGAGGTGTTTGATGACCTATTTTTGGTAGAGTATTCAACAGTAGCTTATTCTTAGTGTCTTGATAAGTATTGGTTCTGCATCGACTGCTTCCCTCTATAAAAAGAAGCTCCTCTGACCAAGGCTGAGAGCAGCACTAACCTATGGATATAACCATAAATATTTAGAATATGGTTTGACGACATGTCCATTTAGCAAAACATTAGTATTAATCCCCACCCCCATGGCTTATGGCCTCCAGAGATGTGAACTTTTGATCAGGTACCTGTCAAGAATTTCTTCCTATGGAGAAGGCCTCAAATCCAATCATAAAGCAATTGGTTACCCCCATAACTGTCATTCCACTATTGTAGCAGTGAACACATTTTGCTTGGTAGGTCAGTTTTACAGCATGTCGGGTTCACAATGGTATGATTACTGATGGCTTTTCTTCCTTTCAGACTGTGCAGTACCTTCTGGCACTATAAAATCTAGCCATAGAGGAAATGTTTCTAGTAGATAAACATTAACTAATTGTAATTAATGTAATTCAATTGATTGGTGCAAAGGAAAATAATAAGATTGAAATACTGAGAAACATATACACCAAGTAAGAATTTCTAGTTTAAAGAACTGGGTTTTTGAATAAACATAGGCAGTTGGTCTCTAAATATTAAGCCAATTTCAGTATCCCTTGGGTCAACAAAAAAGGTAATAGTGCTCCTTGAAATAAGAGAGATACTCTGTATAGTTTGGTTTCCATGTTCTGTCCAGTTTTCTCTCTATTATGAATAGGTCTTGCTTCTGATTCACAAGCCATTCATAATACCATACAAATTTAATATGCCCTGAAGATAATTTGTTCTAGGTTCACATTCAGAAGGCTAAATATCATTTTGAAGGCTGTAAACTATGCTTACCAATTTAGTGTTATTCAATCAGGCCTAATTTATACTTTCAGCATAAGCTACAAACAGAATAGCCAGAATTTGCCTGGTGAATGTTCAAGGCAAAGAGAGACTTCTAGCAAATTCTCCAATGTGTGCCTAATTGATACTTTTATTGAAAAGAGACTGAAAATGTTTATCAGCATCCCCAAATGAAACAGAAGTACCTCTGATCGCTCTTCAAATGTTTGCAAAATTCTAAGCTGTGTTTTGGATTAGTAATCTTAGCTTGGCCAGCTTTTCCTGTTATCGGTATTATTTCTCAAGATGGGCCAATACCCTTTGAAATTGAAGGTTCACAGTACGTATGACTCAATATCTGATTGTTTCCCCCATCACTTTATCTACTGCCTTGGAGTCAGCCTTATACCTCAACATATTCCAAGGCTCAAAGTACATTTGATGAAGCTTAGCATATTTCATCTGTACTATGACTTAGACTATAAAGATCATCTGCTTACATTAACAAGTCCCTATGTATATGCTGATAATACATCACTTCCAACTTCAATAATATATTATGCATTTTATCTATGTGAAGGGTATGATAATTTTCATAAACTTAAAAAACTTTTCAGGTAACAATACTATCCATTATTTCATTCTCTTTAAAAATCTCCCTTATGCCACGTGGAATCAATGCAATTCCTATTTCTATCCACAGGCAAACAAAAAAATCTGTCCTTTCCTATATATTTCTTAGAAATGAAAACATAAACTGGGTATGCTGTGGTGCCACATGCCTTTTATCCTAGCACTGAGGAGGCAGAGACAGGTGAACTTCTGAGTTCGAGGCCAGCCTGATCTCTAATAGGGAGTTTCACAACAGTCAGAGATCTATAGAGAGACACTGTTTCAAAACAAAACAAAACAAAACAAACAAAACAAAACAAACAGCAATAACAACAAACCAAAGGGGAAAATTTTAATTTCTTTTCTTTTTGCTTCTGGATGTTTTTAGCATAGTGTTTTTCAAATTAATTAATACTCTATATAGGAGTATTTCATTAGTTTTTCTAGCTGAGTAATAGTCCATCGGTGGACATACCATATTTTATTCATCCATCAGGAGATGAACATTTGGGTTTTTTTTTAGTTTATGGCTTTTACAAATAATGCTGCCAGAAACATTAAATAAATATCTGTGTGAACACCTGTTTTATATTACCTTAGCAGATTACAAGTAGAGTTAGTAGGATATATATGAAAATTATCTTAATTTTTCAGGATATCATCGAACCATTTTTTCCAAAATGGCAATGCTATTTCAATTTCCACAAGAAACATGTGATTTTTTTTCTAAAACTTATTATGGTCTGTTGCTTATTACAGCTATTCTGATGAGTATGAAATGACATCACACTATATCTTTACATACATTTCCCTAGTAATGGATAATAGTAATGATTATATTTTATGTGCTTAAATATTGGTCTATCTTTTAGGGTAAAATTGCTGTTCTGTAACCTTTTGTTCATTTAAAATGAAGTTTTCTGAATTTCTTATACTTAAATATTTGATTTATAAATAGCCTTCTTTTAGTCTTTAATTTCATTTTATATAAGTCTCATGTATCTTAGTCTGGCCAGAAGCTTGCTGTATGACCAAGGAAGATCTCATGGTTTTTATGCTCCTGCCTTTACATCCTGAAGGCTGGGATTAGGAGCAAGCACCCGTTCCTGGGACTGAACCAGTGTTTCATGTTTACCAGGCATGATTCCAACAACTAAGCTACCTCTTATTTCTTCTCTTGTGTGTGTGTGTGTGTGTGTGTGTGTGTGTGTGTGTGTGTGTATGTGTGTGTGTGCACGCGCGTGCACCTGTGTGCAGGTGAGTGTGTAAAAGTTCATATGTGAAGGCTTTCCATTGATGTTAGGGGTCCTCATGCACTCTCTACTTTATTTATGGAGGCAGGGTCTTTGACTCTGTCTTAGTCAGTGATCTATTGCTGTGAAGAAACACCATGACCACAGTGACTCTGTTAAAAGAATTTAATTGTGGGCTTTCTTACAGTTTCAGAGGTTTAGTCAGTTATCATCATGGCAGGAAACATGACAGTGGGCAGGCAGATGCTGAAGCAGTTGCTGAGAGCTACATCCAGAGATGTAGCTACATCCAGAGAGCTGATCCAGAGATGGGGGGTAGTGAGAAGGAGAGGGAGAGGAAGATGGAGAGGGAGAGAAGAAGGGGGAGGGGGAGAGGGAGAGGAAGAGGGAGAGAGTCTGGCTGGACTTGGAATGGGCAAGGCAGCATCTCCTGTCCTTCTAATCCTTTCAAAGAATTCTACTCCCTGGTGACTAGCATTGAAATATATGAGCCTACTATGGGGTCCATTCTCATTTAAACCACCACATACTTGAATCCAGAACTTGTTAGTTTCAGCTAATCAGTGTGCAAGGATCCTCGCCTCAGCCTCTGGAGGCTGCTGTACCTATTTGGCTTCTACATGACTTCCTACCTCAGGTCCTTGCACTTGCCCAGTAAACTTTATCTCCCCAGCCTCGTTATCTATCTATCTATCTATCTATCTATCTATCTATCTATCTATCTATCTAATGGCACCTTTTTCTCTCTCTTCTTTTCCTTTCTTTCTTTCTTCCTTCCTTTTCTTTCTTTCTTTTTTTTTTTTAAAACACAAACATTTAAAAATTTGAAGTTCCAATTATAGCACAACAGCCTTTTACTAAGCTGATTTCAATAGTGAGGTTGCTGGAGTCCTGCTCTCGTTTGGTCTTAATTTCCATGACATATCCTTTCCCATTCCTTCACTTCCTCTCTCTCTCTCTCTCTCTCTCTCTCTCTCTCTCTCTCTCTCTTGTTCTCTCTCTGTGTGTGTGTATGTCCCTCCAGGTGACTTTTGTGGTTATATGATTTTCTTCATTGGAATCCCTTATTTTGTTTCTGTGCATAGAAACCTCATCTTAGTTACTATTCTTATTGCTGTGACAAAAGTCCTGACAAGAAGTGACTTATGGGAAGCCAGGTGGTCACATGACACTCAAGCCATGAAGCAGAGAGTGACCAGGAAGTGAGGCCAGGCTATGAGACCTCAGGACCCATCCCTAGTAATCCACTTCCTCCAGCAAACTCCATGCCTAATGCTTCTAGAACCTTCTTAAGCAGCATTACCAACTGGGGACAAAGAGTTCAAATAAAACCTATGGATGTCATATTGTCATTCAAATCACATCAACCTCAATTTAAGCTTTTTCATTTTACCTAAAATTTAAAGTTAGTCTACAAAGTAATGGGCAATTCTTGCTTATAAAACAGTATCTATGAATCTACAGTGTAGGTCAGTATAGTAAATCCCCCTTCCTTTCAGTTCTGTTCCCTTAGAGAGCCCAGACTAAAGCAGATTGTGGTGCCAAGGAGGACCTATTAGTGTGACAGACTTAACCATGTGGTTATTTTGGAAGTATGTAGAAGACTTTTGGACTTTGGACCAGAAAAGCAGTTGAATGCTGTGAGTGAAGCTTAATGGCACATCCCAGTAGGATCTTGGAAGACAATAGTGCTGAGCACTTTGTGAACTGTGGAAGGTCAGCTTCAGAGGTTTCAGAGGGTAACAATATTAGAAATTAGGCTGTAGACTATTCTTGTAATGCTTTGGCAATGAATGTAGCTGCTTTTTGCCCTTGTCCTAAGAATGTACCTGGGGCTAAATCAAAAAGTAAAGAACTAGAAGTCTAAGGTACAGTAACAGCAGGTACCCAGTTGGGCTTAAGACCCATTTAACTTGAGGAGAACCACACGTAGTTCTGGAAACAAAGCCAGTACCCAGGGCTCTTGGAGGAGAACCTACAACTACCACTTTACTAAGCCAGCAAAAACCCCAGCTACTCTGTAGATATTTTTCCTTATGCCTTTCAATAGTGTAGTCTTCTACCAACCATCAAGGAAACTTCTCTTTGCAATAGAGGCCATTATATAAAGCAATAATGAATCAAAATGCAGTTTTGGAGCACATTTTTGAGTATGGAAACATCTACAAAACAACTCCTGCACCTAAGCAAGCATCAGGAAGTATTACAGAAGAGGGGTGAAAAGATTGTAAGAGCCAGAAGATCAGAGAGGATCACTGTGAGACTGTGTCTCCTAGTGATGTCAAAAGCCACACCCATGAAGGCTCACCAACATGACTGCCTAAATATGAGCTAAACAAGGACAACAATAGACATGCCAAAGTGGACCATGATAAGACTACCAGTCTTCAACCTTACAGAACTATATCTGACTATGAAATGCTTAAAGTGGGATAAATAGTCTTTTTTTAAGGAAAATCATTCTAATTGGTTATTCAACACAAAATAGTCAACCCTATAAACACACATAGCAATACTATACAGATTGATCAGGCTACATTGAGGAGTCTGCGTGTGCATGTGTGTGTGCGTGTGTGTGTGTGTGTGTGTGTGTGTGCGTGCACATAACAATGATGAAAAAAGAGGCTATGAATTTGAAAGAGAAAGGAGGGCTATATTGGAGGGTTTGGCGTGAAGAAAGGGAATGGGGAAATGTAATTATATTGTAATCTCAAAAATAAAGGAAGAACTGTAAAAGTAATAGATTCATTTCTTTGACAAAGGAGATTTCAAGACAGCCTAACATTGACTCTATCATGTGGTTATTAGTAGTCACTCTTTTCCAGGTCTACAATGAAAAGGAGCAATGAGACAGAAAGAAATATATAATGTGCAATTTGGAAAGGAAAAGGACACTGGTGGGCTTAGTGTTACATAAATGCTTGTATTGGAAATGATGTTATAATTATTAAGAAGATTGGAGCCATTGAAGAAAGGCCAAATCTACTTTGGGAGAATGGGAAGAATGCCTCCAAGCAACATCCACCTCAGCTAATTATTGGACTTTTGAAAAAGAAAGGCCCATAAAATTAATAAAAAGCTGCTGCAAATGTGTTTCAAGTGGCCAGGATTCATCCCAAGTTAGCAGCCTAACTTGCCTCTGTTGTCCACATGGTGCTGGCTTTGGAGTAATGAAAAATAGTCAAGTAAAAAGGGATTGTGGAATCTAATCCAATGGTTAAGGGCATTCACTGAGGCCAGGCAGTGGGTGATAGAGAAGTTTCTGCAGTAAGGTCCTGCGAGGGCAAGAGGCCCTGAGAGGTCACTGTGTGATACTTTGAAGATGAAACCTGTATTCATTGAAGATGTTAACAGTATGACAGCCATGGGCATCTATCATGGGGAGCTCAAATAGGCAGTGAAACTAGCCTGAGAGAACTCAGATATGTTTTCAGACAGAAAAGCTGAAAGGACAGTGAAACCCTTTGACATAGATCTATAGGGTTTGGAGTTTTCCTTGATGGGTTTTGGTCTTACTTTGCCCCAGCATTACCTCACTGTGTCCCTACTCCTCTCCTTGGAATAATAAAGTGTATTCTTTGGCATTGCTTGTTGGAATTATGTAATTGTCTTTTGATTTTATAGGTGTTTACAGTTAAGAGATTAATTTGAGTCTCAGAAGAGAGTTTGGACTTTTAAAGGGCACCGAGACTAGAAAAAATATGGACACTGGGAATTGGACAAATGGCATTTTGTCTTATCATATGGCCATGGGGTTATACAGACCAGGAAGTGTAATGTGGTATTTGGATGAAATGTCTATCATAAGACTTGGGCATTTTAATACTTGATCCCAGGTGCTGACTGTTTGGAGAGGGTTAGGAGGTACTTGCTGGTGGAAATAGGTCACTGGGGATGGGCTCTGAGATGTCAAATGACTTGTGCCATTTTGAGTTAGCCCTTTCTGTGGCTTGCTTGTGGTTCAACATGTAAGTTCTTGGCTGTTCTCACCACCATGCCTTTGTTCAGCCATCACGGACTCTCACCCTCTGGAACTGTAAACCATTTAAGTGCTTCCTTTTATAAGTTGCCTTGGCCATGGTGTTTTAATCACAGAAGTAGTAAAGCAACATTCCATCAACACTTGATATTTTAAACTAATCTAATAGCCAGATAGCCATTCTTCTATGTTGAACATCTGGGCCTGAAGTTGTGAGCTGATTTCCGCAACTGGACTTCACCTAGTGCCATTTCACTATAGCTTTTTAAACTACTTTCATTGCCATAAACTTGTCCCTTTGAAGAGCTCACAGCAGCCACATTGTTAATGTGTCTCAGCATGTCTACTGTATTACATGCTATAAGTCTGTGGTTTTAGTTGACCTAAAACTCATTAGGTAGCTCAGGACAGCCTCAAACTCAAGGCAATTCCTCCCAAGGTCTGGGATTATAGGCATGATCTACAGTATGCTAGCTGATAACCTTGGTGTAATGAAACTATAACCTGGATACACATTTTTTGTGGTTCTGCTGTCATGATTTATATTGCTTCTTGGTTGTCAGATTGACTATCTCTGGAATTATTTAAAACCCAAATAGCTAGGCACACATGAGGGTTTTTTCTTAATTAAATCACTTGAAGTGGAATTAATTTATATATATGATAATAAATATTTTTATATATTTTAATTATATAATTATACAATTGTATATATCATACATATGAACATATATAATAAAATATTATTTTATGCATTGTAAATATAAATATATTTACATAATGTAAAAATATTAAAATACATTAAAATACATCTAAATATACTTTGTATATAATACATAAAATATATTGTATTATGTATAAATATATGTAATAAGTAATTCATCATTACTTCTAATCCAGATCTTTGAGGTGGGAAGATCCACCATTAATCTAGGCAGCACTTTCAGCTGGCAGCCTATAGGAGAAGTATCACCATTTACAATAGCCACAAAGAACATAAAGTATCTTAGAGTAACACTTACCAAACAAGTGAAAGACCTATATAGCAAGAACTTTGTG
Source organism: Phodopus roborovskii (assembly GCF_943737965.1). NCBI lineage: Eukaryota > Metazoa > Chordata > Mammalia > Rodentia > Cricetidae > Phodopus > Phodopus roborovskii. The sequence goes on along the minus strand of NW_026126558.1, from coordinate 16,446,126 downwards.
TCTTTAAAGAAAGAAATTAAAGAAGATACCAAAAAATGGAAAAACCTCCCATGTTCTTGGATAGGTAGGATAAACATAGTAAAAATGGCAGTCTTGCCAAAAGCAATGTACAGATTCAATGCAATCACCATTAAAATCCCAGCACAATTCTTCACTGATCTTGAAAGGATAATATTCAACTTTATATGGAAAAACAAAAGACCCAGGATAACCTAAACAACTCTGTACAATAATACTCAACTTTATATGGAAAAACAAAATATCCAGAATAGCCAAAACAACTCTGTACAATAAAGGAACGTCAGGAGGCATTACCATCTGCAACTTCAAGCTCTACTATAGAGCTATAGTCCTGAAAACAGCTTGGTATTAGCACAAAAATAGACAGGTAGACCAATGGAATTGAATGAAAAATCCTGATATTAACCCACACACCTACAAACACACTGACAAAACAGCTAAAATTATACAATAGAAGGACTAAAGCATCTTCAACAAATGGTGCTGGCACAACTGGATAATGGTGTATAGAAGACTGCAGATAGACTCATGTCTATTGCCATGCACAAAACCTAAGTCCAGATGGATCAAAGACCACAACATAAATCCAGCCATGCTGAACCTCTTAGAAGAGAAAGTGGGAGGTACCCTTGAACAAATTGGTATCGGAGACTGCTTCCTGAACATAACTCTAGGGGCACAGACACTGAGATCTCATGAAACTGAGAAGCTTCTGTAAGGCAAAGGACACAGTCAACATGACCAGATGGCAGCCCACAGACTGGGAAAAGATCTTCATCAACCCCACATCTGACAGAGGGCTGATCTCCAAAATATACAAAGAACTCAAGAAACTACTCACCAAAACACCAAATAACTCTATTAAAAAGTGGGATACAGAACTGAATAGAGAATTCTCAATAGATATATCCAAAATGGCTGAAAGACACTTAAGAAAGTGCCCAACATCCTTAGCCATCAGGGAAATGCAAGTCAAAACAACTCTGAGATACCATCTTACTCCTGTCAGAATGGCTAAAATTAGAAACACCAATGACAGCTTATGCTGGAGAGGATGTGGAGAAAGGGGAATACTCCTCCACTGATGGTGGAACTGCCAACTTGTACAGCCATTTTGGAGATCAGTATGGCAGTCCCTCAGGAAAATGGGAATCAGTCTACCACAGGACCTAGCAATTCCACTCTTAGGCATGTACCCAAATGATCCACATCCATGCAACTAAGACATCTGTTCAACTATGTTCATAGCAGCATAATTTGTAATAGCAAGAACCTGGAAGCAACCTAGATGTCCCTCAACTGAAGAATGGATAAAGAAGATGTGGCATTTTACACAATGGAATACTACTCAGTGTGAAAACAAAACAAAACAAAACCCAATGGGATCTTGAAATTCATAGGCAAATAGATGAAACTTGAAGGAACCATCCCAAGTGAGGTAACCCAGTCACAAAAAGAGGAACATGGTATGTACTCACTCATATATGGATTTTAGACATAGAGCAAAGGATCACCAGCCTATGATTCACACTGTCAGAGAAACTAAGATACAAGGAGTAACTAAGAGATTCATACAAGTCCTTCACAGAAGGGGTAAGGAACAAGATCTCCTGAGCATATTGGGAGTAGGGGGGCAGTGAGTGGAGGAGTTAGGAAAAAGAGAAGGGGAGAAGAGTAGAACATGGACACGTGAGACTAGGAAGATTAAGTTGGGGGGATGAATAGACTAGAGTTAAAAAAAAAAAAAGATACCATAATAGAGGAAACCATTATAGGTTTGAAGAGAAAACTGACTCTAGAGAAATGTCCAAAGTCCAACAAGGATGACCCCAACTAACAATGTAACAGTGGAAAGGCTACCTTAAATGCCCTTCTGATGGGAGATGCCATTCTGTAAATATGTTTCTCTATTGGTTAAAGAATAAAGCACTGTTGGCCATTAGGAAAGCAAGATAGGCATGACTAGGAGAAAATGAGGAGTCAGTGAGGGGTAGGAGGAGATTCAAAATCTAGGACCAAGAGAACATAGTTCCCGATCCTTTCTCAGGTAAGATAAGACCATGTGGAAATACTTAGATTGATAGAAATGGGTTAATATTTAAGATAGAGGTAACCAATAAGAAATGCTAGTAACAGGCTAACAGCCTTATATCTAACACAGTGTCTCTGTCTCTGTGTGTTACTTGGGGCTGTCACAGCTGTGGGACCAGGCCAGTGGAAAAACCACTCGTAGCACCCTTCCCTGATAATGAGATTGATAACTAACTTATATGCCATCATAGAGCCCTCATCTCTTAGCTGATGGAAACAGAAGCAGACACCCACACCTAAACACTAAGGAGAACTCCTGGAATCCAGTTGCAGGGAGGTAGGAGTGATAAGAGGGTCAAGACCAGGCTACAGAAACCCATAGAGATAGCTGACCTGAACAAGGAAAGCTCGTGGACCCCCCCCCCCAGACTGATAGCTGGGAAACCAGCAATGTACAGACTCAGAATCCCTGAATATGCGTCTCATTTAGAAGGCCTTGGCAGTCTAATGGACCTCTAACAGTGGAACCAGGATGTATCCCTGGTGCATGAAAGGACTTTGGGAACACATTCCCCATAGAGGGATACTCCCTTAGACTAGAAGTAGGAGAGAGGCCCTAGTCCATACTCCACATGACTTGACAGATTTTGATGATCCTTCATGGAAGGCATCACCCTCCCTGTGGAGTGTGGGGGGCAATGGGATGGGAGGGGGGTCGGAGAGCATGGGAGGGAGTAAGGGAGCGGGAACTGTGGTCAATATGTAAAATTGTATATAATGTAAAATATGTGTGTGTGTGTGTGTGTGTGTGTGTGTGTGTGTTGAGAGTCATGCAGACAATGAGACCCTGGATTATGAAGTTTTAGAGGGAAGCAAAGACTCTACTGGACCATATATGTAAAGAATCTGTCAGCTGGGACTGAAGGATCAGTTGTGAAACCTTTGTATTACTAGGACAATTGATGCTGATTAGCTGATGGTAAGAAATTAGGGGTGTTTAAGAAGAGACCAGCATCATTGAGGTGAAATCTTCTTGGAGGTGTTTCTTCAGGGTCAGCACACAGAAGCTGTGTTCCAGAGGCCACCAATGTTTTTTCTTCTGCGGGCAGCTGAACTTGAAATTTGGTAGTGAAAGAGTCACCCAGGTGGCACTGTTTTTGAAGGTATGGAGGGCTCATGGAGAGCAACTGAGGCTTGGCACTGTGAAAATCCAAGGGAGGCCATTGTTGAAGGTAGAGTTAAAGTCCCAGGATTAAAGTGCCACACAGAGAAGTTGAGGCTTGGCACCATGAAGAGAACCCAGAAAAAGCTATTGGTGAAAGTGCATTCCAGGTGCAGCACAGGATCCCAGCATTTTGGAGATGCTAGTAACACTGGAATGACCACCAAGAACAGCAGCAGCAGTGGAGGGGAGCCTGGTAGAGCTTAGAAGATAAGCGTGTGTGCTGCAGAAGGCAGAGCTGGAAAAGTGAACCAAGTCCTTTGGAAGAGCCCAGAAGATCATGAGTGGATCCCAGGTAACTGGACCCTGAGTCATTTTACACAGCTGGTTTCTTTTTCATTTGATCTGATTGTGACTGTGCCCTGGTTCTCCCCTCTTGAAGTAGGAAAGTATTTTTGATTTTATAGGAGTTCACAGTTGAGAGATTGAATTTTAAAAGAGATTTAAGGTTTTAAAAGAGACTTTTGGCCAAGTGGTGGTGGCACACACCTTTATTTCCAGCACTCGAGAGGCAGAGACCAGTATGGTCTACAGAGCAAGTTCCAGGACAGTCTTCAAAGTTACAGAGAAACCCTGTCTTAAAAAAACAGAGAGAGAGAGAGAGAGAGAGAGAGAGAGAGAGAGAGAGAGAGAGAGAGAGACAGAGACACAGAGACAGACAGACAGAGAGAGAGACTTGCTTTTAAGACAAACCAAATTAAAGTATTTGATTTTTTTTAAACTGTGACAGTTTTAAGACTTGGAATATTTTATACTTAGATGTTCATATAAATGTATGCCTCTGGGGATGGATGAACAATAAAGGAAAGGTTGTAGCTTAACAGTGATGTGTTTATGTCTCCAGCTGACAAGGGGTCATTCTGGCTAGTTTTATGTCAACTTGACACAAGCTAGAATCAGAAGAAAGGAGGGAGCCTCAGTTGAGTAAATACCTCCATACTATTGAGCAGTATGCAAGCCTGTAGGGAATTTTCTTGATTAGTGATTGATGGGACCCAGTCCATTGTGGGTACTGCTATCCATAGGTTGGTGGTCCTGTGTTCTATAAGGAAGCAAGTTGAGCAAGCCAGGAGGCACAAGCCAGTAAACAACACTGTTCCATGGATTAGCTACATCAGCCCCTGCCTCCAGGATCCTGCCCTGCTTGAGTTCCTGTCCTGACTCCCTCCAATGATGAAGAGTGATGTGTAAAAGTAAGTCAAATAGGCTCTTTCCTCCCCAAACTGCTTTTGGCCGTTCTGTTTTATCACAACAAGAGTGATACTAAGACATGTATATACTTCAAGAATTATTGTAATTTATACTTATGTTTTATGTCTGAATCTTCATACTAGAACCATATTATTTAATATTGTGATTACAGTATTAAAGTATTCCGAGTTTGACTTATTTTACCAGTGAATTGCATACTTTTAGATGCTTTTTTGTGTTAAACATTAATGTCCTTTGCTTTCATCTTAAGGCAATACTATAAGGCAAATCTGTTGGTGATTAACTCTTTCAGCTGTTGCTTGGGAAACCTTTGTTTTCTTTGTCACTGAGGCAGTTTTGCTACTTATAATATTCCTGATTTGAGTATTTTCTGTTTTAGGATTTAAGTATATCATCCCACTCCTTCCTGGGCATTAAAATTTCTGTTGTTAGTTATACTAAATAAAGCTTCACTGTATATTTATTTTCTTTTGATGGTTCTAAGATCTTTCTTTTTAATTCAAATTTTCACTTGTTTAACTACAGTTATGTTTTAGTGTAGTCTTTTTTGGTTTGAATATATTTAGAGTATTTTGTCTTTCCTATGCCACCTGTGTTGTTCTTTTGCTGCGCAGCTAATGCCTAAGAAACACAAACACGAGACTCAGCACCCATGTGGAGTTTATTGAGAGAGGGGAGAGAAAGAGGGGGTAGCTGGTGGCCAACCGAAAGCAGGAGAGAGAGAGGGAACAGAGAGGGACCAGAGAGACCAGAGAGAGAGCAGAGAGAGAGAAGCACTTGGCGCTTGCTTTAAAAGAGGCTTGTGCATGAGTAACTGAGTCCTCTGGCCGCTATGTAAAGCTAAGTAGTGATGACATGGCCATGAGCGTCCCGCCCATCATCGGGGCGGGGGTCAGCTGGCTGCTAGTTCCTAACAACCTGAACATTATCTTTGGAGTATTTTATTACTTTTTGAAAGAATTGTGAACTTTTTCTCTTTGTTCACATTTGTGGACTTCAAAGTGATTTTTTTTTTTTTTTTTTTGAAATCCTGCAAATCCTGTAAGTAGTCACCATTCCTTTTCTTTGTGTCTCCTTCTGATTTTATAACCTCAAATAACCTGGTTTTGAATCCATGGATTATTTCTTTGTTTTTTTATAGATTATTTCTTATACTTCACAATTCTACTGTTATTGGTTTCTGTTGCAATTTTCATTTTACTCATCGCATTGTTTATCTTCAGCCTCTGATTTTTAAAAATCATTTCATTATCTTTTTAATTTTCCATTGTGGTCATTTATTATTTTCTATATTTCACAGAATTGTTTACCTGACTTTTCTTGAAGTTTGACAAACTTCCTTAAAACAGATATTTGAATTCTTTGTCAGGCAGTTTACATACATTCATTTCTATAGGGTTAGTAATTGGTAATTTATTTTGTTTCTTTGGTTTCCCTGGCTGTTCTGGATCCTATGGGTACCTATTAATTGCATACTGGAAGAATTAAATACTTTTTCCAGTCTTTGTAGATTGAATTTGTCTGGTAAGACTCTGCAACAGTCAGCCCATCTGCTATGAGCTGTCTGCTATATTCTACAAGAGTCATTGAGAAGGTTTGGCAAGGGAGACTGGATCCATCTGGGTAGATTGTTAATTGCTTTTTTCTGATGTTGCCCAGAAGCCTGTATCCTGAAGGAATTCCAAAAGCTTTTTCTTAGGGTCCAGCCTGATAATGAAATAGGCCAGAAGTTTAGGGTAACTGGTACTGATATTAGGGAAGGCCTAAGACCACTCATAGGGTTAACGTAGGAGTGGGAGAATCCCAAAGTCCATGCAAGTAGATTTGAGGTAGCAGTGGGGTATGAACAAAGCTCAGTGGGTATTTTTTTCAGAATTATAGTGCAACTGGCATAAAGTCCAGGTCTGCTAAGGCATGGCAGTGGGCAGAGTGTTCACTGAGGAGTCTCTGGAGTCTGGAAATTCTATATTTGGTTGGCTGGACAATGGTATGAACCATAGACTGAGTCTCATTCAATGGCCCAAAGATTGGGGTTTTGGAGTCTGAATTAGCATAAGGTACCATTCTGGAGTCTGGGGTGTTGGGGCTTTTCAATAGCTATGGTAGATCCAACAAATCTCATTCCCCTGCTCTGCTTTTTTTTTTTTTTAAAAAACTATTAGGCCTTAGACTGGGAAAGAGATTATGTGGCTAGTGCAAACTGTCTCTCCCACCCAATTCATACATCTCTTGTCTTGGTCACTGTTCTACTGATGTGAAGATACACCAGGACCATGGCAATTCTAATGAAAGAAAGCATTAACTGGGGCTTGCTTACAGTTTCAGAGGTTTAGGCCGTAATCATCATTTTGGGAGAACATGGCAGAATGTAGGAAGATGTGCTGGAGAAGGACCTACCACTTTTACATCCAGATCTTCAGGCAGCAGGAAGAGAGAGACTCTAGTTTGGAATGGGCTTTTTGAAATCTCAAAACCCATCCGACAGTGACACTCTTCCTCCAAGAAGGCCAACACTTCCTAATCTTTTCAAATAATGTCACTCCCTGGTGACCAAGTATTCAAATCTATGAGCCAAAGGGCACCATTCTCATTCAAACCATCATGCCTCTTCAGTACCATATTCAAGCACCAGCATCTCTTACCTGGTCTCTTAGCATCTACAGGAGTACCTTAAATAGTTGTGCAAAAGGGGCTGCAGTTCACTAGAAAGTCCTGTTCTCACATCTGGCCCTAAGCATTCGTATGTCCCCTCTTCTTTTATGTGACTACTCAAACTAAAATCGACACAATCACTATTTAAACTTATACAATGTATGTCCCAAATTTTAGGTTTCACTATAGGTGTTTTTATGTATTATTTTTTCAGGTCCACTTTTCATCAGCTAACTCATATACCAAATATAAACACATTAAGATGATGAAAAACTGTTCCCAAGGTAAATGAGAGTCAGTGTTGTTGCTGTCAGAGTGAAAGTGGGGTTTGACTGGCTTTCTTTCAAATTCAGGTACATGATAAATTATGCCGATTGAATTTCCATGAGGATACCTGTGCTCAGAAAGATGGCCTCACAGGAACCATAAAATGCCATGCTTGAGTGGTTTTGGAGAGAAAGAAAATACAATTATTTGAAAAGTGATATGTTCAGAGGCTCGGGATATATTTGGTTTTAAACACCTTAACCCACTTTAATTCTTTATCAAGGAAAATCAATCATAGGATGAGAACATGAATTAGATCTCCCTAAATGTCATAACATTTATATATTGGATTTTATTTTTACTTCATTAAGAAACCAAATAGGACTGTAATTAAAGAAAATGATAGCATATGGTAGAGAGTCTGTTTATGGTTTCTCCAACTTTATACATCATTAGAAATTCCATGCTGTGAAGGACAAGGCAAAAGAACTATGTGCATAACTGATCAGAAAGTTACTCCACATTTAAATCACAGAGAAATATACTCTTATTTAATTTGAAATCTGTTACACAACTCTGTTTGGAATTGAGTGTCCTATGAATTTCCCATGAAATTTGAAAAAGGATGAAAATGAATGAGGAAGCAAGGTCTTGAAAAGTTCCTGAACAATATTATTTAATTTTATAGACTTCCTGGGAGTATGGTATCTTGAAATTATATTTTTTATCACTTCTGTAACAGCCAATTAATCTCACTGTTCAAGGAAGTAATTCAGTGGAAATTCTTTGAATTGTTTTTGTGTGCCAGGTATGGGAAAAGTTCTTAGCAATCATAAATGAGACTTGATGGGTTCTTATTGAGTGGCCCAGGGTACCAGATTTTTTAAAAAATAAGATTTGGTACATTTTGTCACAAATACTATGTGTTCAGAGAATAGTGGCTGGGGAACAGACCAGGAGTGGTTCTAAAAGTCCCTCTGTGTCACTCACTGGAGTTCAGAGCTTGGGTTTTCTTTTCTTCTGCCACCCTGGTTTTGGTGGTTACAATAAGTTTTGGATAGGTTTAGTATTTTATGAAGGAGATGCCTTTAAATCTCAACCTTTCTGGTCCTTCACTCATGACTGAACCAGAAACAAACAATTGGTAATTTTTATGTTTAAAGTGGCTTTCAGGGTCTCCTGACAGGGCATTGTGTAGCATTGTATGTGGTGTGGTTGGTAAGCACTGGGTGTGTGATTTGACAAGTGTGATGCACTTGGTGCAATGAAGATGGTAGGTGTAGGTAGATGTCCATGTTGCTGTGTTTGGTGTGGTTAGAGTGGTATATGGTGAACAATGACTTTGAGCTATTTGGCAAGCCTTTTATAATATGGTGTATTAGATGATGAGTTTTGTAGATTATAATGTACTGTATTTTGGCACAGTGTGAAAGTCCACATTTCTGAAGTCCTGCAAATATTGGAAGAAATAAAGTTCCCACAAATGACAAGGAATTACAGGTTATACTAATATTGTTTTCTGTGTGACATTGGCTAAAGGTCAGCATTTTCTTTCTGTATTGAATGAAACAGCATCTGCATATTGGAAGCTTAGACTTGTGGCTGAGGGCTGGACATTCCAAGAGTGAATAAACAGAGCAACCATCTCAAGTATATTGCTGATTTGAAAGTCTCTTGAGATTTAAAGTGCATACATCTGAGTATATAGGAAGATGTCAATTACTATGTTGATGGTGGTAGGGTAATATTGGACTTATCTAAATGTTCCATTAAGAGGGTAGGTCATTAAATAAATGGCTATCGACATCACTGGCAATTTGGAAATAGCAGATCTATTTGTATTGATTTTAAAATAAAGCCAGCAGTAGGTAGTATTAAGTGAAAAACTTAGTTGCCAGCCATTTTTGTTCATTATTCTGGCATGTTCTTTACAAGCATAATTAGCATTGTATGTGTTTGTTACAGACAACAGTGATGCTACCTGGCTGCTGAGATTTGGGGCCAGTGTTCTCCTTTTGAATTTTTTTGTTTGATATATTTTGTTAAGAAATCTACCTTAGACAAAGTAGTTATTATTGGTGAACATAGACTGACTTGTGCTTCATAAGAATTTCTATTGAATTAAAAAGCAAATATTTCTATGTAAAGTTGCCCCTGGAGCTTTTGGTTCTGTTTTTGAAGTCAGTTAATTATCCTTGTGACTATTCTGGGCTTGTCCATGTGCCTGTGTCACTCATCTTTTGGCTCTCTCTTCTTCCCTCACATGGAACGCTCCTTCATTTTTAAACAGCATCTGTGGAGCTTGGGATACATTCCCTTCAGCTTGATGAATTATGTTTCATTGTTCTGTGTCTTTATAAGAGAGAAATTCAAACTTTGAGTATAGTTTCTTGGCTGAAATTAGACAATTCAGATATATTTTGCAAATTATGAAGAGAGAAGAGGTGAGAGGGTGGAAGAGGGAGAAGGAGAGGGAGAGAAACAGTTTTGTGTAATTTTGCTGCACATCCCTTGTGCATTGAGGAAATATATCTGATTAGGCAGATAAGACCGTGTCTCATTTTACTCCTTCTTATATCAGCACATTTCCCTATTACTTCATTAAAAACCAAATTATACCATGATTGCATCAAATGAACATGTTTACATCATTATGTGTGAAGATACTGTGAATTTCAGACCCAATCAGCCCTTTCTCTTTCATTCCTTTCCCTTTGTGGTAGTCTGTCTCCTTTTATAAGACCTAATCACAGTCTAAAGCACATTGCTACAATGTAATGTATTTATCTGGCTCAAAAGAGAAATCCTAGAAAGGCCATATGTTACTGGCCTTAAGCAAACACAAGGGTATATGCTGATACAGTTTAAACAATTAGGGGAAAGAGCTTGAGAAAACAAAGCAACCCAGCCCTTGTAAACCTTGGCACTAAGTAGGAAGCAAAGCCCTGGCTGAAGCAGCAGGCAGAGAGCACTCTGCCTGGCCTCCTCTCTTCTTATAATGACATGTTCTCAGTCTGGCTGCCTGCAGATGATGGCTGCTACGGTTCTGCAGGTTGGATACAAATGACCCTCAGCTTCACTTTGAGATTCTCAGGCTCTGACCAAATGTCTAGGCAAAAGGGAAAAAATGATATGATATTTGAGGCTATTGCCTAGGTATCAAAAGCACCAATACATCTTTCCTTGAAAGGTATCAGAATTCTGATGCCTGCATTGACTGGACTGGCCTTTTCACAATCTGAGAATAAGCTCATGTAAAATGGGGGAGGGGAGTAAGGCATTTAATCTCTGGATTCCAGTATGTGTTTGTTTTCTTCTGCTCTTGTTTTTAGTTATATTTTCAAATGGTAGATTTATTTTGAGGCTGCAATAGAATTTTTTTTGACAAGTGACCAGCTGTCATGAGCCTCAAAAAAAGGAGGACTGCCTGTGTATTGAGGATCTTTTTAATATTTTTGTCCAATGTAATCCATGCCTCTATTTATCTCTATAAAGTAGCCTGAGATGCAAACACATTTGATACAATTTTTGTGCTAGGATAGGGTTTGTACTAAGTTTCCATGCTTTGCTAAATGAAAACAAGGAGTGCAGTTGCTTCTCCCCACCCTTTCACCTCTGCATCTGAAACTAGTAGTAGCATCATACTTTGAAAACCATTCCTTTTTCTAATGGTACTTAAATTGAGATAATGGTACATATTATTGAAACCCATCCATATCATCTAGTTGAATGGAAATTGGTGTTGCCCTTAATTTAAATCTATTATGCCATCTCCAATACTCTTTTACAATATCATTTCTTTTCTAAGACCACTAAGATTTATTTGTCAAACTCTTCCAGGTATGGGATGTGTCTTCTTGTTCTGAATCTTCCACACACAGAATGACATGAAGTGTTAGGAAATTACTTTATGGATATTGGTGTGAAACATTGACTAAATAGGAATAATACTACCATCATAGGAGCAGAATTAATAATTAGATGATGACAGATAATGTTTAGGTCTAAGACATATTTAGTGTCTTGTAAACTTATTCTCATTCATGATGCATTTGGTGTCTCATCAGCAGGATGTTAAATTTAATAATTCATTGATTTGTATTCTTTTTAAGAAATGTGAATTAAATATTTTAAAGATTGATTTATTATTTATTTAATTTATGTTCTATGCATTCGCTTGTGGGAGTTTCTGTTTACCAATGCATGATAGGACCCACAGAGTCTAGTAGAGGGTATCAGATTCTCTGGAATTTAGTTACAGATGGTTGTAAGCTGCCATGTAGGTATTTGGAACCCCATCTAGGTCCTCTGCAAGGGAGTGAGCTCCCTTAATTGCTAAATCATCGTATTATGCTTTGATATATCCTGTGAAGGAGTTATCAATCAAGCTACTTAACATGTCCATCACTCCATACACAAGTTACTCTTATTAACTGTGTGGCAAAAATATTTAATATTTGCTATTTACTACACACTTGGAATACCCAGATAACTATAATCAGCAGGCTATACATTTTGTCCCAAGGACTTACTTGTCCTATATTACTGGAACTTAATACCCTTTGATCAACAGTCACACATCTATGATAGTGAGTTGTAGTGATCTATTTAATACAATCTCATATCAACTTGGAAGAGATTCTTAATGGAGGATTTTATAGATCATGTTGACTTAAGAGCATGTCTATGAGGATGGTCTTGATTGCTCATTGAGGTAGAAAGCCATCCTGGATGTCTTTGGTCCCATTTCCTGGGCTGGGTTGTATAAGAATATAGCAATCCTTCTGAACTGAAGCAGGCAAGCTGTCAGTGTGCACTTATCGTTTCTCTCTTCTCTTGGCTGTGGCTGTGTGGTGTGACTAGCTACATGACTTCCTTGAAATGATGGACTGTAACCTGGAATTGTGGGGAAAAAAACCTCTCCTCTTTCTGTAGCTTTTGGCAGGATGTTTGTCCCAGAACCAGAAAAGGAATTCCATTCGGGCAACTCCAGGTCTACTTTCTGCCTCTGTGACATTTATTTTGTATTGTTCTGGGGATGGATCCTGTATCTCACACATGAATGACCTATATCCACAACCTTCTTTTCACTTAAAAAATTAACTAATATTTTCATTGATGTTTGTAAAGTTTAAAGCAAACAATATTTTACTAATTAAACTTTGGGTTGATACCCAACCTAAAGACCAGATGCTGTATGATCTCTCCTGTTCTAAGAGAAGCTGTGAACCTGGATATGGTGGTGTACACCTGCAGTCTTGCGACTCAGGAGGCTCTGGCTTGAAGGCCACAGTTTAAAGCTGCCTGGGATACATAGGGAGACTGTGCAGGAACCAAACAAAATCACCACAAGGAATCCTCTGATAGTCAGAGGATCGTTAAGAACTGTTTTCTCTATATTTAGATCAAACAAGTATTTACTTTTAAAAAGATAGTTGTTTTAAAGATTTTGAAGATATCAAGAATTTCACATGTCCCTATTTATCTTGGGAATGTGAGAAATTAATCTTCTAGATTTGTTTAATTATTATATAATTGTGTGGGAGGAAGTCAGGTTCCATGGAAATACAGATAGTTGAGCACTGTGATTACTGTTTTTTTTTTTTAAATTTTGAGATAGGATCTCACTAAGTTTTCCAGGCAGGCCTAGAGCTTGCCATCTTCTTGCTTCAGCCTCCTCTGTAGCTGGGATCATGGGCCTGCTTCATTAAGTACAGCTTCATATTTTATACATGTATTAAGTATTTCACTTTCTTGTAGGTTGTATACAGCATTGCAATGAATTTGGGAGCACAGCAATATCACTGGCACACCGAATTCATGCCATTTAGGTGCCTATGCAGAAGTCTTGGGGCATGGGGTAATTTTATTATTATTCTTTTAAGGAACATTCATGCTCTCTTCTATAATGTCTGTACCAGTTTATGGTCTCAGCAGTAATGAAAGATGGCCATAGTAGTTTGTGTTTCTGTGCTTGGCTTATTTCTTTTAGCATAATATCATGTAGATTCATCCATGTTGTTACAGATGAGAAATATTATTTCTCTTTCTTTATCTATGTATCCATCCATCCACCCACCCACCCACCTACTCCTCCACCTATCCACCCATCCACCCATCTACTCTACATTTTGTCTGCCTTTGATGAATACTATTTTAATCTACTTTCTGCTGCAGTAAAAAAAATAAAGTACTCAGGGAGGTTATTTATAAAGAATGGCAGTTTATTAAGCCTATGATTATAGGGGCTGAAAGCACAGGTACATACTATATCAGCTCAGCATTGGAGGGCTATATTATGACATCATGTGGTAAGACACCTGGTTACGTCCCAAAGATACCCTCTTCTGGGTGCCATGAACACATGATTTGGAGACCCCATCTTCAACACACCAGTTATGGGAGATATGGGAGACAAATGTTCAAACCATAGCAATCCATATTCAATCCATAGGTGGATTCTGTAGCATGGCTATTAAGAATTTTGCTGTAAAAGTGGCAGGAGTGTGACACCTCTATCACATGCTGATTTCATTTCCTTTGGGTATAGACATAGAAGTTGTATTGCTCTATTTTTAATTTTTTGAAGACCTTCCATAGTGTTCCTATAAAAGCTGTGCTAATTTACACACCCACAGTTGTGTACAAGATTGACCATTCTCACTCTTGCCAACACTTGTAATATTTTATCATTTCAGCAACAGACATCATTCTGTTTGCTCAATACAATAGTTATTGGTTATTTTTTAAGCATTATGATCAGCCAATGGAAAGAGTAAGGAGGAGAACATAGGTTTCTTCAAGAGGTTGACATCCTTGGGGAAGCCACTGGGGAGCGTAGGGACTTGAGTGCAGCCTGGCAATGCCATAATGGACCATGTTTCTAGTCTTAGAGGAGCACCAAGGAGAGTGACTCAGATTTAGGCTGCTTTAAAAGTTTCTCAGAAGAGGTTGAAGGTAACCAGAGGCTCAGGGGTTAAGAGCACTTGCTGCTCTCCCAGAGGACTGAAGCTCTATTTCCAGCCCCCATGGATGTGCTTCACAACCTCTTGTAACTCCAGCTCCAGGGATCCAACACCCTCTTCTGGCTTCCTTAGTCCTCCACCATGTGTACACACACACACACACACACACACACACACACAGCATACATGCATATGCAGAAATAAAAAGTATTTTTAAAAATCTGAATTTTAAAGGCTCGATAGAGAGCATCATCAGAAAGGAGGTTGGAGGCCAACAGAAACAGTCTTGGATTAGGAGTGAGTAGAAAGGAAGAGGTACCTAGTTGGGTCTCCAATAGTAAAGGGGGTGGGAAGAGGGGAGGGGGTGATGGTGGAGCAAAGGAGCCTGGAATTCTGAGCACTGAGTCATTAATCATGTGTCACCTTGTATAAGTATAGAAACTTTTACTTCTTTACATAATACATTACTTTTTAAAATTAGCATTTCAGTATAGTTATTCTTGATAATTTTCAACAGAGGAAAATCAGTATTTTAAAAAGGATTTTTCCCCCTTCTGGTTGTTGTTTGACTTTTTTGAGTCAGGACTTCACCATGGAGCAACGACTCTGGCAACTTAAATTGGCTGGTAGAGGTGGAAGAGTCATCATAAATTTAAAACCAGCCAAATGGAGAAATCCACAGAAACAGCGGACCTGAACAAAGGGGAGCTCTAGGACCCCAGACTGATAGCTGGGAAAACAACATAGGACTGACCCAGATCCCCTAAATGTGGGTGTCAATTTGGAGGCCTGGACAATCTATGGGGCCTCTGGTAGTGAATCAGTATTTGTCCATAGTATACGAATGGACTTTGGGAGCACATTCCACATAGAGGGATACTCTCTCAGGCTAGACACACTGGGGAGGGTGTAGGCCCTGTTTCAGATGATATAACAGACTTTGAAGATCCCCCATGGAAGGCCTCACCCTCCCTGGAGAGCAGAAAGGGAATGGAATGGGGGGGACTGGTGGGGGGCAGGGGAGGAGGGGAGGGAGAAGGAACTGGGATTGACATGTAAAGTAAGCTTGTTTCTAATTTAATTTTTATAAAAAGGGGGGAAAACCCCAGCCAATTTCATTGCTGAGATTACAGACATGTGTCATCATACCTGGCTAAAAGACAATGTTTTTGATACCAGTATTTCAGTTTCTCCCATTGGAAAAGAAAAGTTTGCTTCCCCACCCCCACCCCTCCCAGAAACTTGTCCACCTGAAGATATGAATTTGGCTGCGATTTCTGCTGTCCATGGTGCTGATGGTTGGCCTCCCATCCCTAGCAAGTCTCTAATTTCAGATTCCCAGGCGCTGTTCCTACAGCTCCTGCCTAGACAGGTTGGTATCCCTGTCAGTGCCTGTTACCCTCAATCAAACCATCCTCAGATTTGTTTTGTTAATCTAGTATGGGCTCCACCCACTTCTACCCACCCTTCTCATATTCTCCATCTCAAGTTGCAGGTGTTTAATAATTTCCATGCTCTGTTAACGTTCACCCACTACAAAACCCTCAGGAGAAGTTCTGGCCAATGTCCCAGTTCCTGAATACCCCTGCATTCCAGCAAGATTTCCTTAGAACATATCTTGGCCTATCTTGAGGGACAAGAGGCTTCTCACTTGGTTCTTCCTCTCCATCCCAAAGGTTGATGGAAAATCTTTCTCTCTGTTCAGGTAGCTATAGAATGTGCCCCTGTTGGTATGGGAAAGATGACTCATGAAATCACATCTGACTGTAATTCATCAACTTGTAGTGTCCCAGTTTTTATTTCTGCCTAAAGCCACATACAGCAAAGTGTCCAACATTCCTAATGGAATGTGCCAAATGGAAAAACTGAAGTATTTTTAATAATTATATATCTCATTTTTGCTTAGTCATTAGGTCAAGAAAATGACTAAGGAATTGTTTATAAACATCAGAAAAGTTCCCAAGAGTAAACTCCAATCACATTTCACACCAACCGTGACAGATATGTAAAAACAGTCAATAATATTCAATTCTCAGAAACCAATGCAGTTGATCTTTCTGGTGGTATATTCTAAAAGATTTAAGGATGTGTCATATTATTGGGACAAGTATGAAAACTCTAGTAAGCTCTCAAGAGTGGCGTTATTACAAGGCAAGAGAGAAGTTTGAGAAGGAGTTATTGACTTAGTTTTGGCAGCCTGATCTTAATCAAGAAGTATTGTAATGAAATGAGTGATGATGAACCAAAACACTGGTGGAGACTTTGAGAGTGCATGAGAATTAAAATAACTTTGACATTAGAAATAAGGAATCTGGGGATAAATTTTGTTATTATTATTTTGATATCTCTCTCTCTCTCTCTCTCTCTCTGTGTGTGTGTGTGTGTGTGTGTGTGTGTGTGTGTGTGTGTGTGTATAGGTCAGAAGTTGTTGGACTCCCTGAAACTTTAGTTATAGGTAGTTAGTTGTGAGCCACTTAAGATGCTGTGAACCACTTAAGGTGCTGGGAACCCAAAGTTGGGTCCTCTGTAAGAGCAACCAGTGCTCTTAACCACTGAGCCCCAGTGTGTACGGCCACCCTGTGAACCAGGCTAGGAACAAATAAACTAGACAGGGTTAGAGGGCTGAATCATCTAATTGATTTAAACTTTTCCAAATAAAGATATTCCACACAGCCTTAGAGTTCAGAAAAAGGACTGATAGTAGACAGTTGTATCCTCAAAGTGCAAATCATTGTTGCCAAGATCTAAACAGAGGGAGAACCATGCAGAAATGAGGTGAAGGTAGGAAATGAGACAACAGAGACCAAGGGACGGGAAGCCACCAGCAATGACAACAGCACTGCTTCACAAAATTAGAGATGGGGGTGGTAGGGGGAGGAGAAGCAAAAGTAGTTGATACTGGATGGTATGGTTTTATTTCATAGTAGACTAATGAGAATCACACATGAGTTAAAAATTCAGCTTATAGCCAGAAAGACAGCTCATCAAGTAAAGACACTTGCTGCCAAACCTGATCACCTGAGTTAAATCCCTTGGGCCCACATAGTGAGAGGAGAGGACCAATTCCCCCAGGTTGTCCTCTGGCCTCCACAGTGCCACCTTGTCATGCATGCCTACTTCCCTGACCCCTGACACCAAACGAATAAATGTAAAAAGGATTTACAAGTTCAGCTTGTAGTAACACAGAGGTTGAATTGCATTAGAGGCAGGATGTGATATTGAAGATGTTTGGTGGTGAATGGATACACAGGCTTCTGGCAAAAGTGTTGTGATGTACTCAAAATGCAAAAGACTTCTGTTTTTGTGTCAAAGACCAAGTCAAGCTCCTCACTTGCTGTCAGATTGTAGCTCTATACTGCATGCACATTCACAGTCCTCCAGGCATTGCAGGTCTTCCCACACCACAGAAGCTCAGCTCATGCATGAAAGAGGAGTGGCTTTATGACCAGCATGCTCATCGAGGCAGCTAGGCAGCTTCCTCAGACAAGTCCCCTGAGATGCAAAGCGTTTGTCTCTCACAGGGCTTACAAATTTAGTTAAAAATAAATCTCTTTTGCTCTTAGGGAAAGGTTCAAAGATTTTTTTTAAGAGTTTGACAATGTACTGCTGAAGATGTATTTAGGTAAGAACACGCCAGCTCTCTGAAATGCAGTATAAATATTCATTTTTCTCTAGTCATGCAAGAGATAGGAAGTATTGAATGGGACTGGATAGATGGCTCAGTGGTTAGGAGCACTTACTGCTCTTCAAGTGGGCCTCAGTTTAGTTCCTGGTACACACATCTGGTGTCTCAAAACTGTCTGTAATTTTATCTCAAGGGATCTGACACAACCTGGTGTCTGGAGGCACCTGTACTTCTTTAAGAGCATGCATGCACATGTGTGCATGCACACATGCACACATGAGTGCTTGTGCACGCGTGCGTGTGCACACACACACACACTATCTAAAAAAATCTTCAGAGCATAATGTCTTACTTTGGGTCCTTTTTTTAGTTATGTTATATTAACTTTCATCCTCAGCCCTTCATGATAAAATCATGTTGTTTTTTTTAAAATTACCTTTTCCATACATACATACACATACACACACACACACACACACACACACACACACACACACACACACACACGGTAAATAAGATCTAAACAATCAGCTCACAGAGGAAATAATCAGAAATGTATCTTCTTACTCTCCTTGGCCTTGATTTAATAACCCTCCAGATACATTTAGGATTATTGCATATCACAGACAAATAATATTGTCTGCCAATTATTACATTAAAAAGAAATCATGTATTAACTTGGAACTGAAGTAATTTCTTTCCTTGAAGGAGTAGAATTGAGTTGTAGGTGATTTTGATGTTATTGAGAAGGCCTTAATCACACTCTCTATTTAAACTGTTTATCCAAATCTTTTCATGAGAATGCCTAGGGGATGGCCTTCATCCCCCATTACTACACAATTGGGGGGAATATTAGATCTTAATAACAAGGCATGTGGGTACATTTTTCTACTAGAGCTTTTTTAAATCTGGAATTTAATTTAAGGATCTAATCTAATTTCCTTTTAAATTGTTTATTTCCTTGTGCAATACTGAAGTGTGGACTGTCTCATTGATGAAAACTTTCCAGTTCTTCAATTGTGTGAGCATGCAGTCCTCCATTCAGGAGAAAAATTGGTCTGTAGATGTGGCTGAGCTGGTAGAATGCTTGCTTGGTATTCATGGAGCCGGCCCAGAATTGGTTCACCAGTACTGCATAAACTGGGAGTGGACACATGCTTGTTGTCCGCTTATAAAGGTGGTGGCAGGAGAGTCAGAAATTCTATGTCATCTGGGGCTACAGAGGGACCTAATGCTGGTTTGGTTACATGAGACCCTATCTAAGAAAATGGTGGGCGGCTGGTGCTCTGGTTTGCCTTCTGTTGCAGTGCAAAACACCATGACTAAAAGCAAACTGGAAGGAGTTTATTTACAGCTTACAGTTCATCATAAAGGGGAGCCAAGGTAGAGACCATGGAGGAGTGCTGTTTAATAGCTTGCTCCACATGCATTACTTACCCTGCCTTCTTATACAATCCAGGGCCACTGGCCCAGGGGTGATACCACCCACAGTGGGCTGGGCTCACACACATCTATCGTCAACCAAAAAAGTACCCCACAGATGTGCCAACACACCAGTCTGACGGAGGCAATCCCTTACTTGAGATTCCCTCTTCCTAGATTGTTCTAGTCTGTGTCATGTTGACAGAAACAGACAAACAGACACAAACAAACAACCAATCAGCACAGCTAGGGCAATAGCTCATTTAGCAAAATGATTGTTGTATATAAACTGGAGGATCTGAGTATGACATCACTCTAAGAACCTTCCTAAAGAAGCTGGGTGTAGTGGTGTGTTTATAATCCCAGTATCAGGGAAGTAGAAATTGGCAGAAATCAGGGTTCTTTGGCCACTCAGCCTACCTGGAAAAGTCCAGGCCCACGAGAGACCCTGTATCAAAAATAGCAAGGAGTGTGACTCCTGAGGACCAATACCTATGACTGACTTCTGCTCTCTATACACAAGCATGCATGGCAAGTGGGTCTCAGTTAACAGAGGGGTTCTTTTAGCACATTGCTCTTACTGAAGACAGTGCTAGTCTGGCTAACAGAAGGGAACATGTCCCTCATACAGAACTTTGGAAAACTTGGGAGACAATCATCAGTGGGCCTTATGAGTTTATACTGTGTTAGCTATTGCTTAAATGGTCTGCATCCCTCCCATTATTTAGTTTATCCTGATATTATCCAGTAAGGCTGAGAGATGGTAAATAATTTCAAAAAGTCACACAAATAATGGGGTTTGGACTTCCCCACCTTCCAACCCATATAACTTTAGTGCTATGGTTGATTCACAGAACATGGCCCTTAAATATTTTATCACCCAGTAACTGCTAACAGCAAGGACCATTTCCCAGATGCAAACTGTTGGCAATCAACAAGCTGGCTGTTATCAGCTTTTTGTACATCCTTCTCACAAGCTTATTGAGAAGGACTCAATCAATGTGAAGTTTAGCAATATGATCCTTGTGCTTTCTTATGTACTGTTAAGTATTGTTTCTTTGTCCAAATTCACATCCTTAATAAAGATGCTGGATGGGACAGGGCTGGACAGAGTGGCCCCATGGCTTGTGCACATCACTGGTGAGGAACTCAGTCCAAAACATAAGTTAATGGATAGTAGGCAAAGGAGTATGTAGAGTCCAGAGTCCCCATCCTTCATTTCATCGCTCAAAATGGAATGTTTGGTACTGACCTTGGGGCTCAGTGGGACTGAGTTGTAATGCCACAGAGGACCTGAGTTTGATGCCCAGCCCTGCCTTGAATGGGTTGTTGGAGGCAAATAGGCCAGGTAAATAGGTCTGTCACCCTGGCCACTCCAGAAGTAGAAGCTGGGGAATTAGCACTGCAAGCTCACTCTCGGTCAGTCCAAGCTAGGTTACCTTAGATCATATCCTAAAATAACAGAGGAAAAGTTAGATTAAAGTGGAAGGGTTTGTTCAATGTCTGCTGAAATTCAAACACCCTTAGGCTACAGGTAGGAGCTTTTGTCAAATTACGTGTTTACTTATTTGTTTAGTGTGTACATGTGTGCATATAGACACAGATGTGGAGGTCAGAGGATAACTTGTGTGAACCAGTTTTGCTTTTTACCACGAGATCCTGGGAATTGAATTCAAGTCATCTGTCTTGATGTCAGGCACCCTTACTTGCTGATCCATTCACCCATGCATTCCCCCAGGAATGATCTTCATTTTTTTTTCTTTTTTCAGTGTTCCTTGTATATACATGTTTTTGCATGTGTGTGGGTGCTTGTTTATACATGTTCACATGTGTGTGCATGGTTAATGTTGAGGCTCAGCTGTCATTCTTCCACCCTGTTCACGGAGGCAGAGTATCTCAGTTAAACCCAGAGCTTGCTGATATGGTTCATCTCACTCTCCAATTGTCTTGGAGATCTTCTGAATCCATCTTTTGAGGCTGGAATCACAAGTGGGCCATCTTGCATGTTGCCACCCCCCCCCCACATTTATGTGGCTTTCTGGGGATATGAATTCCCATCAATACCCTAAGACAAGCACCTTAACTACTGAGCTATCCCCAGTTCCAAGAGTGAACTTTCTCATATTCATCCCTGTTTTCCAAGAGAGAACACTCAGTGTAGAAAGAATGGGGGTATCCTAGAGCATGGATTTTCTAGAAGGTTGCTTTTCCCTAGCGGTATTCCTCCCCATTACTTTCTTCTGGAATCCTCCTGAAAGAAATGAGTTTTCACCACTCAGAAAAATTATTAGTTATGGACAAAGGGAAGATTACCAGGCTTATCAAAGAGTACATGCACTTTAATTTTGTTGTGAGCAGGGAAAAACATGTAGTATTTTTTGTTGGAGAGCACTCAGGAGGTAAAACAAGTTGGCATATGTAGTGTCCTCCTAAAATATAATTCATAGTAAATTACAGAAGCTGAGCCAAACAGACAAAATACAATACAAAACAAAACAACACAACCCAAGAAAAGCAGGATTCCTGAGGGAGTATGCAGAAAATGTGGGCAGAGAAAGGTGCACCAGACAGCTGAGGATGAGCAGAAGCTAGAGGGCACCAGAGAGCAGCCACGTCCCAGCTCTGGAGGCAGGGTCAGAATGCTGACCCAGAGAACCCGAGACAAGCAGTTCTTCTGGCTCCTGGAATTCCCATCAGCATCATTCGCGGTAAATGGTTGTCAGCTTTTCACTTAATTACTTAGTACATTTGTTTAGACATTTGCCTAGAGAGCCATCAAGTTACTCTTAAAAAAAAATTCTTTGTTTAGAGCTCTGGTTGAATTTTCTGATTAAATTATTTGATGTAAGCAAAAATACTTGAACCCTGAAAGCCCCATGGATGCTGTTGCTGATCCAGGATAGGACACCCATCTGCACATGGCTGTGGAGAGGGAAGGAATTGATGACAGAGGAGAGAATCTGTGCTCAGAAAAGAAATCATTAGTGGTGGGTGAGATTAGTTTGACAGTTTTTCATTTGCGCATATTTTTCCGTCTTTTAAAAATCTCTCTCCTTCTCCCCCTCCCCCATTTTGGTGGGGGGTGCATTGCATGCCACAGTGAAGGTCAGAGGGAAACCTCAGGTGTTGGTGTTCCTTTCCCACCTTGCTTGAAGCAGTGCCTTTTGTTCAGTCACTGTTGCATCCACCAGCAATGGCCTTCTCCCATCTCTTTGTAGATGTGCTGAGGTTGCAGATGTGCCTGGCTTTCTGTGTATTCTGGGAATCATATGAACTCATGTTTTTACAGCAACTGTTTTATCCCAGAGTCATCTCCCCAGCCCCATAAGCTTTATTCCTTTAGCAATAACAACATTCTGAATTCAGGCACACAAGTTTTCTTTGGGGTTTAAAACAGTAAATATAACGCAAAGATAGACAATTAAAACATATTTCACTGATGTGAAATTTTACCAGTATTTTGAAAAGATTTCCCAAATTCTATTTAAAACATTATTCATCAAATGACACATTTTATATCCAGCACAAAGCTCCAATGCCCATTTGAAAAAGAGATGGTGGGCTCTTACTGAAAATACACTAACATAATTTATTTGTTAATAATGATATTTTTGACTTAATAGTTTCCTCCTCCTCATTTTCTGAAAGACACTTTAAGATGTCATAGCCTTTTCTACAAATGGAATTAGCTTTCTTTACTAATGTAATATATGGTGGCTACTAAATTAGCATACTATAAGATTTATTTCATTTTAATACTGGTTCAGAATTACAGCACTCCTTTTAGAAATATGAAATTACCTACAAATACTTAATTTGTCATAAGTCATAACACAGAAGTTATTTGCAGTGTTTAATTGCTCAATATTTTTCTTTATGCCAGTTTTGAACTTGTGCAAAATAGATACAGCCAGATGAAAAAGTCTGTAATAAACTCGAAAATACTTTTTTTTCCTGTAAAAGTCATTATGACCTGTTCGTAATTCTTCATTTTACAACTCCATGCAGGAATTTTGTTGGTTTGTTCAGGGCCCAATATTCTAAGTTATCTTCTTTAAGACAGTCTCACTCTGTAGTCCAGCATCTGAGTCAATGTTCTGTTGCTATGAAGAGACCCCACTTCCCCCGTGATCACGACAACTCATAAATGAAAGCACTTAATTGGGGCTGGCTTACAGTTTCAGGGGTTTAGTTCATTATCATCAGGGCAGGGATTATGGGGGCACACATGGTGCTGTAGCTGTAGCTGAGAGCTGCATCTTGATCCCCAGGTGGGCATAGGGGGAAGAG
The DNA here is from genome assembly GCF_943737965.1 of Phodopus roborovskii. Classification (NCBI taxonomy): domain Eukaryota; kingdom Metazoa; phylum Chordata; class Mammalia; order Rodentia; family Cricetidae; genus Phodopus; species Phodopus roborovskii. Next base: position 16,422,419 of record NW_026126558.1, on the reverse strand, counting down.
AGAGAAAGACCGGGCCAGCCATGTGCTTTTGAAACCTTAAAGCCTATCCTGAGTGATATACCTCCTCCAACAAGGCCACACCTCCTAACTTTTTAATCCTTCTCAAAACGTACCACTCCTTGTGCACTAAGCATTTAGAAACATGAGCCTATGGGGACCAGTCTTATTCAAACCACCACACTTAGGCTAACCTCAAACCCTTAGTGGTCCTCTCTCTCCACCTCTCAGGCTGAGCCACTCAAAAAAATTTATAACATGGAACTTCATGAAACAAATCTTGTAGATTATAATCAGGTTAAAAATATCAGTGCAGGGGAAGCGGTAACAGGAAGAAGAAAGTAAACTTGTGTAGCATCCATTCCTGAGCATCTCAGCTGTCAAAAGACGAGAGAGGGACAGTGTCACCGAATCAGCCTTAGTGGCATGCATCTGTGCTTCACAGATTGCTGCCATTGTGCTGTTTATTTTAAACACTAATTGGAGCTGTCTTCTTTAGATGTGTTTGGGACTATGTGGAGTTTGTAGTTAGTAAGCCAGGTGTGTCACCTTGGAGAAGCAGGTGGACATCTCTAAATCTATTCTTTCCCCAGGAGTGTGATGGTAATAACTTTCACCTTTTACATTTCTCATCATTAGATGCTGGTGCAGAGTGCAGTGCAAGGTCTGCATTGTATGTATCACAAGCTCAGCAAATCTCACCTGAGCAATCACAATGGTTCCCGCCATCGATTTGTGCTCTAATGGTGTGTGCTGCAGGCTTGGACCAACAGGGGAAACTGACTTAGCTATTGTCAGAGAATCAACACCTGTTTTCCTTATTTTATGTAATGGTTTCTTGTAGACAGCCCAAGATGATTACCAGCATGGTAATGCTGACCACTGAGGTCCATCCTTGCTTCAGTCAGGCTACTCTCAGGTCAGGAACGTTAATTGATAAACATGACAGACACAATGTGTTATACAGAAAATGATATTTTCCATCAAGGAAAAATAAAGTCCATGTATACACAACTATAAATTTGGATAAAAATATCCACAATCACACCACCACCACCACCACCACGTGCTCCTAAACATGTGACTTGGGGACATGTGGCTCCTAATACCAATTTTTACTTCAGAAGTAAGCCTCTGGATTTGAAGTGTCATTTTGGAGGTGTTTTAATGAATAAAAATTTCAAAACAGTGGAATCTGGAAAATAAACCCCTCTGACTGCCATGATGTAACTGCCATGCCTACCAGGTTTTCAGCACCTCTAATGAATATGAAAACTTTTCAACTATACATCTCAGCAACCAACTGGTAGGTTTTGGTGTGGGCAGTTCTGTGTTTCTAGGGCTGATGACAGCTGCCTTGTGCCACTGCCTCTGGCTGCAAGATTGGTCTGACAGCTAGAATCTAGTTTTTCAGGAGGGTTCAGTAGGTTTATTGTGAGAAGATCATTGGGACTCTCTGGAACTATGCTGGACTTTATGTCTGAGAAATTTAGCTTCCACATAACCTGAAACTTGAATTCTAAATTTCTAGATTTACTTTTTATAATTATAGAAGAGTAAGGAGATAGTGTAGTCATTAATATGCTTGCCTGGCTTGCATGAGGATCTTGGTTTGATCCCTAGAGGCAGCATGGTAGAGCTTGCCTGTAATCCTAGTCCGTGTTAGGGAAGTGGAAGACAAAGGTAGATTCCTGAGGTTTTCTGGAGAAGGGAAGCAAGAGATACTGCCTTTAAAACAATGTAAAAAATGGTGCCTAAATAATGGTAGTTGAGGTTGTTCTCAGGCCTCTGCATGTACACGTGCACATGAACATACACAGAAATGTACACTTTATTTCTTCCTTGAGATTTGTATATTGGTACCTGAAACTAACCATTTGTGCACAGGGGACCACACTAGTTTCAACTGTCTACTCATACATTGCATTTGTATTTTAACTTAGTCTCAGGCCACACTGTTTTTTATCAGAATGAACAGAGTGTGGAATGAAGGTGAGGGTGTAATGATTTAACTAGACCCAAGATAAATGATAAATGGGTGTTTATTGGGGAACACTTACACAAATAATAATAAAGAACCACTGGGATGTCTCTCTGTCCTTCTAATCTTACTGGTAATTTGTTCAATACAGAATGAAAAAGAAAGGAAGGAAGGAAGGAAGGAAGAAAGGAAGGAAGGAAAGGAACAAATAACTACACTCCCAAAAGAAAAAAAGTAGTTAACAAAACCCAGCAGAACACGGAGATGTACAAAATGGAGTGGAATGATTGATTTATAGAAACAGCTTGTCCATGTATGTCTCAAATACACTATAAAGTCCTTCAAAGTGAGGAGCATGGGCTACAGAGTGTCTGGAAATGATGGGCTTCCCTCAGAATGATCAGACATCATTTCTGTGACAGGCATTGTTGTGGACATTTAGCTCTCTGACTCCCTGCAGGAAGTGGCCCTGTAGAAGAGAATCGAGTCTCTACCAGGCTGATACACAACACAGCTCTAGGGGTTCACTAAACTATTGAAATGGCATGGTGTAAAGGAACACCTAAATTGAGAAATATGACCAAAGTAGTGTGAAATAAAATCAATAAAATCAATCAGGAGATCACAAAGCATATATCCTGGGCTATGAAGCAGAACATTTCCCATTCTTTGTAGAGAAATTTGTCAGTAAGTGGCCTGGGTTAGGAATAAAATGCACAAGAGCCAGCAATCACACATGTTGTAAAAGGAAGACCAGGAACTCCTTGGTATTTGATCATTTTATGCTGCATCCTGGAAATAACAGACAGGAAGCAAAGTAAGAAACACACATTGGTTGAGTGGTTAGGAGAGGAGGTTTTGTGTCAGACATCTTCCATGATGACCATGACCACTCTCTGAGTTGCAGCTATTCAATGTTATAGTCAAGGTTAATTAGGTTGAGAGATTCCAAGAAGCAGAATCATAGCCAGGGCTCTTTAATTCATGATCATGTGTTCATCTCACAGTACTTCCTTAGAAACAAACACTGTGTCAGCAGTGAGCAGCCAAGATAACACAGGTCTGAAATAGTAGTCTGTGAAGTTAACTGCCTTGGGATATGACATGTAAGGAGTAATTCACGGGAAATCTCCCCTGTTCCTGATGTCACCTTGATTCTCCTTCCCATCTCTTTGTTGGCTCTCCTATTACATGATTATGTCCTTTCTGGTTTGCCCTGGACCCTCTCACTTACATTCCCTTCGTCGGATGCAGCACAGAAATTCTCTCAACCAGACTCTGCCTAATTAGTGTGCTGACTTCATGAATGTTCTCTATTCCTCAGTAAAACACATCCCCTGACTCCCACAGTATGTTAAACCCATGTGTGTCAGTGTCTCTATTTTCTAATTCTTTCAGTGCTTGTAATCATTAGCATTTTTGTGGTTGTTGTTTCCAAATCTCTATAGAACACTTGGAATGTCATTATTTTGTATATTTTATTTCTATACTGTGTCAACTTAAAATAGATGTATGTACCAAATTGTTTACATAAAAACTAAGTTTAATAATAGTACTAGGTTTTCCTCTAGGACCTATGATCTAGCTAGTCATGGGTTTTTGGTCTAGTTAATGGTATTCATTCTTGTGGAATGAATCTTAAATCCAAGCAGAAAATGGTTGGTTACATTCATGCCAGTATCACACTAGTGGACATATCTTGCCAGACTAGTTGTTATTGTAGTTTGCTAGATTCACAAATGTAAACAAACACTGTTGATTATTTTTCTCCATTGGTGCATAGCACTTTCCAGCATCATGAAATATAGCCAGTAGGAATGAAGTTTTTAAGTTGGTACCAGAGTCATACTATTGCTACTCTACTAATTGGACATAGTAACAAACTGCCCCTTAAGTTTTTTATAATTATACTCATAGATTAGTTCACCTATTAACCCTCAACAAAGAAGCTTGTTTTTACATTAGGTGTTGTTTAATACAGAGACTACAACTTGTAGACATTCAAAGAACAAAAGACTTGGGAGCACTCAGATCTGATAGAATATCTTGCACCCCCTTCCTTCAAGGCTCAAGGGTCATTCTGAAAGAGGGGAGAGAAAGATAAGATCCAAAGGCACTAGACATCAGTGAAACAATATCAGCCAGGCATGACAAGGCCATTGCACATGTGAACAGCTCAAGAGGTCATGACTACATGCTCAAGACCTGGTCAAGATCAAATCAGCCACAATCCCATCATGGAAGGGGGGTATGTGTTTATGACGCACCACCTCTAGTTCAGGAGCTATTGGAAATTGGTGACAGCTAGCGGATCAAGATTCTGTTTTCTTTGGAACATATTCCTGGAGAAGCTATGCATACATGTTCCAGTAGATGTTTCAACACTATGTCCATGCAGGCAGTTCCAAGCAGACACAGTGACTGTGTGTGTTTTTTTAAGGAGTACATGAAGTTGAGAGAGAAAAATAGTGGTGGGAGGGATAGGAGAGTAACTGGAGAGAAGAGTAAGGAGGGAGGAGGTGTTGATCAAAGTGCATTACATGCATGCATCCAAGCTGAACACATTGCCAAGATGCCACAGTACATCACTGGGAAGGCATTGCAAATTAAAGCTATAAAAAGCAAGAAATAATTAAAAGAACAAGAATTCTGAGTCCAGATTTTTTTCAGATGTGTTCTTCAATTCCAATTGCAGTTAAAATGTTTGGTATTAGAAACAGTTAAATACTGCATCACGAAAGGGTGAGCTTTGGCTCCACAGCACAATACTCACCTGTGTGCACAGGGCACTGGTTCAATCCCCAGCACCACAAAATGAAAACAAGCAAAATAAAACAAGAAGCACTGGAAGTAAAGCCTATCTAAGAAAAATAGTCAAATAGCCAGGAAAAGTAGCAGCCCTGTTCTAGAAGCCAGGGAAAGGTTAGGTTCAAGGTGAGTGGCTTTTTCCTGCTTTTGGTTTTAGCTAACTAGGAACAAATAGGGAAATTATTGATGAGAAAATAATTACACAACATGGGCAAAGCTTAGGGAAAACATGAGGAACAGTATATAGACGTATCAGCAGCAGAGAGGGGACTGCTACCTCCTCTGTAGTTGGGGAGACACAGGGCAGTTGCCCCATGGAAGGGAGGGAAGGTCCTGGCAGCTGGGGTCTACCCAAAGAGGCTCAGCAGGGAGGACATCAGTTTCTATCTCCACCCCTTGCAAGTGTCATAGTTGGGATATAATTTTTTTGTTTATGGATTTAATTAAATGGGTGTGGGTAGGTGGGTATGTGTAGGTGAGCATGGATGTGAGAAGTGTAAGATCCCCTGGAACTGCAGTCACAGGCTATTTTGAGCCATTTGATCTTTATAGGTCCTGGGCACTGAATTCAGTGCATTTACAAGAACAGTAACCGCTCTTAAATGCTGAACCATCTCTCCAGTCCCTCCCCTCTTTCTATAACAATCTTTTCACATACTTTTTTCTTTTTCCAATTTAAAGATTGTTTTCATACAATTTTTGATCATAGTTTGATTGTATTGTTATACTTTGTCATATTGTTCCCCTCCATCAACTCCCAGAACTAACACCCTTGTTCAAGGGGTCTGAATTGGTCTAATGCTGGTTTCCCAACTATCAGACTGTGATGCAAAAGCTCCCCCTTGTCCAGGTCAGCTGTTTCTGTGGGTTTCTCAAGCCTGGTCTTGACCTGTTTGCTCATCACTCCTCCCTGTCTGCAACTGAATTCCAGGAGTTTGGCTCAGTATTTAGCTGTGGGTGTCTGTTTCTGCTTCCATCAGCTATTAGAAGGTTCTAGGATGGAATATAAGGTATTCATAAATCACATTATTGGGGGAAGACGTTTAAGGTAGCCTCTCCACTATTGCTTAGATTGTTAGTTGTAGATCTCTAGTGACAGATTTCTTTTTAAAACTATAATAGCTCCCTCTATTATGGTATCTCTTTTCTTGCTCTCCTCTATTCTTTCTCTGACTCAATCTCCCTGCTCCCTGATGCCCTCCTCTCTCCTCCTCTTCTCCATTTTTCTTTATCCTAACTCCCTCTCCACTCCCCCCCCCATGCTCCCAATTTGCTTGGGAAATCTTGTCCCTTTCCCTTCTCCAGGGGATCATGTGTGTCTCTCTTAGAGTCCTCCTTGTTTTCTAGTGTTTCTGGCAGTGTGGAATGTAAACCTTTGCTCTATGTCTAAAAGCCATATATGAGTGAGTACATACTGTGTTTGTCTTTTTGTGCCTGGGTTACCTCACTCAAGAAGGCTTCTTCAAGTTCCATCCATTTGCCTGTGAATTTCAAGATTCCATTGTTTTTATCCACTGAGTAGTATTCCATTGTGTAAATGTGCCACATCTTCTTTATCCATTCTTCAGTTGAAGGGTATCTAGGTTGCTTCCAGGTTCTTGCTATTACAAATAATTCTGCTATGAACATAGTTGAACAGATGTCTTTGTTGCATGGATATGGATCATTTGGGAGTATGCCTAAGAGTGGAATTGCTGGGTCCTGTAGTAGACTGATTGCCATTTTCCTGAGGAACTACCATACTGGTCACCAAAATGGCTGTACGAGTTTGCACTCCCACCAGCAGTGGAAGAATGTTCCCCTTTTTCCACATCCTCCCCAGGATCAACTATCACTGATGTTTCTAATTTTAGCCATTCTGACAAGAGTAAGATGGTATCTCAGAGTTGTTTGATTTACATTTCCCTGATGGCTAAGGATGTTGGGCACTTTTGTAAGTATCTTTCATCCATTTTGGTATTTCTATTGAGAATTCTCTATTCAGTTCTGTATCCCATTTTTTAATAGAGTTATTTTGTGTTTTGGTGAGTAGTTTCTTGAGTTCTTTGTATATTTTGGAGATCAGCCCTCTGTCAGATGTGGGGTTGGTGACGATCTTTTCCCAGTCTGCGGACTGCCGTTTGGTCTTGTCAACTGTGTCCTTTGCCTAACAGAATCTTCTCAGTTTGAGGAGGCCCCATTTATTAATTGTTGATCTCAGTGTCTGTGCTACTGGTGTTATGTCCAGGAAGCAGTCTCCTGTACCTCCCACTTTCTCTTCTAAGAGGTTCAGTGTTGCTGGATTTATGTTGAGGTCTTTGACCCATTTGGATTTGAGTTTTGTGCATGGTGATAGACACGGGTCTATCTGCAGTCGTCTATACACCATCATCCAGTTGTGCTAGCACCATTTGTTGAAGATGATTTCCTCCTTCTATTGTATAATTTTAGATTTTTTTGTTAAAAAATCAGGTTTTATAGGTGTGTGGGTTAATATCAGGATTTTAGATTCAATTCCATTGGTCTATCTATCTATTTTTGTGCCAATACCAAGCTGTTTTCAGGACTATAGCTCTGTAGTAGAGCTTGAAGTTGGGGATGGTAATGCTTCCTAAAGTTCCTTTATTGTACAGGGTTGTTTTGGCTATCCTGGCTCTTTTGTTTCCCCTATAAAGTTGAGTATTATCTTTTCAAGGTCAGTAAAGAATTGTGCTGGGATTTTCATTGGGATTCCATAGAATCTGTAGATTGCTTTTGTCAAGATTGCCCTTTTTACTATGTTTATCCTACCTATCCAAGAGCATGGTAGATCTTTCCATTTTCTGGCCTTTCTTTAAAAACAAAAGGTTATTGTTATATATGTCTTTCAGTTGTTTGGTAAGCATTATCCCCAAGATACTTCATGTTGTTCATGGCTTTTGTAAATGGTGATGTTTCTCTGATTTCTTTCTCAGCTCCTTTATCATCTGTATATAGATGGGATTCTGATTGTTTTTTTTTTTTTTTTTTTTTTTTTTTGAGTTAATCTTGTATCCTGCTAGTTTGCTGAAGGTGTTTATCAGCTGTAGGAGTTCCCTGGTAGAGTTTTTGGGGTTGCTTATGTAAACTATCATATCATCTGCAAACAGTGACAGTTTGACTTCTTTCTTTTCAATTTGTATCCCCTTGATCTCCTGTTGTTGTTGTCTTATTGCACTAGCCAGAACTTCAAGTACAATATTGAAGAGAGATGGAGAGAGTGGGCAGCCTTGTCTTGTTCTTGATTTTAGAGGAAACACCTTAAGCTTCTCTCCATTCAGTTTGATGTTGGCTGTTGGTTTACTGTATATTGCTTTTATTATGTTTAGGTATGTTCCTGTTATCCCTGATCTCTCCAAGACCTTTATTATGAAAGGGTGTTGAATTTTGTCGAAGGCTTTTTCAGCATCTATTGAGATGATCATGTAGTTTTTCTTTTCCAGTTTATTTATATGGTGGATCACATTGATAGATTTTTGTATGTTGAACCATCCCTGCCTGCATCCCTGGGATGAAGCCTACTTGGTCATGGTGGATGATTTGTCTGATGTTTTCTTGGATTCAATTTGCCAGTATTTCATGAGGGATATAAGTTCTCTTTCTTAATTGTGTCTTTCTGTGCCTTTGATACCAAGGTAATTGTGGGCTTGTAAAAAGAGTTTGGTAATGAACTTTGCTTCTAATGTGTGGAACAAGTTGAGGAGTATTGATATTAGCTCTTCTTTGGATTTCTGGTAGAATTCTGCACCAAAGCCATCTGGCCCTGGGTTTTTTTTTTTTTTTTTTTTTTTTTTTTTTTTTGGTTGGGAGGCTTTTGATGACTGTTTCTCTTTCATTAGGTGTTATAGGTTTATTTATGTTGCTTATCTGTTCTTGATTTAATTTTGGTAAGTGATGAATATCCAGAAATTTGTCTATTTCCTTTGAATTTTCAAATTTTGTGTAGCACAGGTTTTCAAAGCATGACCTGAAAATTGTCTGGATTTCCTCAATGTCCGTTGTTATGTCCCCCTTTTCATTTCTGATTTTGTTCATTTGCATGTTCTCTCACTGGTTTTTGCTTCGTTTGGATAAAGGTTTGTCTATCTTATTGATTTTCTCGAAAAACCAACTTTGTTGCATTGATTTTTTTGTATTGTTTTCTTAGTTTGTACTTTATTGATTTCAGCCTTCAAATTGCTTATTTCCTAGCTTCTATTTCTCCGGGGTATGTTTGCTTCTTTTTGTCCTAGGGCTTTCAGTTGTGCTGTTAATTCTCTAGTGTGGTCAACTTTCCTCGTAGCACTGCTTTCAAAGCTTGGGTATGTTGCATCTTCATTCTCATTGAATTCTAGGAAATCTTTAATTATTTTCTTTATTTCTTCCCTGACCCAGGAATGGTGCAATTATGCATTGTTCATTTTCCATGAGTTTGTAGGGTTTCCTCAATTTGTGTTGTTGAATTCCAACTTTAAAGCATGGTGGCCTGATAAGATACAAGGTACTATTCCAATTTTTTTTGGTATCTGTTGGGGTTTGTTATGTCTCCTAGTAAGTAGTCAATTTTAGAGAAGGTTCCATGTTGATTAGAGAAGAAGATATATTCTTTTGTGTTTGGATGGAATGTTCTATAGATGTCTGTTAAACCCAATTGTGTCATATCTTCTCTTAGTTCTTTTGTTGCTTTATTAAGTTTCTGTCTGATGGTCCTGTCTATTGGTGAGAGTTGGGTGTTGAAGTCTCCCACTATGAGTGTGAGAGGTTTTATGTGAGCTTTGAGTTTTAGTAGTGTTTCTTTTATGAATGTGAGTACCTTTGTAATTAGGGCATAGATGTTCAGAATTGAGACTTTGTACTGCTGGGTTTCTCCTGTGATAAATATAAAATGACCTTCTTCACCTCTTTTTATAGCTTTTGCCTTGATGTCTAACTTGTTAGATATTAGGATAGCTACACCTGATTGCTTATTCAGTCCATTTGATTGGAAGATCTTTTCTTAATCCTTTACCATGAGATAATGTCTGTCTTCGAGGTTGAGGTGTGTTTCTTGTATGCAGCAAATGGATGGATTCTGTCTTAGTATCCATTCTGTTAGCCTGTGTCTTTTTATAGGTGAGTTAAAACAATTAATGTTGAGGAAAAGTAAACCATTAATTATTAATTCTTGTTTGTTTTAGATTTTTTTGTTGGCGGTGGTACTGTAAGTATAGCTGTCCTGCTTTTTCATTTGGGTTCTGGTGATGTGGATTTATCTATTGCCTTAGTGTTTGTGAGTATAGTTAACATCCTTGGGTTGGAGTTTTCCTTTCAGAACTTTCTGTAGGGCTGGATTTGTAGATACATATTGTGAAAATCTGGCTCTGTCATTGAATATTTTGTTTTTCCTGTCTATAGTGATTGAGAGTTTTTCTGGGTATAGTAGCCTGGGCTGGCATCAGTGGACTCTTAGTATTTGTTGAACATCTATCCAGGACCTTCTGGCCTTGAGAGTTTCCATGGAGAAGTCAGGTGTAATTCTGAAAGGTCTGCTGCTACATGTTACCTGGCCTTTTTCCTTCAGTGCCCTTAATATTATTTTGTTATTCTGTATGCTAGGTGTTTTTATTATTATGTGGTGAGGGAAGCTTTTTTTTTTTTTTTTTTTTTGGTGTTCGGTATGCTTCTTGTACTTTCTTTTTTTTTTTTTTTTTTTTGGAACTTCAACTCATTTTATTTATTTTTTTTTTTTTGCATATAGAGTATTTTTTATTTAATTTTATATAACAAAGTCCAATTAAATGAAAACAAACATTTATACACAATATTTGGGAATTTGGGCGTCGTTCTTTCCAAACTACTTCCTGCTGGTAAGGGGCGCTGTCTTGGGGGATTCGAAGAAGATTCAGATATCCTAGCTGTAGTCTGTAGTTCTTGTACTTTCATAGGCATGTTCTTCTTCAGATTGGTAAAGTTTCTTTAATGATTTTATTGAATGTTTCTACACTTTGAGCTGGGCTTCTTCACCTTCTTCTATGCCTATTAGTCTTAGGTTTGGCCTTTTCACGGTGTCCCATATTTCCTGGATGTTTTGTGTTAAGGATTTGTTGAATTTAAAATTTTCTTTAGTCGATGAATCTATTTCCTCTACTTTATCTTCAGAGCCTGAGATTCTCTCTTCCATCTTTTATATTCTGTTGGTTATGCTTGCAACTGTAGTTCCTGATTATTTACCCAGGTTTTCTATTTCCATCATTCCCTCAGACTGTGATCTTTCTTTCTTTCTTTTTGTCTTTCTTTTTTGTCTCTACTTCATCTTGCACTGTTTGAATTGTTTCTTGCAATTTTTAGTTAGTCTTTTCCTCCATCTCTTGAAGTTTTTTGTTTGTTTTATCTTCTATTTCTTTAAGGGTTTTCCTCATTTCTTCTTTTAAGATCTCTATCATCATCATAAAGTTGTTTTTAGGGTTGTTCTCTTCTGCTTCATCTGTATTTGGATGTTCAGGTCTTGCTGCTGTAGAGTCCCTAGGCTCTGGGAGCACCATATCGACCTTTTTGTTGTTGACTGTGTTCTTATACTGTCATCTCTTCTTCCAGTGCATTCCAATGGGGTCTCTTCCTCTCCTGATGGGTACAGGACCAAGGTTCTCTTCTGGTGGGTGCATGTAAGTCCAGTACTCTGATGGCTCTCCTCTCCCTGTGGTGGTGGACGGACAAGGGCCCAGGAAGACTCTAAATGGGCTGGTCCACTGGAACTAGTTATTCTGTGTGCAGTCTCCAGTCCTCAGGAGGCTCCAAGCAGGGTATCAGAAAGGGGGCTCCTCTGGTGGCTGAAGGCAGGACCAGGACTCTGGCAGACTCCGGATAGGCTCCCCTGTTCTTGTACAGGCCTCAGTCCTCATGAGGCTCAGAGCAGGCACTGGAAGGTGGGACAGAAACAGACCCACTCTTACCCTCTCCCATGGGTGGAGGTGGGACTAAGAAGCAGCGGACCCTGGATAGTGCCATCCACTGAGAAGGGCTCCCCAACATGCAGTCCCCAGTTTTCAGGAGGCTCCAAGCAGGGACCATTTATCTTTTTCATAATGAAATATTGACAGGCCCAATCAATCTTATACAGGCCTTGATCAAGTAACCACAGCTACAGTGAGTTGTGTATTCAGTGGTTTTGTCATGTCCTGAAGATACCCTTCCATAATCCTCTCCTACAACCTCAGAGTATTATACTTTTTTCTAACACTTCCTCTGAAATGTTCCCTGAACCTTGGGTATCAGTGTGTGTGTGTGTGTGTGTGTGTGTGTGTGTGTGTGTGTGTGTGTGTTTGTTTATTTGTAGAAGAATTATATGTGGAATCTAGCAACTTCCCAAATATTAAGCCCCTATCAATCAGGACATATTTCTGAGTTTCTGACTTGTAGTCTGTGGCATTAACATTACCATTGCTATATGTATAAGACAGCAGGGGGAAATAAAAGACTGAGGATGGGTGGTCAATTAACAGCAATAGCTGAAACCTTATTGTTGCATGAAACCAAACATAATAAATGTCTCTTTTTTTAATCATTGTCCGTGTATCTGACTTTACTGTCATTCTTTGGGGTTAGAAATGCATTTGGAATGATGAACCAAACTTCCATTCCTTAAACAAGCAAGTGGATCCTTGAGTCCTTAGTTCATGGAGTTCACTGTGTATTTCATTGAGTGAGAATATTAGACAGTGGGGTACTAAAAGATACCCCAATCACCTTCTTGGGTTCAAAAAGTTATTTCATTTGTGTATTGACACCACTCCCTTGCCACTATGTAGCAGCAATTCAATTTCCCCATGGATAAATCAGCCTTCTTGTTCCTTTCCCAGCCTGATATTAGGGCTCATAAAGATCCCCAAATAATGAGGGCTCTATTTTTTAACCCAACTTTACCAATCCTGTACTGTTTTCTCTGGTGGAAGACTGTCCCTTTGAGCATCTTGGAGTTTCAAGCCTTTCAGCCAGTGTTACCAAGGAAACAACAACAATAATGAAACAAAATTATTTCTTGGTTTAAAGATGAATGGGGCACTTCTATCTTTTGATGTTTGAGCTCACGGATTGGTGCACAAAATATTGGTCTCTGTCTCAAAACACACACCACATTAAGCTGGACAGCACATAACTTGTAAGACTTTGCATACATATCAAGATTGGATCTAGTGAGTGATGCAGCAGTGAGTTAAAAAGACATTGCATAGGCCACTGTGCTGAGAATGAAATCATGACAGGCCATCCTACAAGTCCAGGCACAATGGCAAATACAACTCTTCATCACCCAAAACCTGACCCTGAACCTAGCCTGGTGCCTGTCCACATTAAACACAGACTATAATTGGGTGTTCCTGCAAAGCTGCCATCCAGGCACTCTACATTTGTAGTTTTGGATTGTATTCTACCTGTATACATAGAAAGATACTGTAAGTTTATTCCAATAGGTTTATAATTATGAAACCAGAACATTACTAAGGAGGATAGCACAAATAAGCTGCCATCATCAGTAGCCTATATTTTATAACTGTGAAATGTATTCAGTCATACAAGATGCTCTATCAGGTTTGGAGAAGTGTCTCAGTGGTTAAGAGAACATACTGCTCTCTTAGAGGACTTGAGTTTAGTTCCTGAAACCCACATCAGGCAGCTCACAACCACTTGTGACTCTTGCTCCAGGGCATCTGATGTCCTCTTCTGGCCTCCATAGGTACCATCACTCACCTATACACAAATGCACAAAACTTTTAAAACAACCTGATTATACTATCAGATTCTTTAGTGGGAACTATTTTGTAGAAATACATACATATGTGTACACAGGTACACTTTTTAAGTCATGTGGATTATTCAAGTTGATACAAAAATTGACATTGTGAATTTGCAAAACAAATAGAATCTTTGAGCTACCACAAAAGCATTGGTGACAATTTGAGCAAAGCTGGCCATTTTCCAGCTATGAGCTCAGTTGGTTCCCTAAAACCCATCTCTAAATCTTATATTCAGAATTGCATTTTTAATTTTACAGAATTTAATTTCTTGCTTTAATTACTCTGCCTTGCTCAGGTTATGAAAGTAACCTGATGAGTTATTTTTATTTATAGGGCTTCCATTCAATGTGCTTATAATTATATTTCAGTGCATTAGAAATTTGCAATCATCTAATTCCATGCCTTTAAGGGTTTTTTTTCTTTTAAATTAGGCTTTTGCTAAAGGTTAAAGGACTGCTTTTAGAGCTAAAATACTATTTGTTAAGATGGTCGATAAGGAAATTTGCACCTGCATATTACAAAATCATTACAAATGGATGGAGTTGTAATTTTTATTTGGCAAAGCCATTCAGTTTGAGAATCATTAAACATGTATTGAGTACCATCTTCATGCCACAGTTTTTCATATGACACCTTTAGTTAGGGCTTACAAATGTACAAATCTGATGTCATTAATAATAGAGAAGAAAAGCTACTCTTATTTAGCAGCTACCTTGCTGAGTCCTGACTGTAGCAGGTTGCATAAAGACACTTTTCAGAGTCTCAGACTTGGCAGTACCACTCCAATACCTCCCCTGGGTATACCCTTGAGACAGCTGTCTTGACCTTATTTCAGTGTCTCCAAATGCCTTGCTCTCTTTGGCTCCTGGTCTTCTCCCAGGCTGCTCATTTTGTTCATATTGATCTCCATCACTACCCTTACATTGTCATCTTTCCAAATCATCTTCCAGGCCCTAAATATCATCTCATACATTTAATGATGCCCTACAAGAATTTTAAAAGCACACTGCCTGGTCTCATTTTACTAGGAGGAGTAATTTTACTGTATATCTCTTCTTTAACACCCCTTCAAGTTCTTTCACACTAGTCTGCTGTTAGCACAGCTGCCTACTTGCTGCACCTGCTTTCTTCAGAAGGCATTTAGCTCAGAAAAAGCTGGGCAATGACTGTTTTACCTCCCCCCTTTAAATTCTGTCGCCTGTCGCCAAGACTTCCCTGTAATAGATGCTCAAAAACATTTGGGTAAATGAAACACTTAACAAATCAAACTCATTAAAAATGAGAAAGTAGTGTAATGAGGCTATAACAGAAGCGAAATATTGGAGTGGGGCAGAGTTCCCCATATTGTTAGCGAACAACCCAGCATGCCAGTGTATTAGATCTGCAGGGTGGAGCCTGTCAGAGCTCATGGAGGGGTTGTGGTCTGATGCAATGTGAGACTGGTATGGCCAGTGAATTCTTCGGAGGAAAATATCTTAGCATTTTATCTTTCTGAGCATGTGTAGGACATACTCCTTCAAAGAAGATGCATCAAATAAGTTTCCTGTTTAAGGAATGCCCAACTATGCATTAGCAGGCTGTACCCTTAGCTCCCAGCACAGCATGCCAGGGGCTGTTGAAGACGCCCAGTTTGCTTTCTGCAGTTGGTCTGTCTGCCTGGAAGTTGGGCCAGTTAGTGAATAGAAAGTGTATTTTTTTTTTTTTTTTTTGACTAATGAAATCAAGAATTGTAGAGAGCCCTAAGGTCAGAAGTGACCCATGTGATGATGAAAACGTAGCTAGGAAAGATATATATGTGAATGAAGTAATTGCCAATTTGGCAACTATAATTTCCCACTTGGTTTAAATGAGATTTTCTGTGCTCGCTTAATCAGCATGTGAACCAGAGCCCCTGCGGGGCCCCTGCCAGGCTGGAGCTGCGCTGTCTGACTACACACAGTTCTCTGCATCCTCAAATATTCCTTTCACTCCTGCTGTCCTCAGAGGCCTTATGGCAAGCGCCAGCCTCTCCAATTCAGCTGTTTTGGTCAGACAACAAACTTTAGCCTATAGATGGTCACATTGACTCATTTAATAACAATAGATTTTGCATAAGGTCTGTGAAGACCAGGGGTGAAGGGGGAAATAGCTAATTACTTTCTAGAATAATAGTCAAATTAAGTTAGATTTCTAAGACTTAATGTGGGACCTCATCAGGTAGTGCTGAGCTAAGCATGGGCTGCAGGTGGTAAGCTCATCACAGACTTCATCTTTTTCAGCAAAGAACTCAGGCCATGAATCCCTCCACTATCTATCGTTTGCATTTCCTCATGAAAATACACCCTTGATGTTTTCAGGAGGCAGAGTACCAATGATGCCATTTGGGGCATAAAGCTAATTTAGTGGGTGAAGAAACAAAAATATTAACATCAATTCTGTTGCTTACAGCAAAGCAAATTAGCAGGTGGCCCAGAGAAGGGGAGAGGTGAACACTGCGTTCACGAGCCTAGCTTCCCAAGGTGCAGCAGAAAACACATTCATCATTGAAAGCAGGCATGGCTCCTGGACATGTTGGTAGTTATTTTTAAAAGTGTGGCAACAACTCTTCCTTTAATCTGAATCAGAGCTGAAGCTGGGCCATAATTTTCCTCTGATCTGGGTCATCTTTAACTCCCAGTTCAAAACTACAGCATTGCCTAGAAATGGACTGATACCAAACCAAACGATTATTCATATGTTTTCTGACAGCAAAGAAGTTTATTTATGCTCATGAACAACAACTACAAGAGAGTGACAATTTGATCATCTTAACCAATTTATGCGAACACAGTGCAAAGACAGATTTATGTTGTCAAGTTAGTAAAAGAAAAGTTTTGCACACAACCAGGATTTCTCCACCCAGGAAGTATATTAGACTTCTCTGAATGGGAAATGGAGATAAAGAAATGAAGGCCTTAATGTAACTGTGGGGATTAATGAGCAGAAACAGGCTTCAAAGCAACTTCTCATATCAGAATCCCAAAATGATATACATCTGCAGTAAGTAGAGCAGTGTGATGCTGGGTAGACATGGAACTGTCAAACAATGTCCTTTCTCTTTACAGAGACTCAGAAGTGCTGCAAAGGAATAGACATTCAAAAAAATCATTGAGATAATTAGCTGTCAAAACCATTGAAACAAATTGAAATGGAGACTGTGTCTGAAGAGTCCCCGAGCACACAGAACCCCATAAGTGACCTTAACCTTGCTTGATTTATATCATGCAACAACTTATCAAGCTATTTCTCACAGCTGTCCATTTTTTTAGTTGCTGACACAGAGTTTTTGAGATGTGGTGATTTGTTCAGAACAGAATATCTTGTTTCTCTTGGACCTGGGTCTAGGAAGTCCAAGATGGAGGCATGGACCTCTGCTGATGGGTGAGGGCTTCTTGCTGTGCTTCTAAGTGGCTGGAGATGGAGAGATAAAAGGAATCAGGAGTGGTGTCTTTTCTGGGTGAGAGCAGAGGGAAGTGAGCCCATTCCTGCAAGCCCTTCTTGTAAGAAAGACCTCCACTGAGTCCACCTCCCAGCACTGTTTCCAGCATGTGAGTTCAGACGATGGCATAGGTGTGACTATCAGAAGGAAAACAGAACTCAAGTGCAGCCAATCACAAGGTGTGTGTGTGTGTGTGTGTGTGTGTGTGTGTGTAGTTCTCAACAGGGACTTTTGCGCTGAAGAATTGTAACCTTTTATGTTCTTGTCTCGATCCTCTGAAAATCTCCCCCTACTTTTGTGATGTGGGAACTTGAATCCCTTGTGATGGAGCACTGCTTGGTTCACGAGCCACTGCTGGATCAATGAGCTGTTTAGCATTTTCTAATGCAGTTTCATCTTTTAAATAAAACACCCCAAGTTTTGTAGGTTTCTAGACTTTTCTTTAGGCTCAGTTTTCTCTTCAAACCAATAATGACTCCCTCTTTTATATTTGTTCTCTCTCTCTCTCTCTCTCTCTCTCTCTCTCTCTCTCTCTCTCTCTCTCTCTCTCCTGTCTTCTATTCCTACCCTGGTGCAATTTCCCTAGTCGTATGTGCTTTCCTCTCCTCTCCTTCTCTTTTTCCCACTTCTCTCTCAATTTTCTGCCCCCCCCCACTTCCTCTGTGCTCTGGGGGACTTTCCCTTCCTGGTTCTGTGAGGGACTTTATATGAATCTCTTAGAATACACCTTGTATCCTAGTTCCTCTGGTGGTGTGAATTATAAGGTGGTGATCCTTTGCTCTAGGTCTAAAATCCATATATGAGCAATGCATACCATGTTCCTCTTTTTGTGACTGGGTTACCTCATTCAGGATGGTTTCTTCAAGTGACATCCACTTGCCTATGGATTTCAAGGTTCCATTATTTTTTTCTGCAGAGTAGTATTCCATTGTGTAGATGTGCCTCATCTTCTTTATCCATTCTTCAGTTGAGGAGCATCTAGGTTGCTTCCAGGTTCTTGCTATTACAAGTAATGCTGCTATGAACATAGTTGATCACATGTCGTTGTTGCATGGATGTGGATCATTTGGGTATATGCCTAAGAGGGGGATTGCTGGGTCCTGTGGTAAGAAGGGTCTAGAGACCTATAAGACTGCCGCCAACTAACAATTTGAGCAACCGTGGAAAGGCTACCATAAATGCCCTTCCCGGATAGTGAGATCAACAGCTAACTTATCCATCATCATGGAGCCCTCATCTAGTACCTGTTGGAAACAGAAGCAAACACCCATAACTAAACACTTGAGTCAAACTAGAATCCAGGTGCAGATGGAGAGGACAAGACCAGGTTGCAGAAACACATAGAGACAGCTGACCTGAGCAAGGAGGAGCTAACGGCCCCCAGACTGATAGCTGGGAAGCCAACATGGGACTGACTCAGACTCCCTGAATATGGGTCTCAGCCAGAAGGACTAAGCAGTCTAAGGGACCTCAGACAGTGGAACCAGGATGTATTCCTGGTGCACAAAAGGACCTTGCAGACACATCCCCTATGGAGGGACTCTCCCTTAACCTAGAGACAGGAGAGAAGTCCTAGTCCCTACTTCAAATGACCTGACAGATCTACATGACCCCACTTGGATGGCATTGCCCTATATGTGGAATTGGGGTGGGGGATGAGAGGGGAGGGTGGTCAGGGTGCATGTGAGGGGAGAGAGAGGATAAGAGGGAGGGAGAGAGAGGGAACTGGGATCGACATGTAAAAAGAAAAACAGCAAAACACAAACAAAAACAAAAACCACACACACCCAGACTGGGAGGGGTGGCTTAGTGATTAAGAACATTCACTGCTCTTTCAAAAAATGGAGTTTGTTTCCAACACATTGTGTACCTCACTCCTACCTGTAACTCCAACTCCAGAAGTCTAATGCCTTCTTCTGACCTCCTCAAACACTTGCAGGCATGTACACATACTCACACTTAAAGAAGCACACACACACACACACACACACACACACACACAAACATGCGTGTGCGCATGCACACGTAAATAAAAAAATATTTAAATAAAAAACATAATCTCCAGACATTCAAGGAAAAAACATAATCTCTTAGAATTTTTATACACCAACATATAAAAGGAAAATTTAAACCGTTTCAAAAACCTGAGCTTAAGTCACAGTTGTTATAAGATAGTCTATAAATACGTTAAACAACTGACTAGATGGAGAATATTTAAAAATCTTAAGGAATAATTTATTGTACACTGGCATTGTGGGAAAGTGAGATCAAATGATAACCAAAGAAAAAAATTTATAGCTAAGACAATAATATTTAAAATATTTAAAGTATGCATGCCAATATAAACTCTTGAAAAAGAGCATTGGAAACAGAGAGAAAGATATGGGAGAGATTTTTTTAAAAAGAAATAAAATATTGGCACTTAATAAAGTTGAGAGAAAATAAATTCATTGGTACTAACAAGAAGATGTGGCTCAGTTGGTAGATGCTTACTTGACATTCACAAAGTCCTGGGTTTGATCCTTAGTACCACATGAACCCAAACATGGTAGTACAAGACTATAATCTCAGCACTTGAGAAGTAGAGGCAGGACGACCAGGAGTTCAAGGTCATCCTCAGCTAAATGTTGATCAATGCAAGTCTGAACTACAGGAGATCTAGTCTCAAAATAGCAGTAACAAAAACAAAACAAAGCAAAATAAAGCTAAGCCAATCAAACCATGATCAGGAGCATCCATGAGCATCCTGTATCTCTCTGCTGATCATTAGTCAGGGGCATCCATGAAATGGCCTGTATCTCTGCTGATCAATGATCAGGGTCATCCATGAGCACCCCATATCTATCTACTGATCAAGAACGGTGGGAAACAGAGGAGACTTAATGTCCACATCTCACTCTTGCCATCCCTGTGGCTTTTTTGTACCTTTCTGTGCATGGCCATGCCTCCTGGCAGCTATTATCTCTAACACCTTCTCCTGTTTTCAGACACCCCTTGGGTATTTCCCCTATGATCTGAAGTTTCCTCATGTCATTAGCTTAAAGCATCACACAGTGAGTGACCTTACCTGTTGCTGTGCTTAGCACCTCCCCATATCCCGAATAGACCTTGTTAGCAACACTATTGAGTACATTTGTTTCCAGTCTAAACAAAAGAATTTTAAAGATTGTAAGCATTTGCCATGAGATCCTGATATTACCCTATAGAAATGATAATGTTGGCTATCCCTGAAACAGGAGAGAATATCATCATTTTTATGTAAGATTTCCACTAACACCACAAAATAACCAGAAACACACTCCAAGTTACTGAAATTTGTAATACTGATAGAGAGAAGAGCACTGTTCAACTGGGACTTTTTCTGAAAACACTTTAATACTATGATAACTAACAACTTAAACATTAAGTCAACCTATGTCAGTCAAAAATTTCCTCTGAAAGAATCATGGCAAAAGAGAAGGAATTGAGAGGATGTTTTAAGGTGGGTTTCCCTGATGATTAGAATTTCAGTTGTAATTATTTTCCATTGTTACTAGTGATTCAAGCTGAAACACAGTTATCATTTGGAAATCTCAGTATTTTTGTTATGAGGGAAATAGAGAAGTTGAGAGCATGTGTGCTTTAGAGGGTGAAGGATAGGGATGATAGACACAAATGTTTTATGTTTCACCGGATAAGGTATACCTGCTGTTCTGACTTCCTTTCCATTGCTGTGATAAAACACTTTGATCAAAAGCAATTCAGGGGGAGGGAAGGGTTTATCTAGCTTATACCTCCAGGTGATGGTCCATCATTGAGTGATATAAGGACATGAACTTAAGGCAGGAATCTGGAGGCAGGAACCATAATCAGGGGATGCTATTTGCTGACTTCATCTCAGGCTTGTTTAGCTAGCTTTCTTACATAGCTCAGGACCACCTGTCTAGTGAATGGTGTTGCCTATAGTGGGTTGGGCCTTCCTACATCAATTAACAATCAAGACAACCCTCTCCTCTGGATATGCTTATAGGTTATTCTGATCAGTGCATTCTGTTGTTAGAGATGCCCTTCTCAGGTAACCCTAGGCTGTGGCAAGTTGACAGTCAAAGTTAACTATGACACTGCATATTCCCTTAAAATGAAATATCTATACTTGATGATCATTATTGAAGTTATCACACTGAAGGCAATAGGCTAATTAATCCATCTAGGATTTGTGATTTAGCAAGAGTTGTATACTTACTTTATTGCCCAGGGTAGCCTTAATCAAATTTAAGATATTTAAAGGTGTTTGCATAAGTTTATTCTTTTGATTCATTCACTCATCTGTACAACCCACAGATAATTGTTAAATTCTTATTAGGAATCATATATAATAAAGTAATATTAAATATTAAAGCTGTCTTTCAGTTTAACAATGTATTTCTGAATATGTAACTACAGTAATGTCTTAGTTAATTTTGCATTGCTGTAACAAATTACCTGAAGAAGACTATTTCTACAAAAAAAAAGAGTTTTGTTTAGTTCAAAGTTTTAGAGGTCAAGGGTATGACACTGAAGATTCATCTCTGGTAGTGGCCCTGTTGGCTCTGTCAAATCATGGTGGTATATGTGTGAAAAGAAGGAGTCACACAGTGAGACAGAAACCATAAAGGCTAAGATCTTATGGTCCCTCTGAGGGCACACCCCCAACTGACCCAAAAACCTCCCACTTAAAAAATACTTTATTTTAAAGAAATTGAATTGTGTGCATATGTCTGTGTATGTATGTAGGTGAGTTTAAGTATAGGTGTGCAGGTACCCAAGGAGACCAGAAGAGGGTGTCAGACCCCCTAGAGTTAGTTATAGGTGGTTGTCAACTTTCTGCTACAGGTGCAAGGGATAGACTTGGGTCTTATATAAGTACAGCATGTACTCTTAACTGCTGAACCATTTCTTCAAGACTCTGGACACAGACTCTATAAGGTCAGTTCCATTTGACACTACCAAACTGGGGACGAAGCCGCTGACATGGGACCTTTTTGGGACAAATCACCTCCAACATATATGAAAAGTTGAGTCACTTAAATCTAGTGGGCAAATTAATAATTCCTTTTATCAACAGAATAGAAACCAAGCAAAATTAACAAAAACTTTTACAAGTGTTTTTCATGGGCTAGTTAAATTAACATTAAATAAAATTTAAATAAAATGGAATATTAATCTATTTACATAATCTATGTTTAAGTGGTAATTAATATGGATATCTCATTCTTCATAAAATTATGTTAAATAATCATTTTGTTCTCAGAGAATATACCACCTGCTGCTACCACCCTTAAATGATCATTTATAACACTAAAAGACAGACATTTGCCTGTGGTGAGAAACCTAATCTGCTAATTACTACCATTAATTTGGATAGTAGCTTTGCCTTTATAAATATGAAATATTAGCAAATGTGACAACAGTGCATTTGAAGTCTAAAAGATAAAAGACTTTATGTTTTATTTCAATAAGCCTACGTATCACAAAATCTATTTATACATACTTGTTAGAAAATATACATTTTAGCAGAGTTTTTTTTTTTTTTGCTATATATGTTTGTGCATACATATTTTCCCTCCCATAGGCAATATTCTTTTTGGATACTTTCAAGATTTAAAAATGGTTATACTTAACTTACCAATAGAGTTTTAAGTTTAAATTAATTAATTTAAAAGTGTGTGTGTGTGTGTGTGTGTGTGTGTGTGTGTGTGTGTATACAAGTATCACTATATATACCTGCAGAGGCCTGAAGAGGACACCAGATCCCTGGAGCTGGAGTTATAAGCGTTTCTGAGCCACTTGATGTGAGTGCTAGGAACTGAACTTGGGTCCTTTGCAAGAGCAGTATGTACTCTTAACCACTGTACCACCTCTCCATCCCCACCTTTAATCTTTTCACATGGTGTGTCATAGACTTCACATCAGGGAGTACTGGTCAACATTTGCATCTATGTTTACATACTCTTGTTGATTAAGTTGTTGAAGAGCTTCATAATGTACCTCCATCCCTTCCCGGTGAAGCATTCTAAACCATCCTCAGTGTTTATAAATGAGCTAGACCTTTAAGAATAGCTGGGGGCTGGTGAGGTGGCTCAGTAAGGAAAGGCACTTGCTTCCAAAGCTTGATGACCTGAGTTCAATCCCCCAAACCCACATGGTGTAAAGAGAGAACCAGTTCCCACCAATTGCCTTCTTCAGGAATACCCAAACCCCACACATGTGCAATTGTCACAAAATGAAAACTAAAAAAAAAAGAAAGTGGAAATACTGCAGTGGGACTTCCTTTTTAACCTTGTGATTTTTGTAAAAGACCACATTGCTTTGAAATATCTCAACTACTGAGAGGCTGCCTTAATAGTCCACCAGCTATCTCCCTCTGACAGAGAGTGCACTGGTGGCAATTAACTTCTTCAACTGTGAAGGTCACCAACTTGCAGACATTGATGGGATCACCTAGCCTAGGGGCAGAAACTTACTCCTAAACATTTCAAAATTAATGTTAATTAGTAGAAACTAAGGGGGAGGGTGATCCCTGGGACACTGACAATGTTAAGATTGTGTAAATATTGGTGACCCTGTCTCCCTCTCCAGCTGCTGTGAATACTCTGTGTTAGATACATCTGAAGCTTCTCTGTGGTTTTCTACCATGGAGAGTTATGATGGGGGAAGTGTGTCCCAAAACTGTAGGGCGAGACTCTAATTTGTCAGTATTTATTCATAGAAAAATAATGGAAATTGTATTCTTTCATAATGCTAAAAGGAGAATATACTAGCCTGCTTATATTAATACTTACAAAGAACCTGTAATAATTTTGAAGCCATTTTGATGGTTTAGTCTGTGCAGGCACCTATGACCAAAGTTTGATGACCTGAGTTCAATCCCTGGGACCCACATGGTAGCATCAACTCTTGTAAGTTTTCCTCTGAATTTCCATATACACAGTCTTTCTCCCTAAATATGTATACATAATTAAAAGGAATTTATAATTTTAAGAAAATGTATGGGTTTTGGAGACATGGTCTCATGTAGTCGAGAGTGGGATCTGACTCATTTTTGCAGCTACACATGGCCTTATTCTCCTGCCTCTACTCACTTAATTGATAATAAACATCTATTGAATCAAAAGTCAAATCTTAGCTTAATAGGTTCCATTTTAGGTCCTTTGCTTTTTTGATTATATTGCATATTTACTACGTTGATTATGGCTGTGGAGACAGGGCTCCTATGCTGTAGCACAGGCTGGACAGGAACTCAATATGTAGCCCAGACTGACTGACTTGAACTTCTGCCAGTTCTAGTTCAATCTTCCATGTACTGGAATTACAAAGGTGAGCCACTTTATTTGGCCCGTTCTTAAATATACTTAAAGATTGCCATATGCTCCTTTGTTTCCAAAAATTTCCATAAGAGAAGAAGGCATAGGAAACCCTCAGGGAGATTTTCTATGTATTCACCAAGCCTGCTATAGTCAGAAAAAGAAAACATGATACCAGCTACACTCCAGCAACCAAAGCAGATGTGTGAATGCAACCCCAACTTATTTAGACAAGACATTTACTTCCCCATCTTTGTAAGACCACAGAGACAAGTGCAAGCAGCCAGCTAAGGCCTGTAAGACTAAGGTAGACTTCATTACTGGACAAGTGTTAGATTCAAGTTCACAAATGAGATAAAATTTAGAAATTGAATTAGTCTGTCTTTCTTTTTCAACAAGTATGAAAATTCAGACTTTAAAATTTTTATTTTTATCAAGGATGAGCAATACTTTTTAAACATCTATTTTATATTTAATTATTACAGTTGCTCCATCTTAAATATTCTTGCCCTGCGTTTAGGACAATGAAGACCAAACCTGTTATCTAAGTCTCAGCCTCATGTTGTCTGTTTAAGCAGGCAGAGGTGGAATTTGCATTAAGCTGAATGCATTCTGGTGCTGCCTAGAACTCATTGGTGATAGAATCAACAAGGACAAGCAAGTGATGGGAGATGTCATTCTGTATGTTTCTCATACTGGTTAATAATAAAACACTGTTGGCCAATAGGAAAGGAAGATAGGAGGGACTAGGAGACAAGGAGAAAATAGGAAGTAGTAGGGAAGAGTCAAAATAAAAAGTCTGGAGAGAGCAGTATGCGGCTACAGGCTCCCGGTAAAAACCTCTAAAGGTTTACATTGTGTTTTAAAATATACGTAGACAAAAAAAAAAATAAATAAAAAATGGTTTTAAATAGACAAAGAGAAACTGGGTGTTGTAGCACACGCCTTTAATCCCAACACTCAGGAGACAGAGGCAAGCAGATCTCTGTGATTTGCAAAGTAAACCTGGTATGCAGAGTAAATTCCAGGACAGATAAGAGTTACACAGTAAAACCCTATGTCAAGAAATAAAAAATAAAAGTAAAATAAACAGAGTAATAATAAAGCCACATAAAGATGAAAAGCTCAGAGAGAATCTGGTTACTGTATGCTATTGTGTTGTCTCTACATTGTTTGACTGCTGAGAAAATAACAACTAATAAAGGAAATGCTGCTGGATTAATTCAATTTATATATTTTAAAAATGCTTTGACTCCAACATTTAAGTTCAAGGACAAGTTACTGGGGAAAAGGATTTCTATTTTTGTTTCCACAGAAAATAAAAAGCTGTGGATTCCTTCCAGACTAATGTGGTTTGAGCAAGCCAGGCCCCCTGAAACAGAGTCGTTGGTGATCCAACATTCAAAACAGCTTGGACAAAGCAGCCTCACAGACAACAGCCAAGATTTCTACAACTTCTTAGGATCCACATGACAGCGCCCCCTATCAGCAGAAAGTAGTTTGGAAAGAACGACGCCCAAATTCCCAAATGTTGTTTATAAATGTTTGGTTTCATTTAAATGTACTTGGTTATAAATGGGTAGTGATCACAGCCAATTATTTTTAAAGGTAAAAAGGGAATTATGATATAGATATGCATAGTTTGTTTTGGAATGGATTTTCATTTATTGATACAATTTAAGGTCAATTTTGTCATATGTATATTTCTCCTCTTGTTTGTATAGCTCATTTAGAAATGTAATGTATAATGTAGTACAGATTATAGATAATTACCTATGATAGTCAAAGCTTAGAGTTTAGTTAGGGTTTTCAAGACACACAGAGATGTATTTAAGATAGATAGGAATTCTTCAAACCTTTCAAAGACCTACAGAATATGGCATTTAAAATGATTTAGGGTTTTACTTGACAATGAGAAATAAATGCTCCTGGTAACACCACCTGCGTCAAAAAGGAAGATGGACATTAAAGAAACACGTTTTGGAGTTTACTTCCAATATGGCAAGACTAGCCATTTGGACAAGATACTCCTCTTGTCTGGACTGTTTGACTTTGTGATGTATAAACTGGACATGCAGGACCCACAGGAAAGTGACTCCTGATTCAAGATGGACATTGCTACAGAGATCCTGCTTCATGGAAGAGTCTGCGAGACAGTATGCAGGGCACGGAGAAAAGTGACTGACAAACTGCCAATACAAGAAGACAGTTTAAAGTTTCCTACTTTACTGGAGAGTCTGTCAGACACACTATGGCCTATGGGCTGAAGATGGAAGATTACAGAAAAACTTCGGGTGACCAGGCAATGAGTTGTCTCTGTCATTTCTAGAGCTTATATATTATCCTTCTGTGGTCTTTAAAGGAGTTAAAGACAGATAGTTATGGTTATAGTTTTCATTAGTTGGGTTAAAGATAAGTTACTTAGACTTTAGACACACAAAGATAGAATAGATGATGAAATATTTTCTTCAAATCTTGTAAATGTTAATGGACTAAATATTGTTAACTGTGATTCTTACTTGATAACTGTTGTATAATATATTTTGCTATGTTAAGGTTAAAACCCTTCTTTTTATTTAGACAGAAAAGAGGAGATGATGGGAGATGTCATTCTGTATGTTTCTCATACTGGTTAATAATAAAACACTGTTGGCCAATAGGAAAGGAAGATAGGAGGGACTAGGAGACAAGGAGAAAATAGGAAGTAGTAGGGAAGAGTCAAAATAAAAAGTCTGGAGAGAGCAGTATGCGGCTACAGGCTCCCGGTAAGAAGAACGCGTAGACATACATAGATTAACACAAATGGGTTAATAACTAAGGCAGAGCTAGCCAATAAGAAACTAGTACCTGGCCAATAACATTGTATCAAATACAGAGTCTCTGTGTGTTATTTGGGGCTGGCGCAGTGGCAGGACAAGACCGGGCGGCGGCAGGCAGAAAAACCATACTCGTTACAAGCAAGGATACTTTCAGGAAGCTCCCTGTGACTGTGGGAGAATCTATGTCACTTGTTGCATCCCTCATGTCTTTAGGTGCTTGGGTCATAGAAAGCCTGTGCTTTTTGTTGACTGACTGAATGAACAAGAATCCCAAATACATGTGTGAGCTTCACATTCTCCTTGCCCAATGAAGTCTAGCCTCAAGGTCTTCTGGTCTTAGTCCCCTAAATAATATTACACCTGAGATGCTGCCTGCCCTCCTGCTTGTTAGCAGAGATCCTTCTGTTCCAGACAGGAAGGCAAAGGATCCCAGAGCTTGTCTACCAAATGAAGCATTTCAAGAACTATGTCACTGGGAAGGCAGAGAATACTTGTCAAGCTTGGACGTAGCCACCCTTTTTATCTTCTAAATTATCTTCTCAGGATGCTAAATTACTTTAATTTAAATGCTAACACTATTCTGGAACCTTCCATGATTACCCCTGTTGTTTTGCAAGTTATAAAGTCTGGACGTTCTTTTGAATATTAAGATTATGCTACAGTTATACATGCTAGGTGTTTGGGGGAATCACGTTCTATCAATAAATTCTTAAACTCTTGTCAAGGTAATGCAAGCATTATCAGAATATATATAAACATATTCTATACACATAGATGTATATTTATATATAATATATATACATAATATACTATATACATATATATATACATATATATCAGACAATTCCAAGCAATATATGCATGTACGTCCCTTTAATATTTATATATACATATGTACTTTTATTTATTATTATTTTGTGTGTGTGTGTATGTGTATGCATGTATAAACATGTAGAGGGCACAGGATAACATAATAGAGTTGGTTTTATCCATTCTTCTGCCTGAATTCTGGGGCATGGACTCAGTTTACCAAGCTTTTGTGGCAAATGCATCACTTGCTAAGCCACCTTGCCCAGCTCTTAAATGTCCCCTTAGTAGCAAGCTCATACAATGCCTTCACTCAAAGGTACTGCAAGTGAAGCTAAAATAGACCAAGTAATGAAATAAAAATGATTTATCACCATCGGTTATCACTAACACAACAATATGTTTTAAATGTGTGTATTATTCCTTTGTTATCAGGGAAAATTGAATGCTAAGGAATCATTGCGTGTGAGATTGAGAATCAACATGCTGATACTATGTATGAATTTTAAGAAGTGTGAGAGGAAATGCCAGAGCTGAGTGTTGAAAGGAATTAAGCAAATGCAAACTAAATAAAACAATAACAAAATCACTTTAATAATCAAATGGCTTATTTCCTGTGGTCCAAATGCGCCTGTCAGTATAATCTTCCTTTTTTTCTCATCAATCTGGGTTGTAAGAACTTTGCTCAGCAACTCAGGTGTCATGACTCAGAATTTGCTTCTATTGTTTTCCTCCACCACTGTTCTATGTACAGAGTCCTTGAACACAGTGGACAGACTGTACACCACCAGGTGAATCATGAGCTTGTTCACAGAAAATATGCATTGTATTCCTCGTTACCAGGTGCTTGGTGCCCAGGTAGTACATGAGATTGTGTTTTTAGCATGGTCAAGTTTAACATCCATCCAGAGAACCATGAAAGGGCTGGAGAGATGTCTCAGTGGCTGAGAGCATTTACCGATGCTATAGAAGACCTGAGTTCAGCTCCCAATTTACAACAGACCAAAAACTTTAGCTCCAGGGAAGCCAATGCCGCCTTCTGCCCTCCACAAGCAATTATACTCACATACACAATGCCTCCTACACAGACCCAAATGTATACACAATTTAAAAAAGAAACAAAAACAAAATACAAAACAAAGCAAAAAAAAAAAAAAAACAAATCTTAAAAAAATCATTGCTCATAACATTTGAAACGATCCATAGGCATTGTGCTTTTATTTTCATAAACCCTTCCCATCGGGAAGTTGTGACGATGGTGATGGTCCCCAACATATCTTCAAAATGAAGTAAGCCAAATGAAGTATTCAACCTCATCCCTTGTCACTAGGCACACACACACACACACACACACACACACACGCACACACACACACACACACACACACACGCACGCACGCACGCACGCACGCACATGTGTTCTCTCTCTGGCTCAGACAAGGGTCACCATTTAAGAAACGCTCATGGCCTCTCTTTGCACTGTGACCTAAGGTGTAACATTCATCACATTGGTGTTAAATTTTGTCCTGCAGAAAGAGCTTTTTGCATGGAAGGCTTTATCCTCCCCAGGGAGTGGATGGGGGTGGGATGGGGGGCAGGAGGGGGCATGGGAGGATAGAAGGGAGAGGGAACTTGGATCAATATGTAAAATAAGATTTTTTCTAATATAAAATAAATAAATAAAAGAGCTTCTTGCAACTGCTGGCATTTTGTCTTCTTAGTAAAAAACAAAACAAAACTGGATCTTCTTTTGTGTTTATTCTCCCAAAGAAAGTAAAGGGTGAATACGTAGAAATATGAATAGCTCTCTGAATATTTCCATCTTGTACTGCGAGTTAGATATTAGAGACATACTTTGCAAGGATGAGTTTTCCATTTCCTGTGCAAGTAAGACAGATAGCGTTCTCGGTTAAATCTAAAAGGTCACATTCTCCAGAGAAAAATAAATGTGCACCCAATATTTGAAGACACCTTTGTTGAGGGAAGCTGGGTTGAAGCCCCAGGAAGTCTTGTTTGAGAGATGTAGGTAAGGTACTAACATTCAGCACATACTGCCCCGGCCCACCAGGTGGTTCCGGTGCATGGAAAGGCAGTCTTTATGAGCAGTCATATAAGGTAGATATTCTATGCACAAACGACGGCCACACTTTACTTACTAGAAAAGTTTGTTAGAATCAATGACTCTAGTCTCTTCTCCCATTATGATCTAAACACACATACATCTATTAGTAACTTTTGCTTCATCAAGCATTTTATAAAAAAACATCTCTCTTGCCAAAGGGAACTCACTTTGAGACCAAAACACTCCAAGAAACAGAAGTTTCTCCTTTTGCCCTGTTTTGTAGAGATTTCTCCTTCCTTTTGCCTTCCATTAATACTCTATATTATGGTACACACATTAGTGTGGATCAGAATTTCTAAGTTAATATACATTTTAAAGCCATTAGAAAAAGCACAGACTGTGCGGTTGCTCTTTTTATGAGAATGGAGATTGAAGGCAGCTGTTTTCAAGAGCACTAATGTACTTCAAACAATGATGTAATAGCTAACGTACATAACCTTTTAAAACCTGGTAATACAGAAGGCATTCAAATTTACTGTGAAAATACATCTCAGTTTTATTTTCTGCCAAAAAAGGAGAAAAATACAGGGAGGCATGGGGAACTTTGTTTTTTTTTTTTTTCTTCCATTTGGTAGCTAAAGGTTATGGCTCATAAATAAATCTACATACTACACAGGATACCAGAGCAAGTGGGGAGGCAAAAAGAGTCAAGTTACATCTGAGGCATGGTGAGTTTGTGAAGGCATCGAATGGAGGAGAGTTCATTAGATCCTTCTACTCTAAGAGTAATATTGTTAGAGACATGTGATTTGTCTTCCCAGCCAGGTATCGGGGAGTGGGTACCAATCAGTGGTTACAGAGAGAAAAAAAATGGATTTTTTTTTTTTTTGGTGTGTGTGTGTGTGTGTGTGTGTGTGTGTATGTTCACTGTTACATCCATTTCAATTTAAAGGTGTATTTGCTTTATAAACAACATGCAAGAGCAGCAGAGCATGGAAACCAACAGTATTTAACTTATATTTAGAATGACACTTTCCTTTCCTCTGTATTTTAAATGCTTTAGACTGAACAATAATAGTAATGCCCTGTCCTGATGTGGCTGGAAATGCCTGATTGAGCATATGTTTCAGATTAACATGAAATGGGAATTAAGTTCAATTAGAAATTTCAACAGTTAGGGAAGGCAGAAGTCAAAAATCCTATTATTTCTTATCACCTACAATTTCACAGAGGTGAACCCTATAGAATTCTGCAAATAACTGAATATGATTTAAAAAATTATTTGGGAGGATGGGGATCCTGAAACAATTTCAGCCTCTAGACCTTAATTGATTCATGGGATAATTTGAATTAAAGCACCACATACAGAATAAAGAAAAATCAGAGGTTAGCAGTGAATCATGAAGTATAAATTAAGGACCTCACCGAACAACTGTGTAAGGAGTATGGTTTTTCCTCCCGCTGCCAGTCTGGTCCCGCCGCCTCACCAGCCCCAATTAACACACAGAGACTCTGTATTAGATATAATTCTGTTGGCCAGGTACTAGTTTCTTATCGGCTAGCTCTATCTTAAGTATTAACCCATTTCTGCTGATCTATGTATTTCTCTTACAGGGGAGCAGGCCGGCATTCTGCTTTCTCCAGACTCTTCATCATGACCCCTCTTTCCTCCTTCCTATTTCCTCCTTGTCTCCTAGTCCCTCCTATCTTCCTTTCCTATTGGCCAACAGTGCTTTATTCATTAACCAGTATGAGAAACATATACAGAATAACATCTCCCATCACAACTGAGCTATGTATTCCCAGTTTGTTAACTGTGGAGTTTTGAATGGTAGGAGTCTAGTTTAATGCAAGGTATTATTATCTGAGTACCTTCAAACAAGAGATGGAGGTAATTGGAGACTAGTAACTCTTAGGGTAAACTCTTCTTCCCATTATTTCCCATTGTTTTGATGTTTACCCAATCACAATATTTCCTTGTTTTTCTTCCTTTTTTGTTTGTGTTTTTTGTTTTTGTTTTTGATAGGAGCAGCAATAGTTCCCCTTTCCTGTGGTTTTGATTTGCATAGTTTTGGGTACCTTAGGCAAATTATAGTCTGGAAATATTAAGCAAAAAAAAAAAATTCCAGAAATAAATGTTTGTAAGCTTAGAATAACCTTTATTATTTCACATTATTATAATGACCATATTTAATTGCTAGGTAATTATTGCTATCTTATACCTAATATATGAGTTAAACCTTATCATTGGTGAGTCTGAAAAGGGAAAAAGAGAACAGGTAACAGTAGTATTTTCTATGGTTTCAGGCATATCCTGGGGGTCTTGGAATGTATGTCTTATAATAGGGGAAATGACTGTATCTCTCATCATCTTAGATTTAGAAATCAGTGAGTTAATCACATGTGACATTTAGTTCTCAGTGTATATTAGTTATTTCAAATGAATAATTTCAAAAATGCTTAAAGATAAACTCACACAATTATATAGTGACCATACATAAATATTTATTATATTAATGAGAGAAAAAGCACACTGTTGACTCCAAAAAGACCTCAAGAGATGGTGTCTCTCTAAACACAGAAGCAAAGAATAGTGGCATGGGGTGGCATGAGGTTATAAAACAGCAGTGTAAAAGCTGGCAAGTGCTCTACAGTGCTACACAAACCCAAGTTTGGGGCTTGTAAATGTACAAGCTAGAAATAACGGGTGGCTCTGTCAGACAGAAGCATGCAGGTTGACAAGCCGCACAGAGACTGGACATGTATCAAGAACATGCACAATGTGCATTTCCCTCCAGAATTTACAGTTGTTTTGTGAAGACCCATTAATGGTTCAATATGATAATTAGGTGGCACAAAGCTGTCACATTTCCTTATTTCCAGGGTTTAAATCATAGTCCCTGTGTTCACTATGCTGTGAGCAAAGTAAACTCTAGAAATGCTTCAAAAGGAAATTTTAAATCCCAAGTGAAATGCTTACAAATGGTGGCTATGCCTAGGGTTGTGTATTAACTCCTTTGTCTGTGGTAGGAAATCCCTACACTGATAGATGACTGCCAGCTACTTGTGTTGTCTGGACTGTGAGACAGCTGAGGTTTTGGAAGTATGCATTGTGCTGCAAGTTACCAATGTTTATTCAACTATGCTATTTAAATAGGAAAACATAGATCTTGGAGGGAACCCTGTTCTTGGGGCTATTTAAATTTACTTTGCTTGCAAATAACCATAATGAAGAGATTGGATGAAACCATAGATCCCTGGTTGTTTTGTGTGTGTGGTTTTTTTTTTTTGTTATAACTCATAATTTTCATTTTCAACTTTGATTTACTCATTTTGAAAATTTTGTTTATTGGATCATATTATACCAATTTGATTTATACCCGAGAATTGAAATCTCAGGGTCTCTACATTCCCCATCTATTTATGAGTATTTAGAGTATCAGGTACTTTCTTGTAATCTTGATAAAATGTCTGACAAAAAAGCAATTGAATGACAGAAGGGATTAATTTGCTTCATAGTTCAGAGGAGTATGGTTCATCACCCTTGGTTTTGCCGTCAGCAAAAAGCAGAGAGATAATGCCAATGCTCACATGATACTCACATGGTTCCTAAGCCCAGGGGACAGTGCTGCCCACATTCAGTTCCCTCTCCCCTCCTCATTTAGTTGTTTAGGAAAGGTCCTCACGGACATTCCCAAAGGTGTGCACTCTTGGTCATTCTAAATCCAGCCATGTTGATAATAAAAACCAACCATCACAAGTCCTCTCTGGTCAACCTGACACCTGAGTGTATCACTTTCAAGCCACAGATTCCATCCTCAAACCTCAAACACCCAGTCATCTTGCGATACAAAATGTATTTAGACCATCAGTAAGAGTCTCCCAACTCTGAGGAGCTTCAGCATGTTCAAAAGTTTAATGTATTTTCTGGATGTCAAAGCAAACTGTTCATGGTGAGCACCCACAAAATAAATTTTAAATTCAGCTTAAATATTTCCAATATACATTGGCACAGAATAAATATTCCTATTCTAAAAGGGAGGTGTAGTAAGAAAAGACTAGAGCCAAAAAACAAGAAGAGAGGACTCTGAACTCTGTAACTCCTTTTCTGGCACCTGAGACTTAGTGAGCATCATCTGAGATTCACAGCCATGAGTAGCTATGCCTCTCAGTTCTGCTATCTGCAACAGACAGTGTCTGTCTTGTGTTGATCCTATTCCAGCAGCTTTTCTTGGAAGATGTTCTACAGTCTTGGCTTCTCCAGTATCCGGGGGAATCTTAGAACCTGCTTGCAGGGAATCTAACCTCAGTACCCATTGTTTGGCTTAAGTGGTTTTGGGGACCTTGGTGCAAGCTTCTGTGACCTCACAGCACCTGAGGTTTTCATGTATGCAAAACCAGCATGGGGAAGATACCACAATGCTCTGCTGCCAGCTCAGAATGTAGTATGGCTCTTGTTTACCACAGCTGGAGTGTGATTTGTGCCCCTGGATAGATAAACACAGAAAAACTCTTCCTTAGATGGCTGTTTATTTAGTTAATTGATTGTAGTGAATGTGTATGAGTGTCTTGCCTACATGTATATATGTATACTTTCTGCATGTTTGGTGCCCTCGGAGGTCAGAAGATGATGTTGGGTACACTGAAACTGGAATTATTCCCATCATGATTATGGAAATTAAAGAGGGGTCCTCTGAAAGAGCAACACATGCTCTTAACCACCGAGCCATTTCCTCAGCCCAAGATGGCTGATCTTGAGCAGGGAATCTTTTGTCTTGCCCTCTAAGTTCAATTATTTCATTTCAAATTAATTTTTATTTATTTTTGCAAAACAGAGCCTTCAATGGTAGGATCTTGTCCCCCAAAGAACCTTTCTTATTGTCCCAGTACAAAGAGAAGGCTTGTCCTTGTGTTAATCTCTTTAACTGTCACAAATACTTTGTCTAGATGTTCTCATAAGAAATTTTAAGCTCTTGGGACTCTTTCTTGACAAAACTCCACATTTTGCATGGTTTTCTACTCTGCTTGTTTGCTCTCCTTTCTAGTGGGATACTCACTTTGTCTCCTTCTGTGGCACTGATCACACCCATCAGGGGGTGGAGCCAGGGGCGGAAGTGACCTGGGTAACTAAGTCTTGGAGGAGGCTCAGGAGAGGGCTCTCTTGCAAGCCACACAGGGACATGAGTACTTCCAGAGGAATTCTTGGAAGCAGGAACCTGTTGGTGTTCACTTGTCTATGTTGTGAGTTATTTCTCCCTGAATAAACATCTATTTGGCCTAATTGTTTATCCTGATCCTTATTAAACCATGATACTCCTTCACTGTGAGCAACCCGAGAAGTAACCATGCTGTAGTCTAAATGCTAGTCTGCCTTGAAATTTCATCTCCTCAATAACTCACTTACCCAATTCAGGTTATCATGGCATGGGCAGACTACAGGCAGGAACACCTCCCTGCCCAGAATGTGATGTAGCTTCTAGTCCAATTCCAGACAGAGTCTTTGCTCCTTCAGAAACCTCATGATCTTCATCTTACTATCCATGTTTCTACGAGAATTATGGTCTTCCAAAGACTCATGAGAGTTGTTCACTGTGCTCTGTTCACATCTCTTCAGGCTTTCTCTCACCCACAACATCTAACTTTTCCATATCCCTCCTGAAAACAAGCATCAAAGGCATCCAGATGGCATGGCCCTGCTTTGTGCTGATTTTCTATATCAGTTACTTTTTTTTTTTTTTGGTGTGTGTATGAAAGAGAGAGAGAGAGAGAGAGAGAGAGAGAGAGAGAGAGAGAGAAAATATCTGCACAAAAAGGATACTTAGGTGAAGAGGTGTGTTTTGTGCTCATGGTTCTCAGGAATACAGTTCATTATGGTGGGGAAGGCACCGTGGTCTAGGGAGCTAACCAAGAAGCAGAAAACAAATAATGGTGGCACTAATCTAACCTATTCCTTTCCTCATTTTTATCCATCCAAAGACCCCAGCCTGTGATGGTTCTGCCTGTATTGAGGGTGGCTCTCTTCTCTTTAGTTAGTCCTTGTCCATGCCCTCACAGATACATGGAGCAGTGTCTTTAAAGTGATTCTAAATCCAGTCACGTTAACAGTGAAGTTTAACACTTGTCAACCAAACATGTTATTTTTAAGTTTAATTACTGATTATATGCTATTGTTCTGCTTCTTCAATATAATAAAATCTTTAGGTTGATAGTGACATTTCTTTAACTCCATCAGATCCCATATTCTGTTTTCCAAGATTTCCTGTAGGTATCATATCTTATCTCTACCTAGACAGAGACAGAGCTGTTGATGAAGGTGGTGTTAATGTTATTCTTAGTGTCAGATTTGAAATGTGTGGGAGAAATCAAACATTTGAAGGAAGGTACATGCTCTTCCTGCCTCTTTTTAAATTATGCACATGTTCTATTGAACTAAGATATTATGCACATTACAAAAACAACACACTTGAAATGATAGATGTGAACTGAAAATCAATCAACCCTATTTGATTTTCTTGTTCCCTGTTCACCCCTGACCAGAGTGGACAGATTTCCCTTAGGAGATCATAACTAAACTGCCATCAATGTTATCTCTCTAAAACAGATATTGACAAGGCCATTTTCCTTCTTGATTAAAATTTTTTTCATTATTGAGGGTTGAGTCCAGCGCATACTAGGTAAGCTTTGTACCACTGAGCTATATGCTTCCTGAGATCTCTAAGTACACCCTAAGAACCAAGTCTTCAGATGAAATAGTGTTGCTTGAGAAGTAGTTTTCCTTGCCTTTCTCTATCATTCATCATTAATTAATACTAATTAAATATCTTCCCCAAGGTGATACTTGTTTCTTTATGGCCTTTCCCCATCCTGTTCTGACTGGCTCCTCTCTTCACTAATCCTGTAGCAATTACAACCTTTTCCTAACAATGAGATAGTTGACATTACAATAGAAATATAGACTGT
Organism: Phodopus roborovskii; assembly: GCF_943737965.1. Classification (NCBI taxonomy): domain Eukaryota; kingdom Metazoa; phylum Chordata; class Mammalia; order Rodentia; family Cricetidae; genus Phodopus; species Phodopus roborovskii. The sequence continues at coordinate 16,385,462 of NW_026126558.1, read as the reverse complement.
GCCCAAATCTTTGTTTTATTGATAATACTTTATTAGTGGTGGTTTCTTAGTAATGGCAAATTAAATAAATACTTTCTTAGTCTAAGAAGACAGGTTTGTGTTAATTCCCATTTGAGCATAAATTAAGATTAAATCCCAGAAATTGCCTTTTATGGTGTTTTTGAAGATCCAGATTGGTTTGCTGAATTTTTCTGGCACGGGATGGTGACTTGCAGAGATGTATCATGTTGCCAGCAGGTGGGTTTCTACAAATGGGTCAAGGTATTATGGAGGGAAAAGTTCACCCAAGTTACAGTTATTTTCTGCAGGAAATATAATTGAAACACGGCCTCATACTGAAGCCAAATTCTCTCTTGCTATTGCTGCAGTTGAAAATGTTGTATTTCGAGTCCTTGAGTGATTCTTAAATAGCTTTCTTCTATCTCGACTTACATAAAACCAGCAACCACAGCCTCTCTGCTTTCCTAGTGGTTTAAACTTTAGCTTAGACTTTCTAATACACCATCAGGTTTGCACATCTAGATAAATATTTAATGTTAATGGAAAATAGAAAATTATTTTGAACATAAGTATGAGAGAAATTTCTACAAAATAGGGAGAGGTGAAATTTAAGTTTCTAGAAGTATCTTATTTCTAATAATTTCTACTGCCAATGAAATCTGCTTTTAGAAATTACCAGATTCATGTTTCTCATAAGAAGTGCCAAACTAAAGTGCCTACATCACAGAAACACCTGTTCAAGCTTAGCCGAGGATCCGGAACCACTGTGTCTCTAGCTGAACAGCTAACTTAGCTCACATGTAAGGCTTTTTTTTTTTTACTGCAAAGTTGGTGAAGATTAGACACAGTCAACCCTCAGGCAATTCCCTAAATATACTAAAAGCTAATGACTCTTGTGTCAAAATTGTCCTGTAACAGTTCCCTGAAATATTAGGCATGTACGCCCTCCTTAACTAACATCACCTGTGGCTTTTTTTTTTTTTTAAACTGGCTTTTGAAACAGAGGGCACCATGAGACACCAACCAAGGTGCAATGCTAGAAGATAACTGGAAACAATAAAATAATTAATACTTTGGCAAATTTGGGAAGCAAGAAACAAAATCCACCTGAGATGAAAATTTGACCAAACTAAGAGAAAGACATGATGTCATTATCCAAGAGAGGATGATCACTGAGACCCTCCATTCTGTACTACACTGCCTCATCAAAAAGGCAATGAGGGACTGGGGAGATGGCTCAGTTGGTAAAGTGCCTGGTGTACAAGTATGGGACTTGAATTTGATTCCTTGCACTCATGTAAAAGCTGAGCATAGTGGCATTTATTTGCAATCCAGAGCTGGGGAGATGGAAACAAGATCCCTGGAACTTGCTGGCCAGATACTCTAACCACCAAATCAGCAAGTTCAGGTTTCAGAGAGGGACTTTGTATCAGAAAAGGAGGTGGAGGGTGACCCAAGGCACACAACATTGATCTCTGACCTCCAAATGCATAGACACATGAGCATTTCCCCTGCACCCATCAGCAGGACCTCACACACAGAGTAGTATCCATTTCACTGGTGTTTATGCCTTCCAGGAATTCTAAGAGGCCTTAGTACACATACAAATTGCCTGACTTAAAATTGGGTTGTATTGTACTATGTGGATTGAAATGGAAATAAACTGTGGTAATTGAACGCATGATGGAAAGGCGCACTGAATGCCTTCTTAGCTCTTCATCCTCATGCAGATATGAACACCACTAAGTCCGTGTTCCCATGAAGACTAAGAACTGACTGACTACCTACTTTTTACCCATTCCCTGGTACCTAGAACTGATTTTATGGACTTCACAGTGCATTTGTTTTGAGCCTGACAAATTTATAGTGTGCCTTGGGATATAAATTTAATTGACTATCGTTTCTGGCTTTGTCATTAGAAAGGTCACTGGAGAAATATACATGGGGAGATTCTGAAGTATGAAAATTGTCAGCTAATTTGAGCTTTTCATTTAACTGAGATTTTATTTTCAGGTCCAATTTCAGTGTGCTATGCCAAAGGCCATTGTAAAACTTGATGGAGAAATAATTTTCTCTAAAAAAATGATATAACATTTAATTGTAATTCTAACTGTATTCAACTTAATGGCAATACTAAGGTCTATTTTGAATGGAGGCTTAGTCCTTTTTGCTTTACTTCTTGGTGGCAGTGGAACCAGGAAGCTACCAAAGTTGAATGACATTTGCAATTATGTACTGACCACTTATTATGCATTGGATGCTAAATACATTGCCTGGCTCCTGATGCAAAGAATGGCTAAATATATGCACTTTAACGCCTCCATTTCACATCATAGAAAAGAAAGACAAATAATTGGAAATGTGATTTCCCCATAGACTCACTATTTATATATTAAGTGATTTGTATTTGCTCTGAGGGTGACATTTTCTTTCATAATTGTTTCCTAAAATTTGTGCCAGAGTGTTGTCTATATTTATTCTTCCTCTTTTCTGACATAATTGCTTTACTGACATTCTTCCGTAATTTGTCTTTAGTGGATAACTAAATAGTCATAGAAGTAAATATTAATTTGGTATCTCTAAAGAAAAATCAACACATCAGCCAAAGCTTACATTCATTTGTTCTCATGTCTGCAATTTGAAATTCTTAATAAATATTGAGTGCTTTCATATGCATACTCTACTGATGTAAAGAAGACTTGGAATAAGATATGTAATACACACATGTTTGTAGAAGATGCCAGAGAAATTTTAGACACTCTGGGCTTTAATTAAATATCTAGTAAGAAAGACAGAAGATAAAAAGTGGGTAGATTTTATTTATTTTTTTTGTGTGTGTGTGAATTTAAAAAAAAACATGGACATGGTAGATTAGAGCAGGACTTATACATAGACTCACAGAGAAGGTAGAGAAGATGTGTGTGGGTGTGGACAAATGAAGAGAGCTGCCATGTGTCAGAGGTGCAGGGGAAAGGAGTATGGGATGTGGGACATTAGGTAAGTCAGACCAAGGAATAGAGTGGCAGCAGAGCCATGAAGCTAAGAAGACAGTTTGTGTGGGAAAAAGGAAGTGTCACTCAAATGGAAAAGGATGTCTGGATCTGGTTTTGCAAGATATTAGTTCCCACGTCTCACTAAGCTAGAGAAGCAATGCTTAGTCAAGAATGGTGGTGCTGTATATAATACCATATTTATTTCTCATTGTTACTGAGCCAATTAAACCTTCTTGTCCTTCTGTGGTACTCATCAATGGCTGCCTGATGAAGTTTCAGAAATAACATGTTTTCTTAAATAGATTACAGCTAACCCATTGTGGAGACAGGGAGCTGCCATTCTGCTCAGTTATACTTTAAAACCAGTCTAGTCATTGCTTGAAGGAACTGTTGTAGGTCTCAACCAGAGATGTGATGAATCAGGGCTGGGTCACAGTACACCTAATTCTCCTTTCTCTGCTAGAATATTTGTATTTCTTAGCAATTACTTTAAAATCTCAGTTTTTACAAAATGAGTTATTTTACATGGCTTGTATTTGAAAATGAGACTGAATCACATTCTGATGCATTCTCTTTTATTTTTCTTTATCTTTAAAAGAGTTAAACAAAATGTTTACTTTTAAAAAATGCAGCAAAGTGAGTGTTGACTGGCTTTGGATTTCTTTTGGCAGTTTCAACCACCTGAGGATGTATTGAAGAGATTGTATTAGGAGAAAAATATCCACAATGTATAAACATACATACCTCACACAGAGCCTTGCATATCAGACTTCATCTGCTGATGGGCAGTCCAATTCTCTGATGTATTTAAGTCCATCTGGTGCTTTCCCCGTTCCCCTGACGTGCTTACTGGCTGCTGTAATCTAAGTGTCAGAAACACGCTTCCCTGCATTGAATTATCCATGTTTGTCATTCTGATTATTAGTCTATTTGGTAAATGAGCTTCCATTTCCATGCACCAGCAGTTTGTGTCTACTTTTAAATCCCTTTAGGGATATTTGGAGATATATTTCTAGAAACTGGCTATGGATTATGATCCAAATTGTCTCTTATTCCTACTAAAGACACACATCATTGTTTCACATTTCTAAGACCAAGTTGTTACACACCAAGACTGTCATTTATAAACCAAGCTGAGGAGTAAAACTAGACAGTAGAGAAAGATTCATTAAACAGTCATGAGAATAGTTTATATAACACACACATACACAAACACACATGCACACACACACACACACACACACACACACACACACACACACACACACACACACAACTTTAAAGACAGCCCAGAGTTACCTGGGAGAGTCTCTGATGGGTGAGTCAATCATATTGGCCTATGGGCCTGTCTTAATTGTTTTCTTGATTGCTAGTTGATTTGGGAGGGCCTGACCCACTGTGAGCAATAACTCCCTAAGTAGATGGCCCTAAGTTATATGGGAAAGCTAGCTGAGCATGAGCCAGTGAAGAAGCAAGCAAAGAAACATTGCTTTAGGCTCTCCCCTTGAGTTCTGTGCTAACATTCCTCCAAGATGGTCTGCGATCCGATCATGTAAACCAAAGAACCCTTTTCTCACCAAGTTGCTTTTGACCATGGTGTTTTACCACATCAACAACAAGGAAAGTAGAATGAGAGATAAGAACATAGCACATGACCCTCTCCTTTTAAAGTTACAAATGCAGTGTAATTGATGACTTCAAGTTATAGACTAACATAGGAGCAGGAAGATTCTGAGTCGTTCCTTAGGGCATGCTAGTGAACAAAAAGTCAGCAGATTAGAGTTGTAGAAGACAAGCCTCAGAAGCAGAGCACGCATTTCCCTTTCCACATCATTTACTACTGTCCTAACAACACGCAACAGCTCCACCCTCACCAATTTTAAGCATACAACATAATATGGCTGTGAGCTTGCAGCAAGGACAAAATACTTGTTTTCATCATGTGTGACTGAAACTCGACATCTACTGAACTTCCCATTCCCCCCTCCAATTGCTCCTTGAGATGGTATTCCACCATTTACATCTGTGGATGTAGCCACTTCTGAAGTCACACAGTGAAGTCTCACAACATTTGTCCTTCTTTGATTGACTTATTTCACTCAGCATAATGGATCAGTCGGTGCTTTATCACATGGAAGCATTAGCTTTTTCATGGCAGAGTGATAAACGCACACTCTCATACAGGCACACATACTTTCTCCAGCTGTCTCCTGCCCCTTCCAAACCATCATCCTCATTGTCTTTATCCATTTTTTAAAAAATTTACCAGTGGATATTTGGGGATTCTCCCCACCTTGACTATACCAAATAGTACACAGTGAACATCAAATACCTCTCTGATGTCCTTTGCATACGTTTGCACACATACACAGATATGGAACAGTTGGATTTTATAATTTTTATAGTTGTTATTTTTCTGGTTTCATTTTCTTTAACAGTCATCTAAATAGCTCTAAGGTAATGCTCCATACTTTGATTTCCATTTCCTTGATGTTTAGGGGTTCATACACCTGATGGCTATTTGTATGTTTTCTTTGAAGAAATGTCTGTTTAAATCATCTGTTTATTTTACATCATTTTTTTTTTTTGCTATTTCCTTGTAATAGTTCCTTATGTACTTTGGATATCAGACATATAATTACCAAGTATTTTGTTTTCATATTCTGTAGGTTACCTTTTTACTCTGGTATTTCCTCTGTGAAAAAGTTCTTTAGTTTAATGTAATTCCACCCCATCCCTGCTTTTGTTGGCTCTATGTTTGGTGTCAGATCTAAGAAAGAAATCTTTGCCGGGACCAGTGTTATGAGGCTTTCCTCAGCATTGTTTTTTCTTCTAACAGTTTCATAGTTTTAAGTTTAATGCTTTATATCAAGTTGATTTTCTTCTGTACATTATAAAATGAAGGTCCAATTTAGTCTCTTGTATGTGAATTTCAAGTTTTCATAGCACCATTTGTTCAGAGTCTTTTCTTTCCACATTGTGTGGGTTTGACATTTGGCTGGATTAGTCTGACTATGTATGCATGGGCTTATTTCTGAGTTTTCTATTCTACTTCATTGATTGGTAGATGCATCTGCCATTAAACTAGTCGTTTAGATAACCATAAAACTGTAATATGTTTTGAAGTAGGAAAGTGTGATGCCATCAGCTTTATTTTATCTATTCAAATTTGTTTTGGATAGTTGAGGTCCTTTGTGGTTCTGTATTAATTTTAGTTTGTTTTTAAGTTTCTGTAGGCATTTTAAGAAAGATTGTATTAAACTTGTAAAAATTGTTTGGGGTTGCAAGAATGCTTCAATAACACTAAATGTTCTAATCCTTGGGCATAGGATGCATTTACACTCACTTGTATCTTCTTATATTTATTTCATCATTGTAGTTTGTAGTATGTAAGTCCCTCACCTCCGGGTTAAGTTTATTCTTAAAGACTTTATTCCATTTGGTGCTATTGCAAAAATAATTTCCCCTTTTTAGTTTCTTTTAAAAATTTTCATTGTTAATATATAGATATTAAATCAATTTTTGTACTTCTATATAATTTTTGACTTTGAAAAATGTTTTGATGCATTCAATCAAAGGTGAAAATTAGACATTTCAGAGACCAGGTGGAGATGTAAAGGGGGATGAGTTATGGCACAAAGTCCGTGGAGATATGGGAGCCTAATAGGTAATATAAGCTATAGTGTTGTGGATAATCAGATTCAGGGCTTCAACAATGAGTTCATCCATCTTCCTTGGGCACCTGCTATCTGCTATGTGACAGGTAAGGCAATGTGTATTGGAAACACAATGGTGAAAAGGCCAAGGACTGGAGGGAAGTAAGGCCAAGTGTCTGGAACTCCCAGAAGGTTGAGAGAATTGTAGGGGAACTAAAATACCCTGTGTTAGGTCAAGTCAGTAGAAGATTTTGAAAAGAGGCTGGTCAACACTGCCATGTCATGGAGAGATATTAGGTAAATTAAAGGAGATTGGCCCTCCGGGTTAGTGATAAGGCAGGCATTGCTGACACTGACAAGGCAGCTTCAGTGGATTTATTTAGGGTCAGAAGCCATATTGGTGGCTTGTGGCAGGTAAATAAAAGAAGTGGAAAAAAGATGGAGAATTGAACTAGCATCAGATCCAGACCTGCAAGCTTTAGAAAGACACTAAGGCCCGTTGTCATTCTAAACCTTTTATTTTCCAAAGTGGCAAGGAATTCACATAGACTCTGGAGTATAGCAGAGTTCCTATAGAACAACTAGTGGTAGAATTTTGCATAAACAATCATGACTCTGATATCTCCATGCCTTTGCTTTGCTAATGCAAACTCCTTGGTGTTTAGTATATTGTTGTTTTCCAGCAGTGATCCCCATTTTAGGAATGTGAACTTTAAATGAGAGATGTTTAAAAGATGCATTGAGAGCTGGGTGGTAGTGATGCCTTTAATCCTAGCACTTGGGAAGCAGAGGCAGGTGGAGACCAGCCTGGTCTACAAGAGCTAGTACCAGAACAGCCTCCAAAGCCACAGAGGAACCCTGTCTCAAAAAAAAAAAAAAAAAAAAAAAAAAAAAAACCAAAATAAATAAATACATAAATTAGAAAAAAAAAAAAAAGATGCACTGAGATTGAGTTGGGAAGGAAGCCAGGGCTCAGGAGACTGGGGAGGAATAAAGTAAAAGGGTGAATTTGAGTTTTCATTTGTGTTATGCTCAAGAATATTCAAATATTAAAAAAAATACAACCCACACAAGGAAAGGTTTTGGAGATTTTGGTTTGTCAGTTTTCCAGCACTCTGATGAATCAGGGGGAATCGAGTGTGTAAATAGGAAAAGCTCTATTTGACTCTCAGTTTAGAGAGTTTAATTTCACTGCATTTGAGCCCACATAGAGGAAGGATATCACAGTGGTAAGTATGGCAGAAGGGGAAGCTCCCAGTGTTCACCAAGCAAAGAAACACAGGAAGAGGCTAGCCTTTCAGCATCTCCTTCAAGAGATATCTCCACTGATCCAAGTACCTTCTGTTAGATCTCTTCTCCCAAAGATCCCATCTGCTTCCCATAATGCTACTAGCTGGCATCCAAACTCTGAACATCTGGGTCTTTGGGAGAAGTTTCTTATCCAAATCAGAGAAGCACGAAATTGTGAACTAGAATTTCTTGCTATGTTGGACAAAATCAGGTTAAGGAATAAGGCATTTGTATCAGGAATGAGAGTAATACCCTCTTTGTAGGAAATTAAGCAAGACCCTCAAGGTATCTACTAAGAAAATAGCATGTTCAAGGTAAAGTGATGAAATATGACAGCATAGGAAATCTAGAGGCTTTGATGTAGATTCTCTTAGCTCAGATAGGTGTGCTTTTTGAGCTCGTGTGCTCAAAAAGAATACACATAACAGAAAGTTATTTTTAGTGGAATACATTATACTTTGAGTAATTTTGAATAAACTCATTGCACTAGACTTTATGTTCACTTAGAAAATTTAAAATAATACCTAGCATGTTTTTGGAATACTTTGTGTGAATCAGACACACTGCCAGCTACTTTACAATTATTGTCTCACCATGAGTTTATGGATTAGCTACTGTTAATATTTTTCAGGGTCAGGTAGCCAAAATACCAACCAGAATTCAATTGTAAATCTCCTGAGCTTAGCCACAGGGTGTACACCAGGACTAAGCATATGGGAACTGTTCCCATATTAGTTTTCTATGAATATCATAGGATGAAGTCTATCTGGGTTGAACCACAAACACAGAAGGCTAGTGGGGATTTTAAAAAGGCTTGGATAGGCATCATTAAAACCCTGTAACTAAGCCTTAGTATTAGCTGACAACAAGCTTTATAAGCTACACATACAGATCAGTTTAAAAGGTGAATTTTTGTGGTTAATAATTATGCAAAACAATAATATGATATTATAAACACATCTACCAAAACTATTGAATAAGGGAGTTTAAAATGGGGCTAGGCAAATCATCAGAAACACAGAAATGGTGTCATGCAGTCAATGACGGTATGCAGGCACGATCCTGTGAGCTCAGAGGCTATATCTGTAGAAATTAATCCCTAGCTTGCTCTCTGGTCTGCCTCCCTGTTGACCTCTTCTTTCTTCTCTGGTCACTTAAAGGCTATTATTCTGAAGTTGCATTCCAGTGCCCCCTCCTCTCTGCCCTCCATGGTTTTGGAGTCCATTTTCTTGTCTGACAGAAATAACTGGAATTCAGGGTTTTTTTTTCAATTCTACCTTTAACTGGGAGGTCTATTATATATCCTATCTATCTATCATCTATCTATCCACCTATCTATCTATCTATCTATCTATCTATCTATCTATCTATCTATCTACCTATCTATCTACCTATCTATCTATCTATCTCAATCATCTATCTATATCTATCATCTATTGATCAATCAATTTATCTATCTATCATCTATTATCTATTTAACATCTAGCAATCTATCATCTATCAATCAATCTATCTATCATCTATCTATTTACCTATCTATCCAAATTCTGGAAAGAAGGGCCCTCCTGTTTTCATTTTCCATTTGAGAAAACTAAATCTGGCTGGGACTTCCTTCCCTCCCTCAAATCCAACTCATAATAACTAGTGTTGATGCAGCTCAGGTTCCTGTTTACAAAGGTCCAAATCATAGCAATCTAAGAAATAATGTTTTCTGGATATCAGCTTTGATAGTACAGTATAAATGGCTTCGTTAGTCTCATTTATTCAGATCGCAATTCTTCGGTTGACAAGAAAAGATGCTGAGCTGTGAAGAGTGATAGAAACAATGTGCCAGGGTAGGAAAGGGCACAGATGGCTGCTGAAAATTATAAAATCAACGTGCCAGGGGTTATGAAAAATCACACCCACAATATACTTTCTCTACCTACTCTCTAGTAGGGAGATTTATGATGAGGGTATGGATGCATGACATTCTTGGTTATTTTTTTATTATCATATTACTGTCAGATGTTCTTGGTATATGACTTATCACCATGAAATGCCAAGAGGTCACAGTGTTCTGGAATACATGTAGGGAAAAATTACTAGCACAAACTGCAGTGAAAATTCCTAGTATAATAGCCAATTTCTTTGAGGATATAAGGACCCACATTGTTATTTGACTTTCCTGCTGTGTTTTCTGTTTTGACTTTTGTCCTGGACATTGACAAAAGGAACTATCACACACGTATCAGTCTTGTATGATGTCTGTTTCTCTTGTTTGTTTGGTTGGTTTTGGTTTCTAGGGACAGAGTCAGCTCTGGTTAACTTCAACTGTTAACTTGATCCAGCCTTGAGTCTTCTGGAAGGAAAATCCTAACTGAGGAGTTTATGTCAATCAGACTGCCCCATGGGCAGGTCTGTAGGGGATTATTTTGATCATTACTTGATAGAGGAGGGCCAAGGCCACTGTGGTGGCACCATTTCCTGAGTGTGTGATCCTGAAGAATAAGCCAGCTATCAGGCAGTGTCCTCCAAGGTTCCTGCTGTCTTTTGGCTGTGGTCTGTATTCCTGGAGATAATGTTTTGAGAAGTATCATGCAGGCTTGCTTTTAGGTTCTTGCTTGACTCCCTGCCCTGACTTCCCTCAGTGATGCACTGTAATCTGTAAGCTGAGAAGAACCTTTCCTCCCTTAAATTGCTTTTGGTCAAAGTGATTATTCATGGCAATAGAAAGGAAAATTGAATAGGATCTCACTCAATAGCCTTGAGTGCCTGGTACTTGTATGTATTCTAAGCTGACTTCAAACTTTTGGCAATCCCTATTCCCCGGCCTCCTCAAGACTGGGACTGTAGGCTTGAGCCACCATGGCCTATTGTTTCCTAGCAATATTCCTAGCAAACCACTGAAAAATGATCACATAGCATAAAATGTCAAATCAAAATAAGTCATGAACTACTCTTACATATCACCTTATTACTGGAGCCTGTTCTGCTTCTTTTAATAAAATCAAGATGATCCAATTCTCTTCCTTTATGATGAGGATAATCTAGTTAAGAGGTCACACAGCTCTGTGAAGGTCACAGGAAATACTTCTTCCTGTGCAATGTGATGCAAAGATTATATACGCTACTTGATTCTCACACGAAGCAGCTATAAATAACCATTTTGACTCATATGCTTCAATTTCAGTATTCATAATTAATTTATTATGGCAATTTAAGGTAAGAGAGTCCTGATTAATATCTCACTATGATAGAAAGGCAAGTTTATCAGCTCTTTATACATAAACCACATAAAAGCCAGTTAACTCTGTGAGATTCAATTTTCTTCATAAAAATTGCATAATAATCATTTTTTAGGAGGTTGAATATTTTGATAATTGTTGTTATCTTGTGCTAGGCCCAGAGTCCTCAGATAAAGCACACAAAGCTCAAGTCATCATAAGAAAATGGCTAAATCTGAATTGAGACTCAAAGGTAAAAGAAGACATGTAATAGAGTTGAGAGAGATGGCTCAGCTACTAAGGGTACATACTATTGATGCAGAGGACTGGAGCTCATATCTCAACACACAGTTAGGGTAGCTCACAAGAATATGTGACTTCAGCCCAGGAGATGTGATACTGTCTCCTGGCCTCCATGGGCACCTGCACTCACCTGCATATATCTGCACACAGACACATCAGCATAATTATAAAAAAGTCCTTTAAAAAAGACATGTAAGATTGGCATAAAATATTTGCAAGTCATATATATGTGATTACACATAAAGAGCCAATAACTTAGTAATCCAATGCAAATATTAGGGGGGAAGGGCCAGAGATGACATTAATACGTATAGGATTTCTTTGGGGTATGGTGAAAAACGTTCTGAATATAAACTGCTGATGGTTGTAGAACTCTATAATGAAAATGACTGACCAAAGGAAGAACTAGGTTCCGTGTTAAAAAAAAAACATTTCAATAAACTATTAAAATGGGAAATATTTGAATAGACATTTCACAGAAAGATGTACATATGGTTATTAATGACAAGATGTTCAACATCATTAGTCATTAGGAAACTTGCAAATTAAAACCATGATGAAGTAAAATTTCACACCTAATGTAATGGGTATAATAAAAAAGATAATGTAATAAGCATGGGCAGGCATCTGCAAAGGAACCGTCAAACATTGCTGGTGGAAATGTAAATTGATAGTGCCACTTTATAGACCACCATAATTTATTTTTAAATTAATTGTTAATTTATATGTATGTGTGTATCTGTGTGTGAGTAAGCACACATGACTGGAGGCAGCCATAGAAGCCAAAAGAGGCCATCACATCTTCTACCCCATGGTTCCCTTATACACCTCAGTTCTACCTACCCAAGTGTGGCTCTGTGCACAATAGGCTAGGACCTCCTACAATCAGGAACCACAGGCATGCCTGTAGGCCAGGTGGGTGGATGAAAATGCTCAATTGAAGTTCCCTCTTCCCAGGCATGCCAGGTTGACTGTAAAGAATAGCCATCACAATGGGTGAAGTTTAACGGCATGAAAATGTTACAGCACTAAAATTTAAATACAAAAGCTAAACAAAGAGAATAAATACACCAGAACTATCTAGCATATTTACTGGGAAAATTATTAGCTCTATAATTTTATAAGTATTTAAAAGGATAAAATGGGAATGTTCAATGAAGAAGATCCCAGTGTAATATAATCTCTCTCCACAACACACTAGTGTATATATGATTAATAACCTAATGCTAATATGCTATTATTGCTTTTACATTTTCTACAGTAGTACTGCTGGTTATATAATGGGAAAATGCCCTTAGAATAATTACAAAGCATGGTGCATTCTAAAATTAGAGGCAAAATTAGAAGTTCTTGCATCATCATGTAGACCACTTACTGTCTTTGCCATATGACTTTACTGAAGGATCACTGTTGGTAAAATGATCAATTAAATAATCTCCCAGGGGCCCCTTCAAGGATGGGAATTAAATAATTTCTATGATTAAGAAAAAAATAGTCTGTTTGTAACAGTGTTTCAGATCACCCATTTTCCTTTTATTTCTTATTGCTAATGGTCAGAAGAATGGAAAACTTGAAAGGATTCAGAATCAAGAATAATTTTCTCAAATTGTATTTACTTAATGAATTAATTCCTGTTCAGAAGAGCTAAGATATTGAACCATGTAAGAGAAATATAGATTTGGTGATTTTCTAAGAGTTAAGTGACAGTTGAATCAACATAGAGGTGATGCTACCTGACCTAAGAGACAGCTTTGGGAGGCTTGCAACCCAGGGGAACTCACTTTCAAGCTCTAAAATGGAGACATCCCAAGAAAGAACTCTTAGTGCATGTGACTGGGGATTAGATCATAGAGGTGGCACCTGGCTGAAGAGCCTTCAGGACCCTTCTGGTACAGTCACCATTCTAATACTCTCACTTCTGAAAAATAACACAACCTAACAGAAATGCCATATTCTCCTTTGAGAGAAGATTCTTGGCAGCAGCTAGGGATGTTGCCCGAAGGAGTAGATTTTGCCTGACATGCTCGAAGTTCTGGGTTCCATGCCCAGCAACAAGCAAGCAAATGTAAAATAACCAAGCATGGTGGAAGACATCTCTAATCCCAACAGTTCATAGGCAGAGGCAGGAGGACTGAGTTTGAAGACCATCCTCAACTACATAGTAAGTTCTGGCCCAGCCTGGGATACTTGAGACACTCTCTTAAAAACTCATAAACAGAATCGAGAGTCTTGACTCAGAGGTCAAAAGTGCACATTGCTCTTAAGAAGTGTGGTTTGGTTTCCAGCACCCAGTTGGGGCTCACAACTGTCTGTGACTCCCATCCCAAGAGATAACAACACCTCTTCTAGGCCCCTCAGACTCCCACACAAATGTCGCACAATTAAGCCCCTGTAAGCACATATATTCACATAAAAATAAAAATTTAAAGCAAACACAATAAACCCTAAACAAACAAAACAACAATAATCCCAATCAACTAACCAACCAATGAGACATATGTACAAAACAAAACAAAACAAAACAAAACTAACCAACACAATGAGCATAACACAATGATGTCAGGACAACAGGGATAATGTGACACACTGGACTGTACCACAAATACACTTTACCCTAGGAGGCACTTCAGTGCATTATCAATAGGGTGCGTTGAACTGCCATCCTGCAGTGGGAATTGCTTTGTTTCCTTTTCAACTTGATACAAGCTAGGATCATCTAGGAAGAGGGAACCTCAAATAGAAAATGCCTCCTCTATTAGATTGGCCTGTAGGCAAGTTTGTGGAGGCATTTCCTTGGTTAATGATTGATGTGAGCGTTATCTAGCACACTGTGGGCTGTGCCAATCCCTATGCAGGTGATCCTGGGTGCTTTAAGTGAACTCTGAGGGGCAAGGCAATACGTGGTATTCTTGCATGGTTTCTGCTTCAGTTCCTGTCTCCAAATTCCTTACTGGATGTCTGCTCGTGATGGATTGTAAGTGTCCAGTCACATCAGCCCTCTTCTTTCCATGTTACTTTAGGTCATGGTCTTTTTCCTAGCAACAGAAGGCAAAGTAGGACATCCATGAACATGCATGCTGAGTACAAGTAAAAGGGCACATCACCAAACCTGGGTAGAGCATCAGTATTACAAAGTTAGCCAGGACACTTCCTGAGCTGAAACTAAGTGTATGCAGTTAGCTGTCTTCCAGTAGATAGGCTGTTTACTGCAGGCGAGACTAGCCGATTCAGCTAAAATGTGAGGGTACCTCAACAGGGCCCATCAGTCACTATGTTTTAATTGCTGAAGGTAACAGCCACCTGAGGCAGGAATAAATTATGCTCAGTTGTTAAGGACAATTATGTGCCTTATCAGCTGGTCAGCAACAAGAGACTGGAATATATGGACCATTAATCTGTATGCGAGCAGCTGTTCCTGAGTCTCTTCCACAGAGAAAGTGAGAGCCCTCTTGGCCTGCCTTGTCAATCACCAGCAAATTAAAAACAACTTAACTGGCATCTCCTGTGTTACAGGTCATTTTCTTTTAAAACAGGAATGTGAGTCCAGAGAATAGATGTTTATTAATTTTGAAATGAATCATTTTCGGAGGAAGTTTTGTTCCCCCACATTTTCTTGTATTGTAGAATGAACATATTTTAGGAAGAAAGATACCCAAAGATAGCAGGTTCCTGGAGTTATCGCAAGCCTCTGTTGTTTATTTTACAATATTTATTCACTCCTGTATTTTAGCTTTCACCCTAAGAGACAGAGAAACCAGTTAAAAATGTAACTAAATAAATATATTTTCAAAGAGTGAGGAGCAGTAGGGAAATAGAGGGGAGAGAAAAACAACGAAGCCAAAGAGTTAGGTGATGGATTTTTGTTTCTAACGCCATGTTTGTTTTCTACTTCAGGCTTTCAAATCACACTTTAGAAAGTCTACCACGCACTTGCATGATTTTTACACAAGCAAAGAAAAGGGTAGGAATGATTCACATCTGATGAGGGCAAAACATGAGTCCTAAAGCAGCCACCGGAAGGAGGGGGGTCCTCAGAGAGCCTAGGAGCTATGCTGAGGAGTCATGACAGCAGCCTCATCTGTGAATGCAGAGGGTTTCAGATTGTCCCTCCCCCCGTTTTTTTTTTTTTTTTTATTTTATTTTATTTTTTTTTTTTTGTAGTAACAGTCAGGGGAGGGGCTTAGTATCAAAAGGTTGTTAGGTTCTGGGGAACTTGGAAAGCAGATCACGTTTCTAACGTGTTCCAGAGGAAGGGGTTGGCTAAATGAACATGGCAAGTACTTTAGCTGAGAGGTACTGGGGCAGTTTGAGCTCAAGGGAAGACTGACAAGCAAAGATTGAGCAACATGTAGATAGGAGTTGAAACTAGAGATTGGGCGACAGGTATGTTGCCTCCTTTGGAGAGAGAGGGATTCAGGGAGAATGTTTTAAATGTCTGTGAGGAGGATCCAAGTGGAGGCTTGGCATGGAGCATGTAGGCTGTGAGGGCAATTGGAAAGGCCCTCTAAAGTTATGAACTCAATTTCACTTCCAACCAGAAGGATGATGCACCAGTCTCCTTTGTAGCCCATTTACAACTGTAGGACCAGTAACAGCAGTGGCATGTAGCTGGTGACAATCGACACGTTTTCTAGGCACCGATCTTGAAATATTTGGTACAGGCATGTACAAGCTCCTTTTCTGCTAAAGCTCCTTTTCTGCTATCTCAGAGGCTCATATGCTTCAGAGCTGACATTATGAGACTTGAACTCTGAGAAACTGAGTGTGTGGTGCTGAGTGGGGTGGGATGGGTATGGCCATCGGTTCCCCTTCTAATACAGCTAATTAAAATAGTAGAAAATGAAAGAATGACAAATCTTACTGATTCCTCATTAATCTACTCCTATTTTTTTCCCCCCGAGAAAGCCCCTCAGGATGGAGACCAGGCTCTGAATTATAAAGTCTTCCTTAGGATTATAGCCACATGCCACCAATCCTGGCTGCTCTTTTAATATTAGGAAAGTAAAGAGATGTTGTCATCATTTGGTTCATGAAATCATTTGCCCATTTTCTTTAAGTATAGATTTAACTAGCCTTTTCCATTTATACCTGGCAGTGTGTTTATATCCTATGCTATTGTGTTTGGGCGTGTCATGTATGTGCAGGTGCCCATGCATGGAGGGCAGAAGAGAGCTCTGGGTGTTCTCATTTCTCATTCTCTGTCTTATTTCTTCCAAGCAGAGTCTCTCCCACAATCAGGAGACTTCGTGTATTTTTAAAATATTAGTCTGGTAGACATACATTCCATAAATCTTCCTGTCTCGACCCCACAGGGCTGGTGTTACAGGTGTAGAAGACCACTACTGGTTTTTTTTTTTTTTTTTTTTATGTGGATGCTTGGACTTGGACTTTGGCTCTTACGGTTGTGCAATAAGCACTCTTAACTACTGAGCCATTTCTCCAACTGTAGGTTATATGTTTTTATATAATTTGTGGTAATGGTGATTATTAAATTCTATAAAACATTCTATTAATTTGTGTAATTTCTAGATAACCATTCAGTTAATAAATAATTTTCAGGCTTATTTGCATAGAAGTTAAGCAATGTATTGCCATGGCAATATGGTTAAACGAGGACTTGTCTTCACTGTTCAATCTGTATGAATTGGTAGATTGCTTAGATCTCATAGTTATTCAAAATTTCTGTTTCTATAGTTACTTTTTTTTAATAAATAAGGATTGTATTAGTACCTAGGATATGCTTATTATAAAACTATGTACATAAAGTACCTGGATCGCAGTATAAGACATCTATGTGTGGTTAGTAATAAGTCTATTCCTTAATATCTCTGGTGCCTTTCCTATTTACTTTGTTTTACAATTTGTTCTTTTTCCACCTAACAATCTGTCTATGTATATAGGTATGTACTTTAATTGTAGCACTTTCTCATTCAGAAACCCAAGGGAAGACACACATCTTTATGTGGGATCATGGATGGACTGGGTGTGGGGATTGAGGGAGGGTGGAAGTACAGGGTAGTTGACTTGCCTGGACATTTCTCTCTCTCTCTTGTTCTGTCTTTTTTTTTCAGCTGAACTAAATTCAACTTTTAAAATTAAAATAGAAATTCCTAGAGCACATGCTAGAGTCATTGTGTGGAGTAAGGTGATACCTAAACATTTAGGGGAAAGTGGCTTAGATTATTGACACTTTTAAAAACACCACCTTTCAAAAATATTTAATTTTATTTTTAAATTAGTTTATGGGATGACAAGTTTCCACATGGAGTTTTAATATGCATTTCATTTTGGCCCACTCTCTCCTATTTCACCTCACCCTCTTGCTTTTTTGCTCACACTTTTCTTTTTATGATGAGGAAATGGTTTATTTGGCTCATAGGTTACAGTCCATCATTGGGGGAAGTCAAGGCAGGAACTCAGGGTAGTAACGGTGAGTTGGGAACTGACCATGGAGAAGGGATCCACTGGTTTGTCATCACGGCTTGCTCAGACTCTTTTCTTTTCTTCTCTCTCTCTCTCTCTCTCTCTCTCTCTCTCTCTCTCTCTCTATATATATATATATATATATATATATATATAATATATAGTGTATATATATATATATAAAATATATAGTGTATATATAGTGTATATAAACTCAGGACCACCTTCTCAGGGGTGTATATACCACATGTTGATAAATTGTAAAAGCTCCTAGAGGTTCAGAGGGATGTAGATGTTTAACCCCTCAGAGGCATCACCCTTTTGAGGTCATTGCATGGTCCACTCCTGTGAGCTGGAGGATCAAGGAGTCTGGGAAAGTCCTGCCTGTGGGGGAGGATCCAGCAAGTAATCTGTGACCTTTCTGTGGCAGCTGCTCCAACTTTTCTATTTTGTCTTCCTCCCCATTCCCTCTTATTCAGGCTCACTGGTCTATTTCCCATTTCCTGACCTTTCTCTGTTTACTCTCACCTGCACACACACATCTAACAGAGGCTAAGATCCCTATGTGAGAGAGTGTGTACGATATTTGCCTTTCTGAGCCTGGATCACTCACTTAATATAATATACA
Organism: Phodopus roborovskii; assembly: GCF_943737965.1. NCBI lineage: Eukaryota > Metazoa > Chordata > Mammalia > Rodentia > Cricetidae > Phodopus > Phodopus roborovskii. The sequence continues at coordinate 16,366,963 of NW_026126558.1, read as the reverse complement.
AACACCACCTTTAATACAGTGTAGTTTTGTGGGGAACTTGTAGACATTGCTGGTTTGCCTTGAGGAGGATACAGGAGACTGAGAAGTATTTTAGGAAGCCAGGATTTTCATAAATAATGGGAAAATAAACTCTCCATACTAGGAAAAGAACACTAAAAAGTAGATGGAGTATTTTCATTTCTCTCATTCATTAACTACATAATTTTAAATTAGTCACTTGATATATCTCAGTTTCTTCATTAGTGAAGCAGAGAAAGTAACAAATTTAATGTGATTTTAACATCTCTATGTTTAAATAATACGTTCAGTCCCTAGAGGAGCCAGGCGCTTGATACAAGCTTCTTTATTATTCTATCTTTTATAGAGTCAAGGTGCACATAATACAGGAACCCTTGCTGTGCTATATATTGTAGGCATGAGTGAAGAAATAATGTGACAGTAAGCTATTAATAGAATTTTGATTCCAACTGAAATAGAGGCCACAGCATAAATATCAGAAGGCAGGAAGCTAGGAAAATGATTACTATATGGTTATAGGCAGGATTTTAGTTTATGCTTTTTTTTAAAGACTCATAATGTAGGATCGTGTATAACACTACCAATGTCTGAAAATTAGAGGGAAAATATCTGTTGAAATATCTTTTCCATAAAAAAGCAATTTCTCTAATATAAGACAGAGTCCTTTTCTCTGAGCAACTTTCCTGTTAAGGGGAAAACATTCTTCCAGTTATGAGTGATGTGCATACCAACAGTTTTCCAAATGACAATTCCTTTTTAATGTATAGTTTCAGAAATTATTTTCTACCAAATGTATGCTTGTTTACATAATTATAAGTGATTTCCTAAAGCAAAAAGAAAATAAGAAAACTTTATAGTTTTCAAATATCTTCTGTCCCAGAAAGACTGCATTTAAAACCTTTGTGGTTCTTTCTTTTTCTTTTGCTGAAAAATTTTTAATTGTCCAACCTTTTTTCATCTTCAGCTTTACTTAGGTTTAATTTGCAAAATGTTATGTATTAATGTATATAATGTAATTGAATTGTGTGTGTGTGTGTGCGTGTGCGTGTGTGTGTGTGCTGTGCACTTATGTATGGAGGCCACATTAGGTTGCCCAGCATCCTGTCCTGTCAATCTGCATCTCATTCGCTTGAGATGTGGTTTATCCTTGAACCTAGAACTAGGCAGGCAGCCAGCAACACCCAGTGACCCTCCTACCTCCACCCACTGACAGCACTGGGCTTATAGACACACACATGGGTCTAGCTGGGGATTTGAACCTAGGTTTTCATACTCATGCAACAAATCCTCCTACCCACTGGGCCATGTCCTTTGTTCCTAATATGATGCTTTGATTTATAGCTGTTGTAGGTCATATCTATAGCTATGATTTATTATGCAGTGCTGAACTCACTCACTCATACATCAGTCATCTCCCACACTTACTGTTTTGTGGTGAGAACATTTAAGATCCCCTTACCTAGAAATTTTCAAGTGGCCATCTGGACATCATGTCATCAGTGACCAGTGTACAGTATACCTCCATAGTTTATTCCTCTGGTTGGAATTGACCTTTGTCCCTTTGACTGTCATTTTAATCCATCATTTACCAGTTCTGTGAAAGCCCTTGGTAACCATGTGTTAGTGGGCTTCTGCAGCATTTGCTTTTGTGTGTTTGTGTCCTCAGCGTTTCTCATGTTGCTGGGAGTCTTCCCTCTCTCCTAAGGTGTAATAATAGTATTTAAGTGTGTGTGTGTGTGTGTTGCTTCATTCACATGCATCTTGGTTACTGTGAACAGTGGTATAGTGTACCTGGGAAAGCTGATGTCCTTCTGACATCTTGAGTTTATTTTCTTTGGGAAAACAGAGACAGGGACTGTTGGGCCACAAGGTGGTTCTAGTTTAATTGCTTGAGAAATCTTGCTGTTTTCAATAAGGATTGTACCAATTTGAATTTCTGCAACAGTGTGCAAGTATTTCTCCTTATCTTTGCCAACACTTATCTTTTATTGTTTTAATATCCACCCCCTTTTTGGGACTGGTGAGATGGCTCAGCAGGTAAAAACTGGTGAGTTTGATCCCCAGGACTCACATAGTGAAAAGAGCAAACCAACTCCTGCAAATTGCCCTTGTCCTCCTCAGATGTGCAGTGAAATGCACATGTCCCCTCTCACACAAAAAGTGTAATAAAGCCCCAAAGACTAAACTTGTGTCAGGTACATGGTGATCCCTCACAGTGGTTTTAATTTCCTTCTTCCAGTATAGTTAGAATTAACGTTTTATTTTCATAATCTGTCATTTATATGCCTTCTTTTGAGAAATATATATCCAGGCCCTTGCTCATTTTAAAATCAGGTTGTGATGCTGTTTGGGTTCCTTCTGAGTTTGAATTTTCACCCCTCATAGAATATATGTTTTGCCACTATTTTCTCTTACTCTATAGTTTGTCTCCTTTAGATGAAGTAAGTTCTTTTAAGCAAAAAGGTTTATTTATAATGTTAGCCAGAAATATGTGCTTGGGTCAGCCAAATCTGTGGCCCAGTTATGGTCTCCATTTACTCAGGCCACTCATTTCACAAAGCCAAAGCCCTGGTCCTCATGCTAGGCAAACAACAAGAAACAGAGTGGTGGGTGGCTGCTGATTACCTGTCTGCTGGGTGCTGGGGGAAGGCTAGTTTTAGCAACACTGTGAGAAATCTTCCTAGCTCTTCATCTAATAAGAAAGGGAAGCACAGTGACCTACTACAGACAACACAATACCAAGGAAGTGTGATCTCCAGACATACATGTCACGTCCATCCTCGTTACATGGTGGGTCTGAAAATTCTTAAGTTAAAAAAAAAATAATTGATATACCTATTCTAAAGAAAAGTCATAGAATTAAATTGTACATGACCACACTTTTATAACAAGAACCAAACAAATCACAGCTAAGAGATTTCACACCTCAGTGTCAATTCTCTCTCTAGGAAGGAACAATCCATCCATCAATTGCCCAGGTCCTCACTGAGTGAGATGGAAATACAGCTCATGACCCATAGGTCAGAATATTGGAGTGTATGGAACACATCTAAACTGGCACATATAGGACAAGCTCAATGCTTAAATTGAAGTCAGTGGTTGAAGGGCTAGAGAGAGGATTTAGTGTTTAAGAGCACTGGCTGCTCTTGCAGAGAACCTGGGTTGAGTTCCCAGCACTCACATGACAGTCCAAAATCCACTCTAACTCCAGTCCCAGGGGATCTGATACTTTCTTCAGGCCTTGATGGGCATCACGTACATCTAGCACACATATATCCATGCAGGCAAAATACTCATAAAATAAAGAAAATCTTTAAAAGGAGAATGGTCTAAAAACAATAAACAAAGGCCACACTTAAAGAACCTAGGAAACAGTGAAATTTTATCCAAACCAATACAGAAATATGGTAAAAATGAATAATGGGTAAACTCGCCAAAGTTTTTCTTAAAGTTGTTAGTTTTAACTCTGATGGCCAAATCAGTGATATAGACCCATCAGATTTTACATTGTGTATTTTATCTGTGACATTGAAGTAGGGTCTGCTAAATTCTATATATAAACTATAAAGCCTGTGAATACAAAAATACACAAAAGTTACATTGAGATGTCTGAGTTTATCGTGTTATTTGGATTTGTGTATTTCATAATGTATGTTTTTTGAGGAAATATATTATGGATTATATTTCTATAATATGACATATTCATATAGAATTGTTCAAAGAAATTTGATAGTGGATGTCTTTCTTATATGTTTCCCTTATTGGTTAATGAATAAAATACTGATTGGCTAGTGGCCAGGCAGGAAGAAAAGGTAGGGCTACCAGATAAGGAGAATTCTGGGAAATGTAGGCACAGGAGTGTGCATGTGAGCCTGGGAAGAGAGGATTTGAGTCAGAATATCTCTGGTAAGATAACATCATGTAGAAATACTTAGATTAGTAGTTATGGGTTACTAATTGAGACAAAGCTAGTCAATAAGAAGCCCAAGCCACTGGCTAAGAGTTTCAAAGTTAAAATAGTGTCTGTGTGTTCATCTGGAGCAAGGTGGTTGCAGAACCAGTCAGGAAATCTCATAACAAAATGATGCTGGCAATGTGGGTTGTAAGAACTTCCACATATAACCTGACAAAAACTTAAAAAGGGATTGAAAAACAAAAGGACAAAGTCAAGCACAACTTCTTGGTAGCAACATTTTTCACAGGTGAGCTCTGTTTGCCAGAGGCAAACAGATACTCACAGATACTTTAAGGGAGGTTTCCTGACTCAGGAAAAGTGTCAAAAAGCACCAGGCTCTTTTACCAAATAATCAAGTGCTGTTAGCAAGCACATAAAGCTTATGTGGCCAGAAAAAGATAAAGATTTACAGTAAAGGCAGATTTGGATGAAATAAAACCTCAAAAGGGTTTACAGTGTGTTTAAAAATATATGCAGGCTTGTGAGAGAAAAGAAAGAGGATAAAGTGGTTAAAAAAAATACAAAAGCCTCAAGAAACTAGTCAACAAAACACCAAATTACCCTATTAAAAAATGGGGTACAGAAATGAAGAAAGAATTCTCAATAGAGGAAATCAAAAAGGCTGAAAGACACTTAAGAAAGTACTCCACACCCTTATCTATCAGGGAAATGCAAATCAAAACAACTTTGAGATACCATCTTACTCCTTCCAGAATGGCTAAAATTAGAAACACCAATGACAACTCATGCTGGAGAGGATGTGGAGAAAAGGGAACACTCCTCCACTGCTGGTGGGAGTGCAAACTCGTACAGCCATTGTGGAGATCAGCATGGCAATTCCTCAGGAAAATGGGAATTAGTTTACCACAGGACCCATCAATCCCCCTCTTTGGCATATACCCAAATGATCCACATCCATGCAACAAAGACATCTGTTCAACTATGTTCATAGCAGCACTATTTGTAATAGCAAGAACCTGGAAGCAACCTAGATGCCCCTCAATTGAAGAATGGATAATAAAGATGTGGCACATCTACACAATAGAATACTACTTTGCAGAAAAAAATAATGGTATCTTGAAATTCACAGGCAAGTGGATGGCACTTGAAGAAACCATCCTGAATGAGGTAACCCAGTCACAAAAAGAGGAACATAGTATGTACTCACTCATATATGGATTATAGATCTAGAGCAAAGGATCACCAGCCTGTAATTCACACCACCAGAGGAACTAGGATACAAGGTGTATTCTAAGAGATTCATATAAAGTCCCTCACAGAACTGGGAAGGGACAAGTCCCCTAGACTACAGGGGAAGGGACAAGTCCCCCAGAGTACAGGAGAAGTAGGGAGGCAGTAAATGGAGAGAGAAGTCAGAGAAAATGAGGGGGAGGAAAGGAAAACATGTGCGACCAGGAAGATTGAGCCCAGTTAAGAATAGAAGACAGGAGAGAGAGAGAGAGAGAGACACAGAGAGAGACACACACAGAGAGAGAGAGAACACATAAAAGAGGGAGCCAATATTGGTTTGAAAATAAAACTGAACACAAAGAAAGGTTTAGAGAACTACAAGACTGCTGCCAACTAACAATTTGAGCTTCATGGAAAGGCTACCATAAATGCCCTTCCTGGATAGTGAGATCAACAACTAACTTATCCATGGAGCCCTCAACTAATGCCTGTTGGAAACAGGAGCAAACACCCATACATAATCACTGAGTCGAACTAGAACCCAGATGCAGATGGAGAGGACAAGACCAGGCATCAGAAACACATAGAGACAGCTTACCTGAACAAGGAGGAGCTAACGGGCCCCCAGACTGATAGCTGGGAAGCCAGCATGGGACTGACTCAAGCCGCCCAGATTGTGGGTCTCAGCTAGAAGGACTGAGCAGTCTAAGGGACCTCAGACAGTGGAACCAGGATGTATCCCTGGTGCACAAAAGGACCTTGCTAACACATCCCCCATGGAGGGATAACTGCCTTAACCTAGAGACAGGGGAGAAGCCCTAGTCCCTACTTCACATGACCTGTCAGATATACATGACCCCAACTGGATGGCATTCCCCTACATATGGAATTGGGGTGGGGTGATGGGAGGGGAGGGTGGTTAGGGTGCATGTGAGAGGGGAGAGAGGGTAAAAGGGAGGGAAGTAGGGAGAGGGAACTGGGATCGACATGTAAAATAATAAATTAAATAAAAAAAATGGTTTGACTCCAAAATTTAAGTTGAAGGACAAGTTACTGGGGAAAAGGATTTCTATTTTTGTTTCCACAGAAAATGAAAAGCAGTGGATTCCTTCCAAACTAAAAGTGGTTTGATCAAGCCAGACTGCCTGAAACAGAGTACCAGGTGATCCTACATTCAAAACAGCTGGACAAAGCAGCCTTGCAGACTACAGCCAGGATTTCTGCATCTTCTTAGAATCCCCTATGACAGCGCCCCTTACCAGCAGGAAGTAGTTTGGAAAGAACAACGCCTAATATTTCCCAAATATTCCCAACGCCAATTCCCAAATATTGTCTATAAATGTTTGTTTTCATTTAAATGGACTTGGTTATATAAAATAAGTAAAAAAGAAAGAAAAGAAAAGAAATAAAGTAGCTGTGGTGGTGGTACACACCTTTCATCCCAGCACTTGGGAGGCAGAGACAAGCAGATCTCTGTGATTTCAAGGTTATTCTGGTGTACAGAGTGAACTCAAAGTACAAAACAAATCAATAAAAGTAAAAGAAATAGAGTTTTTAAAAAAGCCATGTAAAGATGGAAAATAGACAGTCTGGATACTGTATTTATAGTGTTGTCTTTAAAATATTTGATTGCTGAGGAGAGAGCCACAGCTACTAATATACACTTGATTATAAATGCTGCTGCATTAATCCAACTTATATATTTTGAAAATGCTTTGACTTCAAAATTTAAGTCTAAGAGCAGGTTATTTTGGAAAAGAATTTCAGCAATTGAAAATCTGTGGATTCCTTCTAGACTAATATGGTTTGATCAAGCAAAACCCCCTGATGATCCAGGTGATCCAACATCCAAGGCAGCTGGGACAATGCAATCTCACAAACCACTACAGCCAGGATTTGGCTAAGTTTCTGGATCTTCTCAGGATCCCTATGACAGTGGCCCCAAAGAGCAGGAAGTAGTTTGGAGAGAACAATGCTGGCCCCAAATCCCAAATATTGTTTGTAAATGTTTGTTTTCACTTAAATGGGGTTGATTACATATGGTTAAGGATCACATCTAATCTCTTTCTAAAGGAAAAAGGGGGGAATATGACATAGAAATGAATACTTTACTTTGATATAGATTTTGCCTATTGATACAAATTTAAGATCACTTTTGTTATATGTGTATTTCTTTCCTCTTGTTTAGGTATTGTGTTTGTATAGCTCATTTAAAAATGTAGTGTATAATTAAGTAAAGATTATAGATAGTTACCTATAATAGTCAAAACTTACAGGTAGGTTAGTTATGTTTTTAGACCTATATAAAAATATATTTTAAATGGATAGGCATTCTTCAAACCTTTCAAAGACCTACAGAATATGGCATTTAAGATGGTTTATTGGGGTTTTTCATGACAGTGAGACACAACTGCTTCTGGAAACAACAATTGCTTCATAGATGAAGATGGGCACCAAAGAAACTTCTTATGGAATTTGCCTTTAACATGGCAAGATGGATAGACGGGGCTACCAGATGAAGAGAATTCTGAGAAATGTAAGCAGAGGAGTTGTCATGTGAGCCCAGGAAGAGAGGACATGAGTCAGGCATTCTCCAGCAAGATAAGCCATGTAGAAATACATAGATTAGTAGTTATGAGTTAATAATTAAGACAGAGCTGGCCAATAAGAAGCCCAAGCCAATAGCCAGCAGTTTCATGATTAATATAAGTCTTTGTGTGCTTATTTGGTACTCAAGGACCTTGGGATCTTCTGGGCTAAAAAAACTTGTGCTGACAGAAATATAAGTTTTAAAGCTAGCCAAAAACAAAACACCAACAAAGAAACAAACAAGAATAAAACAAACAAACAAATACAAATGATAGAACACTATTTATTGATGACTATGGTCTTAAGTAATTTGACAAGAACTTTTCCAAAGTTGTAGACTGTTACTGATACTTTCTATCTCATGTGTTAAGTATTTTATTTGAACTGCTTTAGTGGGATATGACTGAGTTTTTAATAAACATGTACAAATATAAAATGATACCATTCAGCAAAACTAAATGAAAAAAAAAAGCTCACCAAAATTGATTAATAGGGAGATGCTATGACACTGATCCTTAATATGAGAAGAGAACACATTTTCAAATATTTTCTGCCAGAGAAAATCATAGTGACATAATTTTATTTTATAAATCTACTGGATGATTCAATACCAATTTATATATTTTTGAAAATAGAAACATTTCTCAGCCTCTTCCACAAAACTACCATAATAACTCTGATCCTAAAAACCAAACAAACAAAATGAAAATTAAATACCAACATTTCTTGTAAACAAATGCCCATGAAGAAACATTAGAAAATTAAATACAGCAATATGTTAAAAAAATCTATGAATACAAGGTAGTATTAACATTAAAAAAATAGTCAAATTTTAAAAGTAGCAGGGCCAGAGAAATGACTACGTGGCTCAGAGCATTTTGTTACAAGGCCTGAAGTCCTGATTTGAGCCTTCAGAACCCATACAATGGAAGGAGAGAACTGGCTCTCACAAGTTTTCCTCTGACTGCCACATATGTGCTCCACAGACATGATAAATCCCTTTAATAGTTAAAGAAAACCACACAAAGTCTATTTTGCTACCGTAATGTTATGGGTCCCTTTCTGAAATGCCCCCCCCCCAGGCTTGTGCTTTGAAGGCCTTTTCCATAGCTGGTTGCACAGTTTTGAGGAAAAGGCTGTAGGGCCTTTAGGAGGTAGACTCTAGTAGTGATATGGGAAATCTCACAAGGTCCCATAGTCTCTTAGTTACTGCTCTATTGTCGTGAGGAGGCACCACAACACTGCAACTTACAAAACAAATAGTTTGATTGGCAGCTTGTTTACAGTGTCAGAGGGTCAGTCCCTTATCATCAGGGCTGGGAGTGTGGCAGCAGGCAGGCAGACATGGTGTAGGCCATAGCTGAGGGCTTACCTCTTATCCACAAGATAGAGTCAGAGAGAGAAAGAGCAAACTGCTTGGAATGAATAGGCTTTTGAAACCTCCCAGCCACCCCCCCAAGTGGCATACCTCCCTCAACAAGGCCACACAGATTCTAATATTTCCCAAACAGTTCCATGAAACTGGAGGTCAAGCCTTCAAACATGTGAGCCACACACACTTAGATGAACAGTCACAGGTAGTTATGGCTGTTGAGAGAAGGAGAATCGGTCTTCATGGATGAGCCCCCTGATAGGTTAATCCCAAGTGGTCAGACCTAAACACACATACCTATGAGCAACACTAAATGGACTCGTCAGGTTTATAGAACAATAGTAATTAAAATCTCACAGAGTTAAGAGGGAGTATAGAGAGACATGGGGGCATCTAAAGACGAGAATGGTGAAAATGATGTAAATACAGTATTCATTTGTGAAATTATCTAAGAATAGCAAATGTTTATACAAGTAAGATTTTATCCTGGTTCTTATTTCTGGTCTTGCTCTCCATTTCCTGGTCCACTGTGATATGAATAGCTGTTGTCTACCATAGTCTCTTGCCTGCATAATGTTCTTCCCACATAAACAGGAAATGCAACCATAGGCTGAACCCTCTGAAACAGGAAGCCACCCTACCCCCTGCCAAATCCTTTCTCCCTTAAGCTGTTTTTGTTGTGAGTTTTTGTCCCAGTGAGGAAAAGCTAACACAAATGACAATTTTAGAAATGTTGAAACTATAGATATGATTGAAGGATAAGTACATGAGTGAAAAATGTGTTAAGTATAAGGAGTCTGATCAATGACGGGCAGCAATCATATCTTTTAGAAGTTAAGGGATGAGATTAGAGAAAGCACAGTTAATGCAATGAATTTGTTAGCATTGCATTTGGATTTGTGTGATATGATCATGTGTGGTCAGGTATTTATAATTACATTTGTCACATGTATTGTTTTATATGTATCAAATATATAATATTTTAAAATTTTGGAAAAATAAATATGGGTGAATAAACTCATGATTTTTTTTTTTACTGAAACAAATTCAAAAGTAAAAGAAAAAAATTTAGTATACTCTCTCAAACTGTTTCTAAATTCAGTATCAAATTAAAACCCTTGATGTATTTGGTATTAAAGAGAAATGTTTTCTGTGCCAGGCTGAGAGCTGTATTGCTGGGTGAGTGGTTTTTAAGCTAGAAAAATTGCTACTGGAGCGATATAAATCCAATATCCTTGAAAATGTTACTTACCCATAAATATTTGAGGAATTTGGTCTTATGTAGGCTAGCACCATTGGCTGGTTATTTTGTGAAAAAAAAAAATGAACACGTGAATGCATCCCAGCAATAATTCTCATGCACAATTCTGGAGCATGATTTTCAGGGGAGAGGTATCCTTAGCAGGTAGAAAGCTGTTTGGGACAATGCCCTGGTAGCCAAAGACGTTATTTCTGATAATAAAGATAAGAAATTGTAAATATTAGAGGCTGCAGAAATGGCTCAGGAACACTTGCTTGCTTGCTTCTCTTGCAGAGGACCCAAGTTCAATGCCCAGTACCCATGTCCAGTGGCTTACAATTTCCTATAACTCTAGCTCCAGGGCACTCAATGCCCTCTTCTGACCTCTGCGGGCACACACACACACACACACACACACACACACACACACACACACACACCATCTCTCCAGGCCCAAACATTAGGATCAGTTGATGAGTAATATTGTGTGGTTTGAATACAACACAGTTTGTTTAATAATCTCTAACTGAGATGTTACATTTATTATTAGTTCGCAGCTATTGCAAATGAAGTTGCTGTGAATAGTTGTCTATATGTTTATGTGTGGTCTCTTAAAATACAAATACAAACTTTTATGGACTTTTGCCATGCTGACTTTATTATTAGTTTTCAATTACAACCTAAACCTGGTAGGAGAATACCATTAATTTAATTAAAGGCTTTCAATAAAACATAATGAGTCATCTTTTAAAGGTAAGTTTTAGAATTGTCCATGAAATAAAATTGAACATTATTTTGTGATAAAAATTCCTTGGACTAAAGGAGACATGATTCCAAGAACTGTATTTGCCTTTCCCATCATCTTGTAGCATTTTATCTGTTTTCTCCTAGTAGTTTCATAGTTCTAGTCTTATTTATAGATCTTCCTCAAAATTTTTTCTTTAGATTTATTTATTCTTTTTTATCTGAACAAGTATTTTTTCCTACATGTATATATGTGCAACACATTCATGGAGTGCACTTAGAAACCAGAAGATAGCATCAGAGTTTGTGGAACTTCCAGATGGTTGTGATCCATATGAAGGCAGGGGAACAGAACCTAGGTCCTCTGAAGAGCAGCTGATGCTCTCAACCACTTAGTTATGTCTTCTTGTATCAGGTGAGACACATATACCTCTAGTTCATTCTCCATTTGAATACCCAGTCCTCTCAGTGTGGTTTATTGAGGAGTCTCTTTTCTTGGCTCCTTTGTCAAACATCATTTGCTTATTAAGAGGCTGAGAACAATACGTTTGTGAGGAACAAGGCTGACCAATCAGTACCCATGTTACAGGTACACAGGCAGAAGTTCTAGTGCCCCATGTTGGCATGGTGAATATTATTAGCATAATGTAGTATATACCTCAAAAACTGAAGGCTTCAAATGAACTCATTGTAAAGGATTGAAAAATGTTCAAGGTGACTGATGTATTAATTACCACACTTGATCATCACTATACACACACACACAAACACACAGACACGTGCACACATCCATATGTGCATGCCTGCCACAAAACATCTCAGAATACCTAGTAAATATCTCAAAATATTATGTATCTATAAAAAATAATATTAAAAAAGAAATAATGGTTGGAGAGCTGGCTCCACTAATAATGTGCTTGTTGTGCCAGCATGAGTCCATCCAGGAACTGAGTTCAGTCTCAAGAACCTGCATAAAATAGTCAAGTGTTGGTAACATGCATTCCAAATCCCAGTGCTGGGGAGGTAGGGTTGGGAGGATCTCTAGAGCTGGCTGACCTGCCATGCCAGTCTACTTGGTGAGTTTCAGGCTAGTGAAAGACCCTGTCTAAAAATGGAATAGAATAGAACATAATAATAATAATAATAATAATAATAATAATAATAATAATAAACAATATAGATGACACTGAAGAGGAATAGCACCTTGATCTCTTGCCTATACACACATACACACACACCCCACATACACCAACATACACACACCCACACATACTTATTTACATGCATACTTGTACCATGTATACATACACACAATGCATATATACACACATACTTATATACATGCACACATGTACACACATACACATTCACACATATATAGAAACATACATATGTGCACACATACTAACACATGAATACACAAATACACATGCATGAATATATAAACACATATTCATACATACATATAGACATGCATATACACACACATACTTACACAGAGACATATATACACATGTACACACATACACACACATGCACCCACACACAAATAAATGTCTATATAAACACATATACGCACAAACACACATGGAAGGAAACAAAAGTAGAAAAGTTGTGGGGTTCCCTGAATTAATTTAAAATAACATTTCCAGTCTGACAGTGCAGATAGGTGCTGTCTCTGAGCACTTGATTCTGGGGCAATGAGGGAAGACTTGCAACAATGAGTCCTGGCACCTTCCCTCTTTTTGGTAGGAGGTAAATACAGAGTTCACACAGGACTGAGTGTTAAAGTAATGTCCCCCCAATCGGAGACTGGAAACAAGCCTTTGAAACACTCTATGATATCTTAAAACCAAATGCTTTAAATGCCAAGTGAATGTGACTTCAGAACCCTTTTAGAATTGCTTCGAGATGTTTTCAATGCCAGAGAACGATGAAAAACACATTCCTCTTTGTTGAGCTAAGCATTGAAACATCACTGCAGCAAGAGCCCTGGTGCTCTGTGCAGAGACTGATGGGGGAAGTGACACACCTCCAGCTGGAACTATGGAGAGGTAGGAGCTTTACAGTTGTGCTTTGTGTGGTTAATAAGGCGGCTGACTCTGAAAATGACTTAAAGGGTGTAGCTGGTTTTAGAAATGAAACAGATACAGGTTATTGTTTTGAAAAAGGCGAAGACACATAGTACCCACTTGCTTTTTAAGATGACTCCATCCCTGTGAACAAGTTGAAAGGCTTCTTACTTCAGAGAAGCTGAACATGTGACAGGAACTTAGGCACAGAGAGCACAGACCAGCCATGAGCCTTTCTTCCTCCAGTTTTGAAGGAAGAGGAAGCGATTCTTAGTCCCTGGCTCCGGCTCCATGTTTAGAGTGGAGGTCACACAACGCCCTTCAGAAGTGGGGACTGTTGGGCCTCTGTGTTAAGGCCATTTAAACCACAAAAAGTCCCAGCTATTTCTCTCTTCCTCTGCAAATTAAACACACTCCCCGTCGTGTTGTAATGGGTTTCAGTCCTTTGTAATTAAAGATCCAACTGTTCACCTCCTAAACCAAGGGCTTTTTAGCACATCGTTGCTTCATTTATCTCTGGGGAGAGACACTGATCCACCCGTTTGCTGTTGGAGTGATGAAGCCCTCCATGTCTGGCTGGCAGTAACATGGCAATAAAAGCCAACACTACACATTGTGCAGGAGATCCATTACCTAAACTCTCTAATGAGCTTTGTTTCTCAAGAGTTTTTCAGTACAGGAGGAAAAAAAAAAAAGATTTATAACAGGAAAGACTCCAAAGTAGGTGACTGTATCTTTGGAGTGATTAAATAATTTCTTTTCTCCTTCCTTAACTGGGCTTTAGTTCCCTCCCCTTTCATACTTGAAATTCATCTCTTGCTTGCTTTCTTCTCTTTCACATGTAACTCATTCCATGGTTTTGGCATGACTCTTATCATGTCCTTATTCTGAGGTTTTCTGAGACAGAGAGAACATGTGTATTCTTTCCCAAGGGAAGCATGAGCCATCCTGGAGGAAGAGAAAGTTTAACAAATAAAACCAGCAGGACACATCTGTCCACATGTCCACACCCTGCTGGTGGAACATCCAAGCAGAGATGGGACTTACTGAATGAGCTCCACCCCAACCCCCCCCCGCCCCCCAGCACCATGAATTTGGTTTATTTAGCCTGGGTTGACTAACAAGCAATTACACTGAGCACATTCAACAGCTTCAGAGTTTCTCTCATTTCCTCTATCTGTCCCTTTGGGCTGCTTCATGCTTCTGCTGGAAGACGGCATGGCTCATATGGTGTCATTAGGGGATCACTGAGAGGTGGCGGTCACTGTGGACTCTGCAGTGGAAGACATTTGCGGCCTAAGATATCTGAAGAGATGCTGGAGGTGTGTCTAGTGCTTACTGCTGGTGGTCCCTATCAGTTGTTGGTTTGTGTGGAGCCTGCGAAACCTACCCTTACAATTGGAGGTAATTTACAAGTCTGGAGATAATGTTCTTGATGTTATATTTGTCTTGTCTTAGGAATAATTAGTTCAGCTCTCTCTGAGGAACCAGAAACTAGAGTGTGTATAGTTCCTTGTGTATTTCCCAGAGATGAATGAAGCCTTGCAAAGAACACATGCTCATAAAAACTCTTTTTGTTGATTTTGAAACACTCTCACACTGTTGCTCTAGTTCTGTAAATGGAGTTCTTAACTGGTCTAAGTAATAAAAACCTGGGTCTGATATACAGGAAAATGCTGAGAGATCAGAGAGAGGGAACAAGCCACCACCATACCTTACCTCCTTTAAGTCTTAGCAGACAAGACGGTGAGTTCCCATTTCTCCCTGCTTATATCCTATTTCTACCCAGCTACCTCACTTCCTGTCTGTCTGTATAGACCTCTAGACCTCTATGGTTAGCTAGTGGCAAACTCTATTTTCTGACATTCAGACGGGGTTTATTTGTACAAGCAAGATATCACCACATTCTTGATCCAATTCTCCTGCATCAACCTCTCAAGTGTCAGGATTATAGGTATGAGCCACCATACCCTACATTTATCCATGAATCGTGATTAGAATCATCATATCTTACAAATTTATTCTTTAAAGTAGTAACTTTGATATGATTTTATGACACTAGTTGATATTCCAGTTAATCAAAATTGGATATTCTAGATTAATCATAATCTGATAGCTTATAGTTATGGGGAAAATCTACTCCTTTAAAAAGTGCATATTTTATTTTTAATTATGTATGTATGTATGTATGTATGTATGTATGTATGTATGTATGCGGCTATAAGCAAGTGGGAGGACAGATACTCTCTAAGTCCAGAAGGTGCTAGATCTTCTGCAATTGAAGTTATAGGAGTTGTGAGCCACTGGATACGGATGATGAGAATCAGACTCAAGTCCCTTTGAAAAAGCATGGACTCTTAACCACTGACCCATCTTTCTAGCTGCAGAAAGATCTAGACTTAACCATGGCCTTTTAAACTCAGGAATCACTAGACGTTATATCTCAGGAGCTTAGTCTATTCCAGTTCAAAGATTCTAGACATGGAGAGATGCTCTGATACAGGAGCTTGCAGGTATGTCCTGGAGCTCAGATACCAGCCCTCTGTGCTTTTCTGTTCTGAGGTTTCCAAAAGAATTGTGACAAAGAATGGTTCGCCAAGAACACTGAGCTGCTGTAAGTGAGCAGAAGGTTCAGTGTAGTCAACAAGTAAAAATGACATCACCTTAGGGTTATGTTTATTAGGCTTCAACTTCCTTTGGCTTTTGACTTCTAAAGATGAAGGTAGATCATTTATAGACTGAATCTTAGGACATAGCCACCTGTTAATTTTTTTGCATATGTGCACATGCATGGATATATGTACATTTGCATGTGTGTTTGTGTACAGGTATATGTGGAGGCCATCTTTTGATGTGGGGGGCTTCCACATTCACTCTCCATCTTGTACTTTGAGGCAGGGTCTCTCAATTGAACACAAAGTTTGTTGATATGGCCCTTTGCTTAGGCTGCTTGTTTCAGAGAACCCTTGTCTACCATCAGAACACAGGAATTATAGGCAGGCTGCCACAACCATTCAGCATTTACATGAATTTTAGGGATCAGAACTCTAGTTGCTTGTGGGGAAAATACTTTATCCACTAAACCCCCTCTACAGACTTACTTTTTAAGGCAAATTCTGGCTTGGTAGCCCAGGATAGCTTTGACTTTTCAGTGCTTCTATCTCTGCCTTTCCAGTGCTAGAAATACAGGCATCTGTCACTATGCATGGCTTTGCTGTGAAGCTCCCAAAATATAATAAAGTCATTGTTACTAGAGAAATGTTCATTTTTTATTCCAGATGAAGATACAGCCAAAAAATTAGCATTTTTCTCTCTGAAATTTTAACCATTGGTTTTTAGTAAAATCTGGCAATGCCTTTAGTTGAATTTTTGTATGTGCTTTTTTCTTTTGCAGAATATCTTTTTGTTGCTTTAAGGATGTGCATAGATATTGAAATCATGTTTTAAGCAAAGTTGAAAATGGATATCTCTTTTATTTGTACAGTAAGAGAAGTAGAAAAAAAGCCCAAGAAATATGTTCTCTTTAATCTTCATTTAAAGATGTAATTGCCCATAAAATCTGCTGAATCTAGCCACGTAGTTGATAGGAAGATTGCTTTCTTCTTTTTTTCTCTTAGGTTTCTGTTTCTAGAGCTAAACAGAGGGAAGCAAACATGTTTTGATGGTGCATGAGCCCCTGAGAAGGACAGATGTAAACACTGGTATGTCCAGTGTTTACCAGTTTCCTCACTGGTCTCAGCCTTCATTCACATTCTTAAGGAACTTTGAAGTACCTCCAATATAAGGGTTAGAGTACACTTTCCTGTTCCTTGATTCTTTTCTCTTTCATGCATCAGAAGGATTATTTGGAAGTTAATCTGCCTGTCTGAACTGGGAAGGCTTTGCAATAGGTCTTTTACATTTGCCTTGGTTATTGTTCTATTACTGTTATGAAACACCATGACCAAGACAACTTACAACAGAAAGAATTTAATTGCGGGCTTACTATTAGTTTCAGAGGGTTAGTTCATGTTTGTCATGACAGGGATGTGGTGGCAGGCAGCAGTGTCACTGGAGCAATAGCTGGCTTACATTTTGACTCACAGGCAGCAGGCTGAGAGTGGGTATGGAGAGGGCTTTGAAACCCCAAAGCAAGCTTGTACTAACACACCTTGTCCAACAAGGCCACACCTCCCAATCCTTTCTAAATAGTCCCCAGCTGTCAGCGAACATTTAAATATATGAGTCAATGGGGGCCAATTTTATTCAAACCACATGTCTTCTTTCTTTTTTGTGCATTGGCCACTCGCCTAAAGAGAATATGTCCTGGATAAGGCACTAACTCCAAATTTTAGCATGTTCTTTTAGCTGAGTCGAAAGCATAGGTACCACTCATCCAATAACTGCAAAGTTCAGCCAAGTCTAGATTACTCTTCTCATCCCGTATCAGTCTGTAGACATGTTTTTGAAGAAAATAACTCTTACTTTACACTATTGTGTTTGAGTTGGATAAAGAGGTAACACTGCAAGTGTGTGTGTGTGTAGGTATGCTACTCACACTCATCATGAACAACCTTTAAAATATGATCAGTGGTGTCAGCATGCTGAATAGTACTCTTGCAGCCAGTGTTTTACCAGTGGCTAGCATATAACTAGCAATGGGGATATATTACTATCTTTCCTTTTCTGAAAGATTCTCTAGAATGTACATACAAAAGATCCCATTCAGATGGCACCATAATAAATTCAACTTCTTTCCTTTCCTGGGGGTGGGGATCTGGAGGTGCTATTCTTCATAGTAGCCTGTATAGGCTGAGCAGAACTTTTCAAGCTTATGTACAATATTGGAAATACAACATTATTTACAGAATTGCTTTCCAGTCACTGTCCAGACTCTTCATTAAGCATTTACTGAACACCTGCTTTTTCTAGAACTGAAAATACAGATGTAAGGGAAACAACCACTTCTTTTAGTATACCATTGGTGGAGGGACCAAACATGTGGACTTCCACAGAAATAGAAGGACACAGTGTTGCTGGGGAGTCTGCTTGAGCAGAAGTGTTCAGATGTTGGGGAATATTTTTCTTTTGGCAGTTATGGGGATGAGGGCGCCCAGAGCTTAGTGTATGCCAAGTAAACACTCTATTACTAATTTCTTTATCCCCAGTCTAGAGAACGTTCCCCCTTAGAAGAAGAGGCATGGTAAAATTTAGTTTGTTAATATAAAATGATTTTGCTTTGTAAAAAATATAAAGGAGGTGCATGCCTTCCATGTAGAATTTAATAATGTTGAAAATTTTCAACAAGGTTTATTTTTTAAGGCACTATATGAAATCAGTCACAAATGGGAAAACGCATATTCCATTTACTTTTTTTTTCATTTTTGTATTTACTTCACAAATATCCACCTGCCTTTTAAAAACCCAAACCAAGGTCTTTGTCATACAGAGTATCTTCTATCACATACTGGGTGCATAAATCACCTAATAGCATATCAATTGCAATGTTGCCCCATGGAGGAAATGTTTTAAGTTTTCATATGTGAAAAACGTGCCTCAAGAAACCATGCCTGGATTCTCAGGAAGGGGAGACAAGTCCTTCTTTAATATTTACTACCCTGCCCTGCTTCTCAGAATGGGGGTGTTTCAGGTTCTTGTTTTACTGCTCACTCTGAACTGAGACACAGAACTCACCAAACCTTTCTTTCTTGACTCCATCTGAATTGCTTGATCATGAAATAAAGCTCCCTATCTTCCTATCAAAGCTCCTCTCCTTCTGCAGGAGAGGGAGGATGGGACAAAGGTTGGGCTACATGGCCTCTGGAGTCATGTTTTCTGGGTCAGACTGCCATTCATGAGCTGTGGAACCCTAGGCAAATTACTTAAAGCTGTGTTCCTGGATGCCAGTAAAATGTGAATCCCCAGAACTGTCTTGAGCACAGGTTATTCTGAGGCTTACATCACTTCACACAAGTAATGTTTTGAATACTTGGGTTACACCAGCCCCAGCTCATGTTGAAATTAATTCTAAAGAGTGATAAGACCTACAAGAGCTCAGGCCAATCGAAATCCAAGCATAGTGGAGGGAAATCAGGCCAGCACTCACTCCCACCCATAGATGAGGAGCCACTGGCATTTGACTGCTGAAGGGAGAGAGGAAGAGTTGGTTTTCTTAAGTGGAGTGACACCTGGTACATTGACCAGACTCCATGGCAGGTCCCACATACAAGAGTAATCAGTCAACAAAAACTGGGTATCATGGGCTTAAAGGTGTGGGGTGGGTGCAGAGAATATAAAGTTAGGTGTGTTAACTTCCAGGTCAGGGAGGACCTGGAGTTGGAAGGAAGGGGATGAATATGATCAAAACACATTGTACACACTTCTCAAAGAATAAATAAAAATGTTTTTAAAGTGGTGGTGCCTTTGGAATGGAATTACTACCCTTTTAAAGGGGCCTGAAGGGAACAGGTTTACCTCTCCATTCTTCCACCTCTTGAGGACGCATCAAGAAAGTGCCAACTTCCAGGCAAACAGCTGACCCTCACTGCATCTGATGCCACCCTGACTTGTATACCCCAGCATTCAGACCACTGAAGAACTAAGGTACTTTGTTACAGTGAAAAAAAAATGTGAGAGTCTGGTTGCATGGAGCTAGCATCCACAAGGGGAATAAAGATATCACCCCTCCCCAAAAGTTGTTTCCTTCTCCTCTATTGACCTTGACTGGACCCAGCACCCACCATTTTTTCCCCTTGATTTCTTTCTTCATCCATTGGGATGGCAACTCTGTCTCCATGGCTTTGGGTAACTTTTAAAAACAATTTATTCTATTCTTAAACATTTTGATGTATGTGTGTTGGGGGTGTGGGTCAGTGTTTTCATGTTAGGGTAGGTGTCCATGAAGGCCCGAGGCATTGGATCACACTGCAGTGAGAGTTACGGGTGGCTTTGACTCACTTAATATGGACACAGGAACTGAACTCAGGTTCTCTACAAGAGCTGTACATGCTCTTAATTGCTGAGCCACCTCTCCAGTACCATGGGTGAATATTTTCTAATTGCCTATCTCTGTCTACTCCTCCTGTGATACACTAACAGCAAACAGAGTACATCTTTCTGTGAAGGGTGATAGGAGACCACACAGAGGAAGATGGTCTAGGCCACCATCTGCATGCTCTCTTTATGGATGGCTTGTCACCATGAACACTCAGAAGCCCAGGATGTGGGCTGCTGGCTTGTGCAAGTGGCCAGAGCATTTCTCACTTGCTTCAGCTGCAGAGATTCAGAAACAAAAGTGCCATTTCTCCTGAACAATGCTCTATACTTGAGGAGAGGGGCTCTGGGGACTCTGTGAAAAGAAAACAGAATTTGCCTGGATGCAAAATACTTCAGCCTGTTCTTTCCTCTAAACATCCCAGTTTCAATGCTCTTTCTGTTTCATTACACTGGGGAAGAAAACTCAATCATGTGCTATGGCAGCTCTTATGGTCACATTCTCTATTTGTGTTTCTTGTGTCTGCATTCAAGGGAGTTCTCTCTACAAAACACTCAAGCAGTGTGGCCGCTAGAGTCCTTTGTGGGCACATAGTAATACCCTCCAGGACTGAATCCTAAATATGAAACAATGAATATTTTTGCCCATGTTAGGCTGATATATAAAATATTTTCAGAGCCCAACATGGATTCTCAAGCAGTGATGAGTTTGTGCTGAGCAGTCCTCCTTTTTCTTTCAATTACATGCTAATGACAGCATTAGTAAAAAATTCTGAGCATGAGAGATGAGTCCTACAGGGCTGTCACAAGGAGTATTTTGGTTTAATACATTTTCTGAGTAAATACTGAGTCTCTGAGGGTGTCAGCAGCATCAAAAGTCCTCTGAATACTATTCCTTTAGCAGGGTATAATAGAGTTATATTTTTATAACCATTCTGTAGTCAGTGAAATAATTTACATTAACATCCCAAATGGAGCAACAATTAATAGGTTTTTGTTGTTGGTTTGGGCTGACATGATTAACAGCAGAAAGTGAAAAACCTGCCCTTGCATAGCTCATCAGAGGTGTTTTACCTGGTCAGTGGCCAGAACCTTTATTGCATTTTGTTACAGATCATAAAATGAGCCTGAGTGCCCACAGCCCACTACATGCAGTAGACAAAATGCAGGGATGAATTAAAAACAGCACCTGACAAGTTCGTCCTCTGAGATTTTCCTTGCAATGCAGATTCTCCACTCTTTCATTTTATTTTATTGTATTTTATTTTTCTTATTTTACATATTAATTCCAGTTCTCTCTCCCTCCCGCCTTCTCTCCTTCCATCCCTCCCTCTCTTCCACCTTCCCATGACCCCCCTCTCACACCCCTATTCCACATGTAGGGTGATGCCTTCCTGGAGGGGTCATCTAAATCTGTCAAGTCATTTTGGAGTAGGGACCAGGCTCTCCCTCCTGCATCTAGGTTAAGGGGGTAACCCTCCATGGGGAATGTGTCCCCAAAGTCCTTTTGTGTGCACCAGGGATACATCCTGGTTCCACTGTCTGAGGTCCCTTAGAGTGCCCATGCCTTCTAACTGAGGGCCATGTTCAGGAGGTCTGAGTCGGTCCCATTCTGGATTCCCAGCTATTAGTCTGGGAGCCCATTAGATTCTTGTTATTCAGGTGAGCTGTGTTTATGTGTTTCTGTAGCCTGGTCTTGTCCTCCCTCTCTGCATCTGGATTCCAGTTCGGCTCAGCATTTAGCTGTGGGTGTCTGCTTCTACTAGATGAAGGCTCCATGATGGTGGATAAGTTAGTCATCAATCTCAGTATCAGGGAAGGGCATTTATGGTAGCCTTTCCACTGTTGCTCAAATTATTATTTGGGGTCAGTCTTGTAGGTCTCTAGACATTCTCTAGAGTCAGCTTTCTCTTGAAACCTATAGTGGCGCCCTCTTTTATGGTCTCTCTCTCTCTCTCTTTCTCTCTCATCTATTCCTCCCCTGACTCAATCTTCCTAGTCCCACATGCTTTCCTCTCCTTCCCTTCTCTTTCTCCTAGCCCCCTCTCCCCTCTTAAACAGTATGGTCAAAGGTAGGAACAGTTAAAGTGGACAGAAACTGGCAAGCATGACTGAGACTTCTACTTTATAATAACCAGTACATGTATAAATGCACATGAGAAGCACACACACACGCACACACACATGTACACACACTCAAGAGAGACATACATAGACACACACACAGAAAGATACATAAACAGACATAAACAAACACACAGATATATACACAGTTACATGGACACACAGACATACCTACAGACACACCCAGACAACACAGACATACATGGATGCACAGTAACACAGAGACATGCACACAGAGACATAGATACATATACAGACATACATAACCATGCACAGAAGCTCTGATTCTTCATCACTTCATTCCATTGACTTTTTGAATTAATTTTAATTCCTTCTGTTGAGAACGGCAAAGACAAATAAGTGTTCAAATACAAGAATCATAGTGCTAATGATCAGATTAGGTTATGATATCATTACTACAACAAGGGCTTAGGGATGGCTTTTGCTAAAAACATCAACTGTTTGTTCAGATCTCCAGTTGCCTGGTGGGCAGCTAGAGCAAGATAAAGCTTGTCACTACTGTGGTCAGTTTGTGTCTGTCTCCTTTAACTTAAAACATTTTTTTGGTCAGGTTCCTGCTCAGCTTCACACAATGGCATGTTAAGGAGAGTCTGTCTAAACACAGGCAATAGAAGCCTGATTATCTTGAAATTCTGACCTGCCTCACCTTGCTGCAAGGCCAAAGCCACAAGGGTAAGGGTAACTAAGATATTCTCAATATCTGCAGTGACATTTCTCTGTCAGTTTTAAGCTATCCTGTTCTGGACTCCTTGGAGGTGCAACTCAGAAGTCTCTGGTCATTGCCCTAAACCTGTAGTCACCTTGGATTCCAGAAGCAGCCAACTTCATAGGCAGGTCATGCCATGATCATACTACCCACTTATGTGGAATGATTGTCCCTGGATAGGCACCAAGGTTGCCTCCCAAGAAGTAATCATATCAGAAATTAAGCTAAATTGCCTCTCAAATGATGATGTTGTTGATGGTGTGTTTGTACTACAATGTCTGTGCAGAGGTCAGAGGATAACCATGGTTGTACCATGGTCTCTTTGTTTTTCTCTGTCTGTGAATGCCTGAGGATTCTCCTGGCCCTGCTTCATCTGGCATTAGAGACCTTTGATACTTTGTAAGGGCTTTATGTGGTTCTTGAGATTTGAACTCAGGAATTTATGCTTTATGTGGCAAGCACTTTACCCCCTAGGCTATCTTTCCAGCTCTCTCATAGAGTTTTTTTTTTTTATGATCTTAAAATAGTCAAATTATATCTTTCTCAAATTAAACTTTCAAGTCACCATGAAAGATTATCAGAGTCACTTACAGATAATTTTAATATACACACAATTAAGATCACTAAATAGATATTTATGTGTCAATAAATTGGAATGAAACACATTCCAAATTGCCTTAGATATGCTGTACTTTGTGATGTTTCTGTCACCTGCCCATGCTTGTCTCTCATTATTTCTCAGTGTTAGTGAATGGATAGGCTCACTAATATTGCTTGAAAGGATGCAAAGAGCCCCAATGTGAATCTGGCCTAAGTTTCTTCTAAATGAGGTACCTTTTGTTATGCCCCATTGTGCTGTTCTTGCAAATTCACCTAACAGACTCATCTGTAAAGTCAATTGACAAAAACAGGCCCACAGCAGGTTGCTATGATATTGGCTGCTAAGGAAAAGCTGGTGTGAGGCTCAAAACATGGCCTCTGGTCCTTAATGACATTGATTTGTCACAGATCCAAGAAAGGAAAAAGAATAGTACACCCAAGTAACATCTAGCTAAACCTGACACTTCCCCAACCTGAGAATTAAGCAATGATTTAAGATAATATCTTTGCATAAATTAATACAGTAAGGTGATGTAGCTTCAGGGGTTGGGAAGTGATTCAATCTTCAATTGCAAGGTCACATACAATGAAGCAAGGGAGAGTGCCCAACTGAACAAAAGGGTGATGTTATATAGTGCCATAAGGAAAGGTAAAGCCTCCCTGGTCCTCTGTGCTCACTGGATGTACCTGCTTCGCTAGACTTACCATACAACAAAAATGACAATTCCCCATTTTTTGCAAATGCCAGCCTCTAGGCACTGCTTGGAGACAGATGAGCGCCTGCCACCAAATCGGCCCATATTCCCAGGTGCCAGAAACTAGGCAGAGCAGAAAGCCAGTGGCAACCTGCTCCAGATCCTGTGTTGGGCTTGTAAGTAAAGAATAGGAAGCACCACACTTCAAGCAAAAGTTTTCCTCTATTTCATTTTTTAATAACCTCCATGGAACAATGGCAGTCTGGGATTATTTTTGTCTCAATGCTCTGTTCCAGCTCTTGCACTGTTTTTAAGATGATGTAGTTCAGCCCTGTTTCTTTTGTACATGAACAGAAAGAGCCAGGGTATTAGAGGTGTGACCGCTCAGCTCTTTAGTCTCACTGGAACATCCCCTGAGCAAAGAAAGAGCATGTTACACATCCATCCCTGCATCCTTGCTTTCATCCCATTGGCTCTTGATCTCAACTGGTCAAGTCACAGCATGCCACCATTGAGACACTGACTGTATACGTGTGACCATGAAGAGAAGAGCCACCTGTGGTCCCTAAGATGTGTGACTAGGAAGAAGCGAGCTTGAGGCTCTCAGAAACGTCTCCAAGCTGCATGGAGATAAGGGCCACCAGAGAGAAGTAAACTAGAGACTTAGAAGTGCAAGAAATCCAGCCACTCCTATACTTTATCCAGGGCAGGGGCTTTCCAGGAATATGAGCCAATGGGATTGCCTGTCGATTAGCTTCTTGTTGCTTCTGCAGTTAGTTAATATGAACTCAGGGGCTTGAGAAAGTGAAAACATACTCAAGCTGTGGAGGTCAGAAAGTAATGTTATATTGAGATGCCAGTAGGAGAGCCTAAAGGAACAACTGCTTCCCTTATCTTTTTTTTTTTTTTTCCAGTTGAGATTGCTGACATCCCTACCCTCTGGTCTTTGTACCTTCACAGCATCTTCAAGTCTCTTGAATGCCCCTAACTCTGACTTACCTACTTCTACATTTTCCTTCCTGGGCAATTATTCAGCCTACCATATCTGAGTTAGCTGGTATGAGTGGGGATTTTGTAGCTTTAACCAAGGGGATACTGATTAAGATGGGACTCTGTTCTTAAGTTTCTCTTAGAAGTCAAGAATCATATGCCCTCCTGCCTTGAGTGTACATTACGGGTTTTAAGACATGGAGTTATTCAGAAGAAATGTTATTAGAATGTAAATTATTTGATTTTAATTCTCACTAGAGCAGGCTGTATATTTGCTTTCGGGCTTGGCTTATTCATTTTATCATATGCAGATTAAATACTTATGATTTGCTCAATTCACAAGGTTGTTGTGAAATTCAAATGACACGAAACACTAAATTCACACTGCTTGCATATAGAAAGTACTTTATCACACGTGAGTGCCATCTTTTAAAATAATTTAATCACCAATAGTAAATGTAGTTTTTGAACATGGATCTGGCTGTAATTGCATTTACATACTCTTTTTGCCTAACTAATAGAAAAAGGTAGCGGGCTGGAAAGGTGGCACAGTAGTGGTCAAGGGCACTTATTGCTTTTGCTGAAGAAGATCCAGGTCCAATTCATAGCATCAACCTGGAGGCTCATGGTCTGTCTTAGCACCCGTTCCAGGGGATACACAGTTAAGAGTGCCTATTGTTCTTCTCAAAGACCTGGGTTCAGTTCCCTGCACTCAGGCTGGGCAGCTCTCAAATGCGGGTACATATAACTCTAGAAGATTCAGCGCCCTCTTTTGGCCTCCTTAGGCTCTTGCATTAACATGCACATACCAGCCCACAGAAACATAAATTTAAAAATACAATATTTTAAAAATGAGAATGGATAAGTCTTCCTCTGTCTCAAAATATACTTGAAAAAATCAGATGAGAAAGAAATAAAAGTCAAATTTGATGGAAAGAAATAGACACATCTTAAGGCTACAAATGGGGAAGATGGGCTTGGTGTTGTGAAATCCATTTAGATATTTGGGACAAGAGGAGGCAATGTGTTTTCCTGCATATGTGACAGGGGTCAGAGATTCCCTTCTTGAGATATAGCTGCCTAGAGCATTGCTAGTGTTTGTTGAGTTTCCAGAGATGGAATACTGGAAATCGAGCAGGCACTTATCATGGGAAAGGAAAGGGAAAAATATCCCAATGGAACATTTCAGAATTCCTGAAAAGATTTGGGAGGAAGAAAAACCATGAAAACAATTTTTCATAATCTATAAAATGTGAGTATGGTGTCATCTGAGAGACACATCTCTGGGCAGAGTATTTTCTAGAAGGGTTAACTGAAGGGACAACACAACCTTCTATCCCAAGTAGCCAGCATCTCCCAGCAGAAACCAAGATACAAAAAGGTTGGAAAGAAAGAAGTTACTGCCTGCCTGTCTTCACTCACTACTGCTGAGTGTGTCTACTCTATTGCTTCGCTCACTAATGCTGAGTGTATTTACTCTTGCTCCATCGTGGCTCCCTCTGCTGCCCGCCACTGCAACCCACTTCCCCTGACATCAGAACTCACTTTCCTTGAAATTCCACAGTGCATTTAAGACCTGTGGCTCTATAAGGATCCTACAGACCTTCAGCACCAGATTGGGCCTGCTTTGGGGTCTGAGTAGCTACTGAGTTCTTAGCCTACTAAACATGCAGACAGGCTATTGCTGGCTTACCCAGCCCTCATCATGTAAGCCAACCTCATAAGTCACCTTTGTAATGTATTTCCCTTCTAGTTCTGTTCCTCCAGACAACACCGAAGAATACAAGCTGAAACCCAGAGGAAGGTGGGAAGATCACAGGTCAAAAATTACCACACAGAAATTTGCATCATGGAGCCTACCCCTGAAAAGAGGATTTACTTTCAACACACAGGAAATTGATGTTTTGGTGTGTATATATTTGCTGTGACACACCCACATTTGTTATGGATGCCACCAAGTGATACATGGAGAAGAAGATGATTTGGTGATAACTTATCAGAAAATAATATAATAAGCACTATATCTAAGCAGCTCAACACGCAAAAATCAAGAAGGAGTTGAAGCAAAAGGATGCACACCAAAAAAAAAAAAAAAAAACAAAAAAAAACAAAACTGGGGACAAGAGGGGGATGGCTAAGTCGGTTAAAGTGCTTATTGTCTCCCCTGGAACCTACATGGATCTGTGCACTTTAACATACACTCTCCAAACAAACAAACAAATAGATAAATAAATAAAAATATTTCTTAATTTTCCAGAGAATGAGAGGGGGAAATCTTCAGAACAATGCATGTAAAATCCTCCTAACAAAATTCTTTCACATGGCAAAAAATGTCCAGGGAACAAAACAGTGTTGGTCATGTAGAAATGACATGGGTCAGCCCCTCCATAGTTACACTCACACACTGTGAGGCTATGTCCTGAGAAATGCATCATTGGATAATTTTGTCATTATGCAAATGTCAGTTATACAAACTGTGGTGGCTGTGACACAGCTAGGTGATAAAATGGCACAGGACTAATGTCATATATGTGGTTTCTCAATGACTGATTAAATGACTACTGAGCAGTTCATAAGTTTAGATATCACATTACTATAGTAGGCATGATATTAACATAATAATATAATAGTCACAGGTGTAACATACTGCAAAATAACTCTTTTTATTTAATTTACTATTTTACATGTAGATCCCAGTTCCCCCTCCCTCCCTCCCTCCCTCTCTCCATTACTTTTACCCTCTCTGCCCTCTCACATGCACTCTAACCACCCTCCCCTCCCATCCCCCCACCCCAATTCCATATGTAGGGGAATGCCATCCAGTTGGGGTCATATAGATCTGACAGATCATTTGAAGTATGGACTAGGGCTTCTCTCCTGTCTAGGTTAAGGCAGTTATCCCTCCATGGGGGATGTGTTAGAAAGGTCCTTTTGTGCACCAGGAATACATCCTGGTTCCACTGTCTGAGGTCCCTTAGACTGCTCAGTCCTTCTGGCTGAGAACCATATTCGGGGGGGGGGCTGAGTCAGTCCCATGCTGGCTTCCCAGCTATCAGTCTGGGGATCTGTTAGCTCCTCCTTGTTAAGGTCAGCTGTCTGTATGTGTTTCTGCCACCTGGTCTTGTCCTCTCTATCTGCATCTGGGTTCTAGTTTGATTCAGTGTTTATGTATCGATGTTTGCTTATGTTTCCAACAGGTATTAGATGAGGGCTCCATGGATAATTTAGTTGTTGATCTCACTATCCAGGAAGGGCATTTATGGTAGTCTTTCCACGGTTGCTCAAATTGTTAGTTGGCAACAGTCTTGTAGGTCTCTAGACATTTCTTTGGGTTCCATTTTCTCTTCAAACCAATATTGGCTTCCTCTTTTATGTTCTCTCTCTCTCTCTCTCTCTCTCTCTCTCTCTCTCTCTCTCTCTCTCTCTCTCTCAGTCTCTCTCTCCTGTCTTCTATTCCTACCCGGACTCAAACTTCCTAGTCGCACGTGTTTTCCTCTCCTCCCCCTCTCTTTCTCCCACTTCTCTCTCCTTTCACTCTCCCCCCCACTTCCCCTGTGCTCTGGGGGACTTGTCCTTTCCTGCTTCTGTGAGGGACTTTATATGAATCTCTTAGAATACACCTTGTATCCTAGTTCCTCTGGCGGTGTGAATTATAGGCTGGTGATCCTTTGCTCTAGATCTAAAATCCATATATGAGTGAGTACATACTATGTTCCTCTTTCTGTGACTAGGTTACCTCATTCAGGATGGTTTCTTCAAGTGCCATCCACTTGCCTGTGAATTTCAAGATACCATTATTTTTTTTTTCCTTCAGAGTAGTATTCCATTGTGTAGATGTACCACATCTTCATTATCCATTCTTCAATTGAGGAGCATCTAGGTTGCTTCCAGGTTCTTGCAAATACAAATACTGCTGCTATGAACATAGTTGAACAGGTGTCTTCGTTGCATGGATATGGATGATTTGGGTATATGCCTAAGAGGGGGATTGACGGGTCCTGTGGTAAACTAATTCCCATTTTCCTGAGGAACCGCCATACTGATCTCCACAATGGGCTGTTCGAGTTTGCACCCCCACCAGCAGTGGAGGAGTGTTCTCCTTTCTCCACATCCTCTCCAGCATGAGTTGTCATTGGTGTTTCTAATTTTAGCCATTCTGGCAGAAGTATTATGGTATCTCAAAGTTGTTTTGATTTGCATTTCTCTGATTGCTAAAGATGTTGAGCACTTTTTTAAGTGTCTTTCAGCCTTTTTGATTTCCTTTATTGAGAATTCTTTCTTCAGTTCTATACCCCATTTTTTAATAGGGTAATTTGGTGTTTTGTTGACCACTTTCTTGAGTTCTTTGTATATTTTGGAGATCATCCCTTTGTCGGATATAGGATTGGTGAAAATCTTTTCCCAGTCTGTGGGCTGCTGTTTTATCTTGTCCACTGTGTCCTTTGCCTTACAGAAGCTTCTAAGTTTGAAGAGGTCCCATTTATTAATTGTTGCTCTCAAGGTCTGTGCCCCTGGAGTTATGTTGAGGAAGCAGTCTCCTATAACAATTTGATCAAGGGTACCTCCTACTCTCTTTTCTAAGAGGTTCAGTGTAGCTGGATTGATGTTGCAGTCTCTGATCCATTTGAACTTGTGTTTTGTGCATGGCAACAGACATGGGTCTATCTGCAGTCTTCTACACACCCTCATCCAATTGTGCCAGCACCATTTGTTGAAGATGCTGTCCTTGCCCCATTGTATAATTTTAGCTGTTTTGTCGAAAATCAGGCAGTCATAGGTGTGTGAGTTAATATCAGGATTTTCAATTTGATTCCATTGGTCTACCTGTCTATTTTTTTTTTTTTTTTGCCAATACCAGGCTGTTTTCAGAACTATAGCTCTGTAGTAGAGCTTAAAGTCAGGGATGGTGATGCCTCCTGAAATTCTTTTATTGTATAGGGTTGTGTTGGCTATCCTGGGTCTTATTTTTCTATATAAAGTTGATTATTATCCTTTCAAGGTTAGTGAAGAACTGTGGTGGGATTTTAATGGGGATTGCATTGAATCTGTAGATTGCTTTTGTCAGGACTGCCATTTCCATTTTTACTATGTTTACCTACCTATCCAAGAGCATGCGAGATCTTTCCATTTTTTGGTATCTTCTTTAATTTCTTTCTTTAGAGCCACAAAATTCTTATTATATAGGTCTTGTACTTGTTAGGTAAGCATTACACCAAGATACTTTATGTTGTTTGTGGCTATTGTAAAGGGTGATGTTTCTCTGATTTCTTTCTCTGCCTCTTTGTCGTCTGAAAAAAGTAGGGATACTGATTTTTTTGAGTTTATCTTGTATCCTGCTAGTTTGCTGAAGGTGTTTATCAGCTGTAGGAGTTCCCTGGTAGAGTTTATTTGGTCGCTTATGTAAAATATCATATCATCTGCAAATAGAGACAGTTTGACTTCTCCCTTTCCAATTTGGATCCCCTTGACCTCCTTTTGTTGTCTTATAGCTTTATCTAGAACTTCCAGTATGATATTGAAAAGATATGGAGAGAGAGGGTAGCCTTGTCTTGTTCCTGATTTTAGAGGAATCGGCTTAAGTTTCTCTCCATTCAGTTTTCTGTATATTGCTCTTATTATGTTTAGGTATGCTCCTGTTATCCCTGATCTCTCCAAGACCTTTATCATGAAAGGGTGTTGAATTTTGTCAAAGGCTTTTTCAGCATCTAGGGAGATAATCATATGGTTTTTCTTTTTCAGTTTGTTTATATAGTGGATCATGTTGATAGATTTTCATATGTTAAACTATCCCTGCAATCCAAGGATGAAGCCTATTTGGTCATGGTGGATGATTTGTCCTATGTATTCTTGAATTTGGTATGCCAGTATTTAACTGAGTATTTTTGCATCGATGTTCATCAGGGATATCGGTCTGTAGTTTTCTTTCTTAGTTGTGTCTTTGTGAGGCTTGGTTACCAAGGTTATTGTGGCCTCATTAAAAGAGTTTGGCAATGAACCTTCTTTTTCTATTTTGTGGAAAAATTTGAAGAGTATTGGTAATAGTTCTTCCTTGAATGTCTGGTAGAATTCTGCACTGAATCCATCTGGCCCTGGCCCTGGCTTTCAATGACTGCTTCTATTTCATTGTGGGTTATAGGTCTATTTAAGTTGTTTGACTGTTCCTGATTTAATTTTGGTAAGTGATAGTTATGCAGAAATTTGTTCATTTCCTTTGAATTTTAAATTTTTGTGGAATATAGGTTTTCAAAGTATGACCTGAAAATTGTCTGGATTTCCTCTGTGTCCATTGTTATGTTCCCTTTTCGTTTCTGAGTTTGTTAATTTGCATGTTCCCTCTCTGCTTTTTCGTTAGTTTGGATAAAGGTTTGTCTATCTTGTTGATGTTCTCAAAAAAACAACTCTTTGTTGAATTAATTTTTTGTATTGTTTTCCTGGTTTCTATTTTGTTGATTTCAGCCCTCAAGTTGATTATTTCCTGGTGTCTACTCCTATGGGGTGAGTTTGCTTCTCTCTGTCCTAAGGCTTTTAGTTGCGCTGTTAATTCTCTTAGGTAACTATCTACTGTTTTCTTCCTATGGGCACTTAGTGCAATGATCTTCCCTCACAGCACTGCTTTCAAGGTGTCCCATAAGTTTGGGTATGTTGTGTCCTCATTGTCATTGAATATTAGAATATTCTTTATTTCTTCTTTGATGGTGCAATTGCACATTGTTCAGTTTCCATGAATTTGCAGGTTTTCTGCTATTTGTGTTGTTGAATTCCAATTTTAAAGCATGGTGGTCCGATAAGATACAGGGGACTATTCCTATTCTCTTGTATCTGTTGAGGTTTGTTATGCCACCTAGTATGTGGTCGATTTTAGAGAAGGTTCCATGTGGAACAGAGAAGAAGGTATATTATTTTGTGTTTAGATCGAATGTTCTATAGATGTCTGTTAAACCCAGTTGAGACATAACTTCTGTTAGTTCTTTTCTTTTGTTTTGTTTTGTTTTTTTGAGATTCTGCTTGGTGGTCCTGTCTACTGTTGAGAGTGGTGTTTTGAAGCCTCCCACTATAAGTGTGTGAGGTTTAATATGAGCTTTGAGTTTTAGTAGTGTTTCTTTTATGAATGTGGGTGCCTTTGTATTTGGGGCATAGATGTTCCGAACTGAGACTTTGTGTTGATGGATTTCTCCTGCAATGAATATGAAATGACCGTCTTCATCTCTTTTGACTAATTTTGGTTTGAAGTCTAACTTGTTAGATATTAGGATAGCCACACCTGCTTGCTTCCTCATTCCATTTGATTGGAAGATCTTTTCCCAACCCTTTACCTTGAAGCAATATCTATGTTTGAAGCTTAGATATATTTCTTGTATGCAGCAGAAGGATGGATTCTGTCTTCATATCCATTCTGTTAATCTGTGTCTTTTTATAGGTGAGTTAAGACCATTAATGTTGAGGGTGAGTAAGGACCAATGATTGTTGATGCTTGTTTGTTTTAGGTTTGTTGTTGGCAGTGGTATTGTGAATATATTTGTCCTGCTTTACCCTTGGTTTCTGGTATGGTTAGATTATCTGTTGCCTATATTTTTGTGAGCATAGTTGCCTTCCTTGCATTGGAGTTTTCCTCCCAATACTTTCTGTAGGTCTAGATTTGTAGATACGTATTGGGAAAATCTGGTTTTGTCATTTAATGTCTTGTTTTCTCTGTCTATAGTGATTGAGAGTTTTGCTGGATGTAGTAGCCTAGGCTGGCATCCGTGGTCTCTTAATACTTGTAGAACATCTATCCAGGACCTTCTGGCCTTGAGGGTTTCCATGGAGAAGTCAGGTGTAATTTTGATAGGTCTGCCTTTATATGTTACCTGTCCTTTTTCCTTCGCTGCTCTTAATATTCTTTCTTTATTCTGTATGCTAGGTGTTTTGATTATTAAATGTCAAGGGGTCTGTTTTCTTTGGTCCAGCCTATTTGGGGTTCGGTATGCTTCTTGTACTTTCATGGGCATGTCCTTCAGATTGGGAACGTTTTCCTCGATGATTTTGTTGAATATGTTTTTGGCACCTTTGAGCTGGGCCTCCTCACCTTCCTCTATGCCTATTATTCTTAGGTTTGGCCTTTTCACGGTATCCCATATTTCCTGGATGTTTTGTGTTAAGGATTTGTTGGATTTATGATTTTCTTTGGTCGATGAATCTATTTCTTCTAGTTTATATTCTGCTCCTGAGATTCTCTCTTCTGTCTCGTGAAATCTGGTGGTTATGCTTGCATCTGTAGTTCCTGATTTTTTGTCCAGTTTTTCTATTTCCAGCATTCCTTCAGGTTGTGTTGCCTTTATTTTCTCTATTTCAGTTTTCAAGTCTTGAACTGTTTCCTTCACCTGCTTAATTGTTTTTTCTTGGCTCTCTGTACTTTCTTTACTTTCCTTAAGAAATTTGTTCATTTCTTCCATTTTTTTTGTTTGTTTTTTCTTCCATTTCTTTAAGGGATATTTTCACATCTTCTTTAAGGGCCTCTATCATTTTTATGATGGTAATTTTTAAGTCATTCCCTTCTGCTTCATCTGTTTTGTTGTTTTGTTCCGTTCTAGTTGGAGTAGATTCCCTAGATTCTGGTGGTGTCATGCTTGTCTTTCTGTAGTTAGGTGTTTTCTTGTATTGCTGTCTTCCCATAGCTTCTCCCAGTAGGTATTGCTGGGTTCTCTCTCTCTCTCTATGGTACTTCCCAGGTGGGCTTATTTGTGTCAGAGGTTCAATATCTGTAGCTCTGTGTGGTCCAAGCTCTCTAGGAGGTCTCTCCACACACAGGGGCCCGGGGATGGTGTCAGCGATCA
Organism: Phodopus roborovskii; assembly: GCF_943737965.1. Lineage (NCBI taxonomy): Eukaryota > Metazoa > Chordata > Mammalia > Rodentia > Cricetidae > Phodopus > Phodopus roborovskii. Next base: position 16,332,861 of record NW_026126558.1, on the reverse strand, counting down.
GGATCCAGTAAAAGATGCTGGCAGGAACTTAGAGTGGTCCCTCAGAGATAGGCAGATCTTTGGGAGGGGCCCGGGACTTCAGCAGAGGACCAGTGGTGGGGGTCGTAGATCAAGCAGGTGGGAATTACAGGTGGTCCTGTGTGGATAGTCAGGTCTCCTGTGTTCAGAGTCACTCTGAGAAGTCCCCTGAAGTTGTGTGGACTGTTGGGGGAGGCACGCTTGTGGTGGGGATGCGTGGGGGTGTATCAGTGCTCCAAGGATGCTCTCAATGGGGACAGGACACAGGACACAGGACACAGGAGCAGTGGGATAGGGTGATCCGGGTGCAAAATAACTCTTAAGCATAGACTCAAGCAAGTTCTTCTGCCCTGAATTAAGTAAGATTTTTTTTTTTTTGTACTGTGAATGAGTTGTCTGGATGAAAAGATACAAACAAGATCAGATTTTACAGTTCTTCCTGATTTTTCATACTGAAATATAGATTTCTTTATTATTCAGATGAGATAATACCATGAGATCAGGTATGACTGACAGCTTGCTGTGGATAGCTCCCCAAAGGCAGGTCCTTGAGACACCTGGTGAAGTTCCTGGAACTTCAGAAGGCAAAGGAGAAAAGAAAAATATGAGTCTTCATTGTGGTCTCTGAGAATGAGACAGTGTTAAGCTCCACTGGCTAGTGTGCTAGTTTTGTCATCATGACACAAGCCAGAGTCGTCTGAGAGGAGGGGACCGTAATTGAGAAAATGCTTCCATAAGATTGGCCTGTAAGCAAGCTTGTCCAGTGTTTTCTTAATTACTGATTGATAAGAGAGGTCCAGTCTATTGTGTTTGGGACGTCTCTAGGATGGTAGTCCTGGGTTCTATACAAAAGCAGGTTGAGAAAGCCATGAGGAGCAAGCCAGCAGGCAGCCTCCTCCTGCTTCCAGGTCCCTGCCCTATTTGGGAGGAGGTTTATTTGACTTATGCTTCTGTCTCACAGTTTGTCATTGAAGGAAGTCAGGGCAGGAACTTTGATCATGGTGTTTCATCACACACACACACACACACACACACACACACACACACACACACACACAAAACCCATAGGAGACTGCTAGTTTTGAGTACGTTTTGTTGTTGTTTGTTTTGTTTTTTTTCTAGGGATTTTACTTTTATTTTTAAATAATAGGTGTCTGCACATGTGAGTGTGGTACCTACAGAGCCCACTAGATCTCCTGGAGCTGACATTACAGGTAGTTTTGACCAGCCTGACAGGGGTGTTGGGAACTATGGTTTCAGGGAACCCACTTGGGGTCTTTCAAAAGAGCAAAGCAGGCTTTAATTGCTGAGTATTTCCCCTGCCCTTGTTTGAGTAATTTCAGTCCCAGAGTCGAGGATGCTCCCTTCTTGGGTGGTACCCAGTCTTCTGCATGTGGTGTCTGTAGTGTGAACTTTGGATTCTGGATTTTCACTTGAAAAGTGCATCCCCAGTTGTTCACTATTTCTAGCAATTAGAAAATACTGGGATAAGTGGTCTTTGCCAGGGTAATCCAAGTCTCAAATGTGGAAGCATCCAGAAATACAGGAAAACAAACAAACTGATCAAAACAACCCCCCACTAGGACTAATACAATACTAGTCAAAATACTCTTAACAGACTAGGAAGTGAGACACGAAAGAAATATTTTATCATACTGTGCCAAAATTGTCATTTACAGAGCACAGAATGTAGTATTTAATTAAAGCCTAATAAAATTACATGACACGTCACATTGCTGAGTTCCAGGGGAATATACTTCTGATAATTTCCTGTTGGAATGCTTGAAAGTTGTTTTTCCTCAAAATTAGATATTCTATGCATGCACTACCGAAAATTTTTACATTTCAAGGCAGCTGGTAATGCCTGCTCTGAAAATTTGTATTTCATTCTATGTAAATGAGTGCCTGAACAAAGAGTAAAACTAATAAATTTTAATAACAAAAATACTAGAAGAAATACATAGCGGGATATAGCTTCATACACACGCCCATGGAGACTCCAGTCTCATAAGTTTGCATGTAATTGGAACCTGGGATGTGTGAAAAATCTGGCTCCCAGCTTCCAGGATAAAAAGGAATTTAAGATTCCAGGCAAACAGGTGAAAGACAAAGGAAAGAATATTTATTGAGTCAGTGGGAGAACTTGGTGACAGACTCAGTCACTCTGTGATTGAGTTTACCCTGAGCAACAGACTTTTTTTTCATTTGCTAAAATAAATACCCTTGATATGGAGAATCTGGGAGGTGCTATAATGCAGAGGTAGAGAAGAAGTGAAAGCAAAACTAATTTATTTTGCAGAAATGTCTGGTCCTTTTGGAGCATTGTGTTGGCCATGGAACTATGGGATAGCCATTTGGGAAGCTAAATTATTTTATTTAGATACTTGGAGAGAGAAGAGAGAGAGAGAGAGAGAGAGAGAGAGAGAGAGAGAGAGAGAGAAGGAAGGAATTGAAGGGATTGCTAATTAAAATCACAAATGATAGCATGTTGCTTGCGAAGGTATACAGTATACAATACAAAAAATATGAGTCAAAAATTCCTTTAAAAGAGAGAGGAAATGGGCCATCAATATAGGATGAGATTGAAAGGGGGACACTGTTGGCTCATTGGTCGTATAAAAGTCTCTTATTTAAAAAAAACAATATGCCATGTCTCCGTAAATAAAGAAAAATCCCGATATGAGACATATTTACTAATAGCATGGAAATTTCTGACATAAAATCTATATATGCTTGACTCACTTGCAAGTACCATATACATTAGATTCTTTTAAGACTCCATTAAGTTTCCACTATTTCATATTTGTGGAGGAGAAATATAGCTATGTTTTTCAATGACTTTGCAAAACCTTTAAGGTAGTTAGCATTTCTTCCTTTTAGTTGCTGCATTTGTTGCAGAGTGAAAATAAAGAGAGCATTCAAATGCCAGAAGTCTTTGACACCCAGTTCTTGTTTCTTCACACAGTCATTGCACTCCCTGTATTTACTTTGATGAGACCTCAATTCTACCTATTTACACCGAAACTCAATCAATAACTCATTTATGCATGAGCACCAGGAGCAGTTTTAAGAAGGAATTGAAATGACATAAATACATGCCATGCTGGGAATCAACATTTATTTCCATGTACACTTTAAGCCTGGGCCTTCGTGATCATTTATGTTGCCTAAGCAACTTTCAGACTATCTCATTTGCTCACCAGAGAACTCAGGAAGACTAGGTAGGTATTGAAGTGCACGTACAGATGAAGAATTTGCAGCTTAACTGAGGGAAGCTATGAAATAGCAAAGACAGGCAACTGCTAGAAAGTGCTAGATGATTAGGGAGGATCTGACAAAAGGTTTGACACTAACTAGAGAGACAAATGTCGCCGATGTGCTTGTGTGTTAGCATTTAATAGTACCTGGCTTACCTGCCAATTATCTCTAAAATTTGTAATAGTTCACTACATCCTGACCATTCCCCTGCCTCCAGCTTTCTTGCCATCACATTGGGGAAAACCAATTGCATCATTCTGTTCTGGATGAGGACCACATATACGGTGAAGGTGGAGTATGCATTCAGTACAGGTTCATCAGGCACCAATGATCACTCTTACTTTGTGGTAGATTTAATACACACAACATAGGCACTGTTGCTACATGCCTAGTTCTTATATCATGATGGGTTTATGGCAACTACTTTTCAGAGCTCAGTTTTCCCTGATAGGCTGTAGCAGCCATTCATATTTTACAAGGTAAAGCCTGGTCGCTCTGACATGGTATACAGCTCCCCAGTATTGTTTCACAGCCTGACAAACCCCTAAAGCTCCAGTCTCCATTATTTCCACTCGTTGATTTTACATTTCAGCCCCCAAAGCACTCATGTTCACTTTGCATGAGCCTGGTTCACTCTACACATAGATGAGGCTAGATCTCATCTTTTTGCCTTCTCTCATCTAGGATACTTTAGAAACATTGTAAAACTGGTTAATTGCTGCATGTCTTTTATGATTCAGCTCAAATTCTCCATTTTCTTGGAAGGCTTCTTCAATATTTTCTTATGCTCAACTCTTGGCTTTGTATTATTATCAAGTCTGGCATGTTAGTTTAGACAAGTTTTCAGCCCAGGGCAATTTTACTCCAAAGGAGACAAAATGTCTAGACAAATTTTGGTTGTAACAGCAGGAGTGATGCTCTTGGCATCCTAGTGGGACAAGACCTGGAATGCTGTTTCAAACCTTGACCGACAAAGAAGTGCCTGGGAAAGGAAAACTTTAAGCTGGTGAGCCTCCCATGACCAGAAATTCTGTTTTTCTTTTCTTTAAATTTATTTATATTTATATATCTATGTGTACCTTCTTGTTGTATGTCTACCACATATTTTCAAAAAACTTTGGATGCCAGAGAGGGATTCAGGTCTCTTGGAACTAGATTTGCTGATGGTTGTGAGCAACCATGTGGGTGATAGGAACCCTTTTGGAAGAGTAGCCAGGTCTTTTGGCAGAACAGCCAGTGCTCTTAACTGCCCAGCCACCTTTCCAGTCGCTGAATTTCTATTTTATTTGACTTTGTATCTTCAGAAACAAGTTCAAAAGTGGGGCATGTCTCATTGATATTTTCTGAATGTAGGATAGGGGCGAGTAAAGGGTACCTGATTATGTGAGCTGCTGAAAATGTTTGTGAGGCAATAAAGACATTTGCTTCACTCAGACATTTAGCAGCATCATTTGACTCAAAAGTCCAAGTTTTGACTAGAGAAGGGTTGTTAAAAAGAATGTGGATAAGTGTAATAAGAAGGCACAAAGGAGACCTTGGCTGGATCAGCACACAAGGCAGACAGAGGTTGCTTGGAAAGCTTTATTTGGGGGAATGGAGTGGGAAAGGGAAAGGAGAGAAGGGAGAGAAAAAAGGGACAGAGAAATAGAGAGACAGAAAGAAAGAGAAAGAGAGAGACAGAGAATCAGAGAGACAGTAACTGGCTTCCTCAGAGAAAGAGCAGAGAGAGAGGAAGTGGGCAGAGTTTGTGTCTTAAAGGGACCTTCGCACCTGTGTACAGAGGTAGGATATGTCTTGCCATGCACGGAGGTGGCACACTTTTCCAAGTCCCTAAGAGGTGGGGCTAGGCTCATTTGGATTACAACAATAAGGGTCAGAGAAATCACAGAGATTCAGGGCTGAAGTGCTAATAACAGAAGAGGTGATCAGAAAATGCCAGAGCCCCATATTTATGTCAGTCTTTCCACAGCTTAATCTTTTGCATGAATGAATATTTGAATATTCTTATTATAGCCAATTAAGATTAATGTGTATACAGTTTCAATATGCAAGACTATTTTTCCTCTTATTAAGACTGCAAATACAGGCTGGGGAGATGGCTCAGTTAGCAATGTGTTTCCTTGGTAATCTGTGAGGAACTGAGTTTGGGCCACAAATCCATGTCAAAAGGAAAGACTGGGTATGGTGGCACACACTTATAATTCCAATGCAGAGGTGGCAGAGATAGATGGCTCGTGGGTTTGCTGGTCACCCAGCTCAGCCTACTTGGCAAATTTCAGCTCAGTAAGAGATGCTGGCTCAAGAAAACAGGACGAGTGGCATCTGATGAACCACATCCATGGTTATCCTCTGACCTCCACATGTGTGTATATGCATGTGCATGTGTCACTCCCCACACACACCTATATGCAAATCACCATGTGTGTGTGCGCGCGCACACACACACACACACACACACACACACTTAGAAAAGAGAAAGAATATGGATTTGCTGAACATTAGTCCTATAGTATTTCATTCCATCATATAGCCTGGGGCAATTTGACTATTTAAGGAGTACCATATTAGTTGTCCTGTTTACCCCAAGTATAAAAGCTGGCATAAGCCAAGCTTCCCCTTTACGCAGTTAGTTATGGCAAGTGAAAGAATTCATGCAAGAGCCACTTTCAACTGTCAAGCCGAAATCAAATGGAAACAGTTTTGAAGTTTAAAATAGTTCTTTAAATTTTCATGCCTTTCTGAAGTGTATTATTTCAATCAATATCAGCCAGGAAAGCGTTGAATTACTACCAAGAGAAGTTCTTGAATTATTGCCAAGATTTGTAGGGGAAAGAAAAATCCTAAAAAACCTAAAAGGCTAGAAATTTTATGCCAGAGGGAGCCTGTTTTGAAGACATCAGCAATCAGAATTTTGGGACTCTAAAATTCTCTTAATTAAATACTGTTGACTTAGAATTAGTAATAGTCACATTCCTATAAAAGGTGGCTAAATGCATGAGAATGTGTTCTTTTTACTGACAGGGGATGAGGAAAACTCTGCATTTTCATGGCTTCACTGTGAAATGTTCCTCACAGGTTCACATGTTTGAACATTGGTTCTCCAGTTCATAGCACTGTTTGAAGTGCCATCATGAGGGTGGACTAATCCTCTGAACTATAAGTCAGACCCAATTGAATGTTTTCCTTTATAAGAGTTGCAATGGTCACGATGTCTCTTCACAGCAACAGAAGATTGACCGAGACTTAGGGCCTTTTGGAAGAGGGGGCTAGTTGTCAGGCTAAGGCCACAGAGGGTTGGTTTTGGAGTTTATAGTTCAGCCATGTTACCAGTCCCTTTCTGTTCTCTGAGATGTAAGCATACTCTACTGCAAATTCCCACTACCAAGCTGCTTCACTCACCATAACTTCCCTGACACAGTGGACCAATATTCCCTGGAATTATCTTTCCACAGAAACCTCTCCCTCCTTAAGTTGCTTGTGTGCAGATATCTTCCATCATAGTCATGGTAAAAGTCAAGAATATAGTGTTTAGGGAAGAAATCTCAACCCTGGTGCTTGAGCACCAACTGCTTCAGGTGGGAGGTGTTACCAGAAAGAGGCAGGGAAGACCTAGAAGTGCACCATGTGCAGTTCACGAGGGATCTACAGACAAAGGCCTTGGCTGGTAGCAGGACAGAAGGGCCCCACTTCAAGGCAGGAAGAAGAGGTCTACACACTATTAGACAACAGTAGGTGGTGGCTAACAAGATTGTATGTGGCTTTTCTCAGAATCCACTTACATGCCCAGTACCAGTTAAGAAACCGTTTTGGCACTGGTGACCATTCTCAGCTGATTATTTCAGTGACTTTATTTGTTCTCTTGAATTGGGATGCATGCCAGTGTAACCTGATATACAAAATGTCTTCTACTTAGAGCCAACATGGAGTAGTATTAAACTAGATCCCAAACACCCAATATTTCCCTGATGTCACAGTCTAAAGATTAATTTTTTTATTTTAAGGTATATGTGTCTGGGTCCAGGTGTGTTTGGAGGCCACAGGTGTCAGATGCCCCTGGAGCTGGAGTTACAGGTTGTTGTGGACTGGTCAGCATGGGTTCTAGGAAGCAAACTCCTGTTCTTTGCATCAACACTACAAGCTGTGAGCTGCCATCTTTCCAGCCCCACCTCAACATTCTAGCATTAAAGTCTCCCTCTCTCTGCTTTTTCATGTTCCTCTCAGGTACTTTTTATTTTCACATTTTAAGTCTTGTTTTTAACTGTGAAGAAATGATTTTATGTACAACTGGCCTCCCCTCAATCTATTTCTGATGTTCCTCCTATAAAAGCACTTTACTAAAACTGCTCATCAAGAAAATGCTCTCCACAGATGATACCTGAAGTATCTGTGCTAAAAAGTCTCTGTGTTATTATTGTTGTTGTTGTGTGTATGCATGTGTGTACACATGTCTGTGTGTGCCCAAGGAACTCATTAGAGATGTTGTATCCCCTAGAGCTGTGAGCTTCCCAGTATGGGAACTGAATTTGGGTCCTGTTAAACCATCTGTGTAGCTCCTAGTGTTTGTACTTTTAAATAGTTTTATCCCAATTTAAATGACCATTCACATTTGTGTTAAAATGTTATAAGCAAAATATTTTCTAAATTCTCTCTTTTTTGGTATTACTATTTTTTGGGTTACTATTACTGTGCTAAACACCATGAACACTATGACTGAAGCAACGTGGGGAGCAAAGGGTTTGTTTGGCTTATGCTTCCCCATCACCATTAACCACTGAATGAAGTCAGGGCAGGAACTCAAACAGGGCAGGAACCTGGAGGCAGGAGCTGATGCAGAGGCCATGGAGGAGTGCTGTGTACTGGCTTTCTCCCCATGGCTTGCTCAGTTTACTTTTTTTATAGAACTGAGACCACCAGACCAGGAATGGTCCCTCCCCATCAATCACTAGTTAAGGAAATTACAGGCTTGCTTCTGTGGAGCCCACTCTCATGGAGGCATTTTTCTTAACTGGGGTTTCCAACTCTCAGATTGCTTTAGCTTGTGTCAAGTTGATGGACTTCTTTTACTTTTGATACTTGTAGGACTAGTTATTGCTTCATTATAGCCATCTAGGAGCTTCTGCTCTACCATTTGGAGTTATCTGCAGTAACAGTTAAGGTATAATGGCTTAGAACTATCTCCTAGTTGCTTGTTGTAGGATGACAAACAGCTACACAAAGATGCCAAGGTCTACCCCTGGGAGCTTGTACATGTTGCTAAATGCTCTTATATGAGAGAGGCAGAGAGGCATTTGATATTCTTATTTGAAAAATTTCTATATAAAATGGACATTTTCCTTCACAGCAAATAATGCAAATTGCTCTGGAATTCATCTTTAATTTTCTTGTGTTATGCGTATTTGTGCATGTGTGCCTATGCACATACATGCACCATGGTGCAGGTGTAGAGGTCAGAGGACCACTTGTAGGAGTTTGCTCTCTCCTAGTTTCTGGATCCTGGAGATCCAGGTCAGGTTGTTAGGGTTTGCAGCAGGTATGTCTACCTGCTGAGCCATCTCACCTGTCCTGTTCTTGAATTCTAGTTTTAAAAAACAAATATACATTTAAGTATATACTAATTATGCATTAAAATATATTATCATACAATATTAATATATGACTATTATAACATATTTATAAATAATAATTTTCAAGAGTTTTATATAATGCATCCTGATCATATTCTTCCTGCCTCCCCACAACTCTTTTCAGATCTACCCCCTTTCCTACTCACCCACCTTTACATCCTTCCCCCATCAAGGCTGACTTGTGTTGTCCAGGTATTCTTGGCTGTGTGGCCGTCCATTGGTGCATGTTCAACTTATTAGGGCTATAGTCTTAGAGAAAACTGACTCTACCTTTCTTGGCAGCTAACATTTGACAATAATGCCTCAGCTAGAGGAGGACCTTTGTGCCCAGCTCCCTTCTTCATGCTGGGATTTTGTGTGTCATGGACTTACACTGGTCTTGTTTTTGCTATCACATGTGTAGATCATATGTGCAGCTGCCCTGCTGTGTCCAGAAGACACGGTTTCCTTGAAGCCATCCATCCTTCACTTCTGGCTCTTGAACTTTTTTTGTTCCCTCTCCTGCTATAACCCCTGAGGCTTCAGAGGAGGGAGTATTGCATTCATTCTACTAAGGACTGAACATTCTACAGTCTCCTTTTGCTGGAGCCTTGGCCACTGTGGGTCTCTGTTGGTCATCATCTGCTGTAAACTGGAGCTTCTCTGTTGAAGGTAGAGAGATTTGCAAGCTATGAGTTTCCTGGGATTTCTGAGTCTTATCTGGCGAAGATGTCTATCAGACTCTGGGATGAAGGCTTCCTTTCCATTTCAATGTCTCCTTAATCTTTGTTTTCTATCCTGCCTCAATTAAAGCTTTGATGACAAATGCAGTTGAAAACTTATTTAAAAATGAAAAAGTGGTTTTTTTGTGTGAAATGAAAACTGTGATATATGTATTTTTTCACCCCTGGGAAGGATTAAACATGCCCTACTGTTAATGTCCCTATCTGTTTTTTGTTCTTACGTACAAAAATACAAACATTTTAGATGAGCTCTATGTTGGGCCTTGAGCATGCACTCTAGGGGTTCAGAATCAATAAGGATTCAAAGAACTCTATGACTTCAATGTTTGAATCATTTAAAGGAGAAAACAACGTGAAGTTAGGTAAACTAGCAACGCTCTGAACAGAGGGTGGTTACACAGCTCATTAAGACAGAGCATTAAGTCAATAATGCAGTGGCTCTGAACGTTCGTTTGAGTTTCTAGCTTTTCATAAGCTAATCTCTGCTTCATAATAAATTAACCATATTTTCTATGAAACAGTACAGTAAACCAGCAAACAAACAGGCAATTAGGGATCAGTGCACCCTGTCACAAGCTCCTAATTTCATACACTTCTCACTCTGCACAGCACCTTAGCACTGGGCAGTAAATACAGAGTAATAAAAAGTCAAAACAGAGCAAATCCACAATTCCTTCTTCAGTCCTGCAGAAGATCAACTTAGAAAATGTATCTGCCTCTGAGTACATATATGTTGTGTGTACACATGTACATACATGTGGTGTGTGTGCGTGTGTGTCTGTGTGTGTGTGTGTGTGTGCTCATGCACGCGCACATGTGTGCACACACAGAGGTCAGAGGTCAGAGGTCAGAGGTCAGAGCTCTATATCATCTGTTGTCTTCATCCATCATGCTCTATTCTTCCAAGGTAGTGTGTCTCACTGAACCTAGAATTTGCTGGTTTGGTTGGGCTGGCTGGCCAGCATGCCCCAGAGCTCATCCTCTTTCTTTTTCAGCACTGGGAAGAGCTCTGCACCCAGGTTCTTCCCTTGGGAGTTAAGACTCTGACACAGGTACCCATCCTGGCATGGCAAGCACTTTCCTATCTGAATCATCTTCTCATTTGCCAAAGAAGCATCTTTAAAAACCTGTTGTGCCTTTGTCACTACTGGCTAGTTTTTGTCCTTCTGTTCAATCTTTTGAATAGCTTGCATGATTTGATGGCTATTTTAGTAATGGTTACTTATTAAGGATATAATAGATTGGTTAGTTGACTCAATTAAATTATACTTTTGCATTTAAACTTGATGGGAACAGGAAAACAAATTTGGAACAGGAAATAATAAAGATCACAGTCACAAAGAAAATATTCCACTGGGCATTAAGATATAGACATACTATTTCTTTTAATAACAATATTTATTTATAAGTATATCGTGCTCTCAGAGTTTATATACAATAGAAGAAAAAATGTTCTTTTCTCATCTGTTTCTTCTCTTGTGTTCTAAATAAAGATCTAGTGATAACTTTTTTTCTCCCAAAGTTGGAGAATGTTCATCTCCTCACATAAGGTAAGGCCATCCATTATTCTTGTAACTCACAGAATTCTAGGATATGTGGTATAACCAAAAGAAGCTCTAAGCTTAGGGCTGGAGAGACAGCTCAGAGATCTGAAGTATTTTCTGTTCTTGCAGAGACCTTGATTTCTAGCACCCATGCCAGGCAGCACACAACTGCCTGTGACTCCAACCCGAGGGAGTCTTCTGCCCTCTTCTGACATCCAGGAGTACTGCACTCACATACACAGGTGCAGAAACACACAACTGAAAGTTAAAGAAAATCTTCCAAAGTATTTAAAATGTCTGAGCTCACTTAAGCTGAGAAGCTTGAAGATGCTGTGAGACATGTAGAAACCAATACATCTATAATCATCAATAACTCACTCACTATGGATTTGAACATTCTGACTTTATAAACTTCAGAGTCTTCTTAAATTTGACTGTGTGGATGATAGGGAGCACATAAAAGTTTTCCAGAACCAAAAAGACTAATTGCAGCACAGCTCCCTTTGTGAATGCTGATTGTTCAAATACATATTTGAGAATGCTGGTTTATGTCAGTACTCTTTTTGTTTCTATCCTGGTGTCTTGAAAAGAAATAGATCAGTTTATCATGATATCTGTGTATACTGTTGCTATCTTCCAGTGACTTTATTGTTTGGCTAGGCTAAATATCTTAATTTACATATGTTGTATTTCACCTAACAATGTTTGAAAATCTGTCTTTATACAAAACTCTGCTTGCTTTCCTGAATTCATAACTACGAAGAGCAACATTTTTATGATTAACGGTAGGAAATATGCTTCCAAGATGTTTTTATTTGCATTTATAGATATAATTTGCTAAAGGATTTATGCGAACACTACTCATAAATGCTCCGATCAGATGTTTGGCTATAAAACATTTCTAAATGCCACACTCCAGAGCTAATGATCTATCCATCTGAGATACTATTCTGATCCTGTAAGTGGTATAAATTTTAGAGATACATGTTGTATGCTCATATTTAAGGAGGTGCCCAGTAACAGCAACTTTTCAGGCCAACTGGGACAGTTAGGGAAGAGATAAAGGACTCTGGCCTATGAACTATGACTTCATAGGGAGGCTAGAGCTTAACCTTCAATACCCAGATCAGAAAGTTCACACACAGCAATAAAAGCAACACATTATACATTCAGAGTAAAAGGGGGAATGGAAAGAAAGACACTTACAAGGTGACAGTCTATTACTTACAACTAGGACTTCCTCCAGAAGTTGAAAGTATTCTATAGAGATAAGCATGAGCTATAGGTCTGGACTACCTCCATATATAGATGGAGCTGTACACTTCAGGGAACTATTTATAAATTCTTCTTTCCCTACATAAATTTGGTTGCCCTAGATTAGCTCATAAAATTCCAACTCATGTTTTATCAACAGAGTATCTAATTTTTTTCCTGGATACCTCTTTTGGATTTTTAAAGGCACTTTAGATGGCTCCATATGCCCCTCTGTTTTTTCTTCTCTGTTTATCTTCTATCTTGTGTTTACTATTTAGCTCTACTTTATTTCCTTCATTATTTTTAGAAAAAGAAAAATTACGCATGAATAAATCATGTCAGAGCAACAATTGGCCCAGATAAAGTTAACCAGTAAAGGAAGACTGAATTTATGCTGATGAAGTCAACTCCACTTTAACAGAGTCAGACAGGTTCTCTAAGGAGGGAGGTGGTAAGCAGGATATTAAGGGCTGGAAGGGAAACAGTGGATGCTTACACACTAGTTTAATCCTAGGCTTGTAAATGCTTTTCTCTGTAGTTAGACCATCTCTATTCGTCAAAATCGGAGTTCCATTCTCCCAGGAAAGTAGGGAGTAAGGACCACAAGCTCTTTGGATGTTTACACTTCAAAGAGATGGTTGTAGTTTCTGGAAAGGAACATTTTCTTGGTCACAAAACTGGCCAGAAGCTGAGAAAAAATTGACATATATCCCAAATAAGGAGAGAGAGAATTTGCAGCTGTACCAATGGGAACATCAGGGTCTGTGTTTCAGAAGAAACCTAGTTTGGATAAGACAAGGAGAATGCCAAGGTCATCTTGATCCAGAATGTATTCATTTCAAATATTACTCATTATGTTCATAATGTACCAGTTGCACAATGATATTCACACACACACACACACCACAAAAATGAATAAGTATTTTACATTAACTTTTAATCTCTTCTACACTTAATTCTATTTTGTACTTGAAAAATTCCGTCATCTTCATTGAGTCAAAGTGAATTATTGTGTTTCCTGTAGTAAGTAGTGAAGCAGCTAACACAGGGTACCTCCTCCCACAGTCTCTCTCCATTGACTCTAAAAATGTGCAGGCCCTTATCTCCTAAACATATCCAGACACAGGCAGATGCCACCTGTCTTCCAGATGGACAGGTGCACACCTAGTCCTCTGAGATAGCGAGAACAGTCGTGTCCCCCTCTGCTTTGTGTGCAGTCCATTGCAGAAACAGCCCAGAGTGGAGACAAGCATGTTACTTTTTTTTAGCATCCATCTTATTTTGCTTGCCATGACCTGAAGCTTTTTTCAAAATGCTGACTCTGCCCTGTCCAGCCTGGTAGCCATCACAGGCATAGACTTGTGACAGGCCCAAACTTGAGAAGTTGTGTCCTTCTAAGACACTTTCCAAATTTCACAAACATCATGCAATTAAAAACAATGCTCACATATCATTGAACACATATAATATGTTTAAAGTGAGGTTTTAGGTGCATTGGGTTATATGGGGAAATTAATTTAACCTGTTCTCTCGTTAAATAACATTAAATAACATTAAGATTCAAACAGGTCAGCCAGACTCTAGGGAGTCAGACTTCTGAAGTTTCTGATACCTAAGGTCTCTCTCTCCTTCATGTTGGTCCCTATTGTAAGGAGTCTCGCCTTCCATTTCTGCCTGCCTCTCTTGTTAAAATGCCAGCCAAAATGCCAACTCCTCCCTGTAGCATGGGGTTACTTAGCTCTCATTTATCATTTACAATGGTTGTATCTGTATCATCCTTCCGCACACTCTAAAACACGTTCCTTTTGGTACCCGCCTCCATCCTCCACAGAGTCTGTTATTGAGAACACAGTAAAGCTCTACTGATATCTATTTAATGCTCTAAATTCTGGTTAAATATCTAGTGGATGACACAGCATCTTCAATTCATCATCAAACAATTCCCCTTGTTTCACTCAGGTCATGGAGATGTAAATCTGCCCTTTAGCTGAGCAGGTCTTTGAGTTTGAGCAATCTTGGCCTTACCCTGTCATTAGGCTCTCATCATAAGGCTACACCAAGGTAGCAGAAATACCTTGGGTATTCTAGAGCATAAAGGAACAAAGATAGTGATGGGAATGCCAGTTTTTATTGATGTGCAAGTTTTGCTTCTCCTTCACAGAGAAACTTATCCAGCACCATGATTTTTCCTTCTTTGTAAACATCATGTCCAAGGGCAGGATTCTGTCTGGGTAAACTGTCGATATGCAGCCTTGATGAACAAGTGAAAGCTGTCAGAGAGCTCACTGGAAAGCACTTCAACCCCAGGCTGACTTAAAGCAGGTACAATTTAATGGAAACATCAATGACTAAATATCTCTGTGGTCAAGGTGAAGATGTATAAATTATTAAAATTTTCCAAGGTTGTGAAGGAATAGTAAAACTCAATTTCAAAGAGTTTTGGGTAAATATGTCTGAAACAGTTGCCTCTTGAGGAGCACACAGGGCAGCTGGCTTTGTTCCCTTGGCGAGCATCCTGAGAGTGATCGTCTCTGCCAGGGAGCAGAAAGCACCATCTTGGCTTTTCACATGGACTGTTCTCGTCATCTGGGTACACTGTACTTGCTGAAGCCAAGTAAAAATACACAAAGTATAAATTTTATTTATCATTTATTTAGTCAGCTTGATGCACAGTCACCAGTCCAACCCACTTTTTGACGGCTGTGCTGCTCAGAGGCAATGGGTCGTCTGCATTCTACACATCTCATAGAACCATATGGATCTCACTGTGCTGCTAGTGTGAGAGACCCTGTGCAGAAGGTTGGATCAGTACAAACTTCCAGTTTCAAATATAGCATCAGGCCTGCAAGGGCCACCACAGATTGATAAAGCTAAAGGCTGCAGTTCTAACAAAAAGAATCAATATATACTTGCCTTGAATAACAATACATAATAGACAAGTTAACTCAGGGGAAAAAAATTGAATTATGTTGTTTCTATATTTAAAAATTTTAAGTACCTGATTGAGGCAGGATTTCTTAATCTTGACAGTGTTGGCATATTGGGCAAGATAATTCTCATTTTGGATGTAAGGTAATGACTTACTGACTATCATGCATATTGTAGAATTAAGTTTTAAAAATTTAATAACATTAATGTTTTATGTGTTTGAGTGTTTTGCCTTCATGTATGTCTGTGTAGCATGTGCATGCCTGGTGCCTGTGGAGGTCAGAAAAGGATGTTGGACTGCCTGGAATTGGAGTGATGGATGGTTATGAGGTTTATGAGAGTTATGAGGGATGGTTATGGTGCTATGAATTGAATCCTGGCCCTTTGTAAGAGCAGCAAATGACCTTCACCAGTGGGCCATCCCTACAGGGCTCTGCCATTCACTGTAGGATTCTTAGCAGCATTCTTATTTGTTTTGTTTGTGAGACAAGGTTTTACTGTGTAGTCAAGGCCAGTCACTTTGAATTCATTACATAGGCCCATCCTGGTCTCAAACTTAAGATTCTCCCAGTCATGTCATGGTGACACACACCTTTAATTCCAGCACTTGGGAGACAGAGGCAGGCAGATCTCTTTAAGTTCAAGGCCAGCCTGGTCTACAGAGTGATTTCCAGGACAGCCAAGGTCACATAGAGAAACCCTGTCTGGAAAAAACAAAAAAACAAAGAGGTTTCTCCTACTTTAGTCTTCTAAGAGTTGATTAAAAGAGTGGGTAACCATGCTTGGCTTATAACACCATTCTTAATCACCAACCAATAGAGTCATCCACGCCTGTCTTGACACTTGGTAACAAAAATTATTATCTCCAGGCATTGGTTAATGTCTCTTAATGACAGTTTAAACTTGCCCCCAGTAGGGTTCATTGTCTTAAATGGCTAACCTTGCTTGTTATCTTGACACACCTAGAAGGAAGGACCTCAGCTGAAGGATCACCTATTTCTGATTGACCTGTAGACTTATATGTGGGCTATTTTCTTGATTGCTGATTGACATGGGAAGGTTCAGCCCACTGTTAGCTGTACTGTTACTAGGCATGTGGGTCTGTTGTATAAGGAAAGCAGCTGAGCAAGCCAAGGGGAGCAAAGAATTAGAGCAGCATTCATTCATGGTATCTGCTTTAGTTTTCCTCTCAAGCTCCTCCCTGGCTTCCTGATGACAGTCTATAATCTATAAGCTTAAAAAGCCTTTTCCTCTTCATGTTGGTTTTAATCAGATTGTTTTATCACAGTAATAAAAAAACAAACTATGGCAGTGACATAAATTAATATTTAAAAATTTGATATTTGTATGTGTGTTTTTTCAAGGTATATAAAATCATAATATAGCCAAATACTTTTCAAATACCTGAACTAAAACTGGGATTCAATCAGTATCTGTAAAACCAAGAAGGACAATAATTGGTTTCTCAAATTATGTATTCATGCTCCAAGTATTTTTTGAATAGAATTGCTTCAAATATCATTATGTTAATTATAAAGGCACTCATTATAATTAAACAAAACAGTATCCTAGAAATGTATGTTGAACAACTTGAACAAGCCAGATACTATTAGAAGAGTCTGGGTAGAAGTAAAAAGATAATTTTTAAAAAAAATGAATGTATGTCTTCATAAAGTTTAGGGAAGTCATAAAATAATTAATCACTCAAAAAATATGAAATAACTAATTAAGATGAGCTCTGAACACAAGTTTCAAGATAGGGCTACTATCTCAAGGAAACAACTTATAATAATATAAACACTACATAGAAACACATATCTCATGTTGGGGATGTTCATACTGTCCTTTAAATTAGTGTTTATACTCATGATATTCAATAGGCAATTGAAATAGGTAGTAGAAATCA
Organism: Phodopus roborovskii; assembly: GCF_943737965.1. Lineage (NCBI taxonomy): Eukaryota > Metazoa > Chordata > Mammalia > Rodentia > Cricetidae > Phodopus > Phodopus roborovskii. Next base: position 16,315,607 of record NW_026126558.1, on the reverse strand, counting down.
AGGGAGAGATGATCCCACTTACTCATGGAGACAGAGATTCTCTTGATGTCAGCAAAAGTGACAGCAGGGAAAAATTAGGGGTCAGGTGAAGATACCATTCTCTTAACTGGAATAAGAAAGATCCAAAATATTATATAGAGCCATGAAGAAGAAATTCTAGGTTTAGAGAGATGACTCAGAAGTCGACAGCATTGCTATTCTTCCAGATACCCAAGTTCAATACCCAGAACTTGCATGTTGACTCAAAAACATCTGTAACTCTTGTCCCAGGGGATCTGATTCCCTCTTTTGGCCTTCACAGGTACCAGACATTCAGGTGATACATAGACATACATCTATACAAAATACCCATACACATAAAAATAAATACATAAAATTTAAAAAAAAACTTAAAAAAATTAAAATGCACTATGAAGAGAACTATGGTTGAAATATATATTTATTTAAGTAACTATACATATATGCAATATGACAATTTCATTTTAGTTAGTGTACTTTTAGGCTCTGGGCATAAATTTTCCTGGCTTGCTAGATAAGGAGAAATAATTTATATATTGGTTCATGAATGTAGAGTATAAGGACACAATATTTTATTTGCAGTCAGCTGGCTGAGTGAGTGCTCAAATGTGCTGGAACAGATGCCAGGAGAAGGTTAAGGCTTTAATTAGTAGATAATGAGTAATTTTTCAGTTGTGCTAGATGTCTAAACAGGTAGGTCCAGGCCAATGGTGGGGAAAGATTATGGTCCAAATCGCCAGGCAAAGAAAGAGTTTGTTATCTTGTAACTGTATACTCTGGAGTGATTATCCCATAGGTGACCATTTCAGGAGAGGGCAATGTAGGAGTATTAAGTCATGTTTTTTGTTCTATTGGTCACTTCATTGGGCACAGTGTCATATGTTTATACCTAACTAGGAAAGAGAGAAATTCAATATTTAGAGAAATTTGTATGCCTCCATTACATTCACCAAGATGTGCATTTGTTGATGTCTTGGTGTGCTTGATGTGCTCACAGTATTTGACTGTTGTGTTATGGGACAAAAGAGAAACACCTAAATGATTATCAACATAGATGGATGAAAAACAACCATAAATAAAAAGTTATGGGAAAAGCCTTATGAGATAAAACATCTATCATGAAGGCATGGGGGAAGGCACAGAAACTCTTACACATGAATTATCTGCTAATGAGATTGAGGACTAGTACAGCCAAAGAGAATCTTGTATGCATGCTTTCAGGGCTGACCATTTCAGACTGGATAATCAATTGGTATGCTCTTACGTGGGGACGACTATTTCTCCCACTGTCAGCATTCCTTAGTTGATATAGTTATTTGTGTATGGTTGGGGTTTCCTGGGCACTCCCTTATTCATCTTAGCATGTCTACTGGTGTCACAATTATTGAGCAGTTATGTACATGATATTTTATCAGTGTAGCTTCTGAAATTCCTAGGAGACACATTCTCACATCAAACTTCCTATTCCTCTGGCTTGCACAATCTTTCTGCCATCTCTTCTTCAATGATCCCTCAGCTCTGCCATAGCTGATGACAAAAGACATATTATTTTAGAGACTTATTTGAAGAAAGAATATCTTTATTACATTTTACTTAATATCCTCTCTATTGGCTGGATTGTTGATTTTTGAATATGTCATTCATATGTATGTATTTAGTCAAGTGGTACCTAGTTAATATTTCAAGAAACCACAATGGCTGTATTTTTGACTACTAAGAAGAGACATATTATGTACATGTATTGATGTCATTAGAGACTATACAGAAATCCAAGGGTTTATTACTAGAAAGAAGTTCTCATTTAACTTGTTTTCTTTTTGAGCCTAAATTTCTCAATAAGCTCAAACCCTGACTGCAAGTTGATCATCAATTATCACTGTGTGTTTATAGTGAATGTTCTTGCTCAGCAGTTTCAGAAGGTTAAAGCAAATGTATGCAATCTCTCCGTTATTTGCCAAAGGAAAAAAATACCATCAAGGCTTGTGTGATCAAAGGGGAAAGGTTCCAAAGATAAATTTGGTCCTGACTGGTGAAGAAAACGGAGAGAGAGAAAGAGAGAGAGAGAGAGAGAGAGAGAGAGAGAGACAGAGACAGAGACAGAGACAGAGAGGAAAGAGAGAGAGAACTAAAATATAAGATAAATTCATATTTTCTCGAATCTAGTCATATCAGGGCTTAAAAGTACAGCCCTTCAGCCGGGTGTTGGTGGCTCAGGCCTTTAATCCCAGTACTCATGAGGCAGAGGCAGAGGCAGAGGCAGAGGCAGGAGGATCTCTGTGAGTTCGAGGCCAGCCTGATCTACAGAGCACGTTCCAGGAAAGCTCCAAAGCTCCAAAACAATAAAGAGAATCTGTCTTGAAAAACCAAAAATAAATAAATAAATAAAAACATAAAGAATAAAAAAAGTACAGCCTGTACTTTTGTATATAGTATATAGTAAGGCTACTGATTTGTTTGTGTGTGTTAATTTGTAATGTGGAGAGAGTGAACAACCTTGTCTTGTTTCAGATTTTAATGGAAGTGCATTGAGCTCATCTCCATTTAGGTTAATGTTGGCTGTGGATTTGCTATAAATTGCCTCTATTATATTGGGGTATGTCCCTTGTACCTGTAGTTTATCCAGGACTTTTACATAAAGTGGTATTGACATTTATACCAATGACAAATGGACTGAGAAATAAGTTAAAAAATATCTTTCACAATAAACTCAAAAATATTTTGAGGCAACTCTAACAAAGCAACTGAAACACCTGTATGATAAAATAGTTTAAGTTTTTGAAGAAAGAATTTGAAGAAGGTACAAGGAGATGGAAAGATCTAGCTTGCTTGTGGATTGGGAGGATTAACAAAATAAAAATGGCCATCCTACCAAAAGCAATCTATAGATTCAATGCAGCCCCCATCAAAATTCCAGTAGTTCTTTATATAACCAAAGAGGACACGTGGAAACACACATCCACAAAAACCCAGGATAGCTAAAACAATCCTGAATAATAAAGTAACTGCTGGCAATATCTCCATTCTTGTTTTCAAATTGTACTACAAAGCTATAGCAAGCAAAATAGTATAATATTGCATAAAACAGATATTAAGACACACATATGTTTACACACCAATTGACATCTTATTTTTGATAAAGAATCCAGAAATACACACTAGAAAAAAGACAGCATCCTCAACAAATGGTGATGGTCAAAATGGATGTCGGCTTGTAGAATAATACAAGTAGATACATACTTATCATCCTGCATGAAACTCAGCTCCAAATGAATGGATCAATGACTCGATATGAAACCAGATACTGAGTTTGATAGAAGAGAAAGTAGGGACTAGTCTTGAACTCACTGGCACAGGAACAGACTTTTGGAATAGAACATCAATAGCAAGACACTAAGAACAATAATTAATAAATGGGATCTTATAAAATTTATAAACTTATCTATGGCAAAGGGCACTATTATTTAGACAAAGTATCAGACTACACAATGGGAAAAGACACTTTCCTAATCAGTCGTCTAATAGAGGGCCATATCTAAAATATATAAAGAACAACAACAACAAAAAGAAACCAAAACAACTGGACAGCAAGAAAAAACCCAGTTTTAAATAGGGGCACAGATCTAAACAACGTTCTCCAAAGATGAAACATAAATGGCTGAGAAGTGCTTAAATGAATGTTCAATATACTTAGTCATTGGAGAAATGCAAATCAAAACTACCTTGAGATTTCATCTTATAGCAGTCAGAATGGTGTAAGTTGGATCAATAAGCCAAGTAATAGTTCATGCTGATGAGGGTTCAGAGTAAGAGGAACACTTCTTCATTGCTGTTTTGGAGGGTTGGTGAAAACTTGTACAGACACTATGGAAATCAGAAAGATAGGATTGATTTACCTCAAGATTCACCTATGCTACGCTTGGGCATATACCCAAAGGATGCTTCATCCTACCATGCATACACTTGCTCAACCATGTTCATAGCTGTTCTATTTAGTGGGCTGAATGGATGAAAAAAAGGTCCATTTATACAATGGACTATTATCCAGTTATTAGATGAAACTATGAAATTTTCAGGTAAATGGATAGATCTAGAAGAAAATCATACTGAAGTAACTCAGACCCAGAAAGACAAATGCGGCGTATGTTCACTTTCACATGCATGTCTTTGATAAATAAGCTACAATCCATAAAATCACAGAGGTTAGGTATAGAGTAAGGGACTAGTGTGGAAGGCTCTCCCAAGGAAGGGAAAATAGAATAGTTAGGTATGGATGGACGAGAAGGCTGGGCAGAACTATAAGAAGAGGGCAGTAGTACAAGGAGGGACAGATGAAATTAAGGACCATCTGAGAAGTTGTACAAAAATGTAATACAGTAGAGGATTTCTAAAATATGTGCATGTATGAAGGCAATCTTAATTAAATTATTAAATAATCAGGGAGACAGAACCTCAGCTTGACATTTCTTGTCACCAAATGAAACTTCTAGTGCCTGGAATTTATTATATCTAATTGAGTTGTTTGCCAAAGGGGACCCATGGGAGCTCCCAAACAACCCAGGCTATTGCCAAGGCTATTGGTTGCTATCCACAAACTGAATGCAAGGCTCTATGGCTTAAGACAATGCCTATATAACTTATTAACACAGAGAAGTTGAGCTGGTGTCTACTTAGGACCTTCACTCCTGTGGACTAGTGTTCATGGTACTGGGAAGTACATTGCATATTACTGAAGACGAAAGGTAAAAACCAACCCAATAACAAACTATTTGATCTACAATGATGGCCTGCCTGTAAGATGTACTAGTGTAATAACAGCATAAAGTTTGTGGGAGTAACTAATCAACATATGATTAGATTTAAGGCTCATTTTATGAGATGGAGCTCATCCTCAAAACAGCTTGGGTGGCTAAGAACCTGAGACTAGATAGACCATGGATCCAGGGGAAAATCAAATACTACTGTTCTGGTAAAGGAACATAGTCACGAAATGACCGCTAATGATATTTTGCTACACTCATAGACCAGTGCCTTGCTCAGCCATCATCAGAATAGCTTCCTCTTGAAGCAGATGGGAACAAATACAGATGCTCACAGCCTAACAATGTGCAAAAAGTGAGAAACCTTAGACTCTTCAGTTTTAAACGGGATGTTCATCACATCCCTCCCCTCAGGGATTAGGGAACACTGGGAAAAAGTGGCATAAAGATTATATGAGCCAGAAGGGATGGAGGACATCAAGGAAATAAGGATTTCTAAACCCAGTAGGACAAATGCACATATGAGCTCACAGAACCTGGTAGCATGCACAGGGTCTGCACAGGTGTGCACAAGCTGTGGATCCAGTACTGAGAGGAGTGGGCACAGACCCCATCCTAAGCCAGTAGCTAGCTCCAAATGATAACCTCTTGCAAATGAAAAGTCTGTTTTCTCTAATAAAAGTGTGGAACGAAACCACTCTCAAAGGCAGGCTCCACGCCCATCAGTAGATGGCCAATTCAACTAACTCAATGGCATCTTTGGAGGTTCTTTGTCTCATAAGATTTTAATGTTTTGTCAAGGCACTATTTTCTTTCCCTCCCTCCCTCTCTTCTTCCCTCCCTCCCCCATCCCTTGCTCTCTCCCTCCCTCCATCCATCCACCCCTCTTTCTTTCCCATTATTAACTTTACAGCACCTTTTTTGTATTCATTATGGCTTCCGATTTTATGTTTTTGTGGGATTCCTGTATGTGAGAATGTGCATCTCCATATATTTTTTTTCTCTTGATTTTTGCTTGATTCTTTTTCTCCATGTTTGTTTGTTTTTGTTTTATCTTATTTGTTACTATTCTTTAGATTTGTGCTTGTTTTATAACAAGAGAAAGAAAGGGTGTGAATTCAGATGGGATGGGAAGTGGGAAGGATCTAGGAGTAGTTGGGGGAGGAGAAATAATAATCAGAATGTATTCTATGAAAACATCTATTTTCAATAAAAGAAAAATAGAAAAAATTACAGTCCTTAAGGTATGAATATACTTTTCAAAAATTGAAAATGGATTATTCTTTCACACAATACTTCCTGACCAGTTTCCCCTCCCTCCAGTTCTCCCCAGCACCTCCCCCTCTCTCTCATTTCCACCCCCTGTTTCCCTTCAGAAAAGAGCAGGCCTCCAAGTGACAACAACTAAACATGACAAAACAGGATACAATAAGCCTAGGCAAAAGCCATCATATAGAGGCTGGACAAGGCAACATGATAGAAGGAAGATTCCCAAGGGTGAGTAAAAGACTGAGACACACCCACTCCCACTGTTAGGAGTCCCACACAAACTATCAGCCATACATATTTGCAGAGGACCTGATGCAGACCTGTGCAGGCCACATACTTGCTGCTTCAGTGTGTGTGAGCCCATATGATCCCTTCCTAATTGATTAAATGGACCATATTCTCCTGGTATCCTCCATCCCCTCTGACTCCTACAATCTTCCTTTCACTCTTTGGTGGGATTCTTTGAAATCAAAGGGGAGGGACCCAATGGAGACCTCCGATTTAGACTCTCTGTCTACATAATTTCTGGCTGAGGGTCTCTGTGCCTGCTCCCATCTGATGCCAGATGAAGCCTGTTTGATGGCTACTGGACAAGGCACCAATCTATAAGTATAGCAGAATATCATAAGGAATCATCTCATTGATTTCTATTTTTTCCCTCTTTTCTTATAACATTAATTTTTATTTTTATTTTACATGTCGATCCCACTTCACTCTCCCTCCCTTGCCCCCTCCCTCCCTCCCTCTCTCTCTCCCTCCTTTCCTCTCTTCCTCCTTTCCTCCCTCCCTCCTTTCCTCCCTTCTTCCTTTCCTCCCTTTCTCCCTCCCTTCTTCCCTCTTTCACTCACTTCCACCCCCTCATGTCCCCTGACCACCCTCCTATTCCATCCCTCCCCAACTCCACATGTAGGGTGATACCCTCCACGAGGGGTCATCTAAATCTGTCAAGTCATTTGGAGTAGGGACTAGGACTTCTCTTCTGTCTCTAGGTTAAGGGAGTATCCCTCCATGGGGAATGTGCTCCCAAAGTCCTTTTCTGCACCAGGAATACAACCTGGTTCCACTGTCTGAGGTCCCTTAGACGGCTCAGGCCTTCTAGCTTAGATCCATGTTCAGCGGTTCTGAGTCAGCCCCATGCTGGATTCCCAGCTATCAGTCTAGAGGCCCGTTAGCTTCTCTTTGTTCAGGTCAGCTCTCTCTATGTGTTTCTGCAGCCTGGTCTTGTCCTCCCTCTCTGCATCTGGATTCTAGTTCAGCTCAGTATTTAGTTGTGGGTGTTTGCTTCTGTTTCCATCAGCTACTACATGAGGGCTCCATGATGGTGTATAAGTAGTCGTTGATCTCCTTATGAGGGAAGGGCATTTGTGGTAGCCTTTCCACTGTTGCTCAAATTGTTAGCTGGGGTCAGTCTTGTAGGTCTCTGGACATTTCTCTAGGTCAGTTTTCTCTTCTCCATCTTCTATGCTGTCTCTCTCTCTCTCTCTCTCTCTCTCTCTCTCTCTCTCTCTCTCATCTATTATTCCCCTGAGTCAATCTTCCTAGTCCCATGTGCTTTCCTCTCCTCCCCTTCTCTTTTTCCTAGTTCCCTCATCACTCTTCCCCCCCCCATGTGCTCTGGAAATCTTATTCCTTTTTCCTTCTATAAGGGAGCGTATATGAATCTCTCAGAATCCTCCTTGTATCCTAGTTTATCTGGGGGTGTGAATTATAGGCTGGTGATCTTTTGCTCTATGTCTAAAATCTATATATGAGTGAGTACATACTATGTTCCTCTTTTTGTGACTGGGTTACCTCATTCAGGATGGTTTCTTCAAGTTCCATACACTTGCCTGCAAATTTCAAGTTTCTATTGTTTTTTTTTTCTTTACTTTTCTGCAGAGTAGTATTCCATTGTGTAAATGTGCCACATCTTCTGTATCCATTCTTCAGTTGAGGGGCATCTAGGTTGCTTCCAGGTTCTCGCTATTGCAAATAATGCTTCTATGAATGTAGTTGAGCACATGCCTTTGTTGCATGGATGTGGATCATTTGGGTATATACCTAAGAGGGGAATTGCTGGGTCCTGTGGTAGACTGATTCCCATTTTTCTGAAGAACTGCCATGCTGATTTCCAAAATGGCTGTACAAGTTTGCACTCCCACCAGCAGTGGAGGAGTGTTCTCCTTTCTCCACATTCTCTCCAGCATAAGTTGTCATTGGTGTTTCTAATTTTAGCCATTCTGGCAGGAGTAAGATGGTACCTCAAAGTTGTTTTGATCTGCATTTCCCTGATGGCTAAGGATGTTGAGCACTTTCTTAAGTGTCTTTCAGCCTTTTTGATTTCCTCTATGGAGAGTTCTCTATTTAGTTATGTACCTCATTTTTTAATAGGGTTATTTGGTGTGTTGTTGACTAGTTTCTTGCATTCTTTGTATATTTTAGAGATCAGCACTCTGTCAGATGTAGGATTTGTGAAGATCTTTTCCCAGTCTGTGGGCTGCCATTTGGTCTTGTCAACTGTGTCCTTTGCTTCTGAGCTTCTAAGTTTGAGGAGGTCCCATTTATTAATTGTTGATCTCAGTGTCTATGCTATTGGAGTTATGTTCAGGAAGCAGTCTCCAGTACTAATTTGTTCAAGGGTACCTCCTACTTTCTCTTTAAGAGGTTCAGTGTAGCTGGATTGATGTTGAGGTCTTTGAGTTTTGTGCATGGCAATAGACATGGGCCTATCTGCAGTCTTCTATACACCATCATCCAGTTGTGCCAGCATCATTTGTTGAAGATGCTTTCGTCCTCGCATTGTATACTTTTAGCGGTTTTGTCGAAAATCAGGTGATCGTAGGTGTGCAGGTTAATGTCAGGATTTTTGATTCTATTCCGTTGGTCTACTTGTCTATTTTTGTGCCAATACCAGGCTGTTTACAGAACTATAGCTCTGTAGTAGAGCTTATAGACAGGGATGGTGATGCCTCCTGAAGTTCTTTTATTGTATAGGGTTGTTTTGGTTATCCTGGGTATTTTGCTTTTCCATTTTAAGTTGAGTATTATCCTTTCAAGGTCAGTGAAGAATTGTGCTGGGATTTTAATGGGGATTGAATTATCTGTAGATTCCTTTTGGCAAGATTGCCATTTTTACTATATTTATTCTACCTATCCAAGAGCATGGGAGATCTTTCCATTTTCTGGTATCTTCTTTAATTTCTTTCTTTAAAGACACAAAGTTCTTATTATATAGGTCTTTCATTTGTTTGGTAAGCATTTCCCCAAGATACTTTATGTTGTTTGTGGCTATTGTAAAGGGTGATGCTTCTCTGATTTCTTTCTCAGCCCCTTTGTCATCTGAATAAAGTAGGAATACTGGTTTTTTTTTTTTTTTTTTTTTGAGTTTATCTTGTATCCTGCTAGTTTGATGAAGGTTTTTATCAGCTGTAGGAGTTCCCTGGTAGAGTTTTTGGGGTTGCTTATGTAAACTATCATATCATCTGCAAATAGAGACAGTTTGACTTCTCCCTTTCCAATTTGGATCCCCTTGATCTCCTTTTGTTGTCTTATAGCTTTAGCTCGAACTTCCAGTATGATATTGAAAAGATATGGAGAGAGAGGGCAGCCTTGTCTTGTTCCTGATTTTAGTGGCATTGGCTTAAGTTTCTCTCCATTCAGTTTGATGTTGGCTGTTGGTTTACTGAATATTGCTTTTATTATATTTAGGTATGCTCCTGTTATCCCTGATCTCTCCAAGACCTTTATCATGAAATGGTGTTGAAATTTGTTGAAGCCTTTTTCAGCATCTAGGGAGGTAATCATATGGTTTTTCTTTTTCAGTTTGTTTATATGGTGGATCACGTTGATAGATTTTCATATGTTAAACCATCCCTATACACAGGGATAAAGCCTACTAGGTCATGGTAGATGATTTCTCTGATGTATTCTTGGATTCAGTTTGCCAGCATTTTATTGAGTATCTTTGCATCAATGTTCATGAAGGATACTGGTCTGTAGTTTTCTTTCTTAGTTGTGTCTGTGTGGCTTGGTTACCAAGATGATTGTGGCCTCATAAAAAAGAGTTTGGTAATGAACCTTCTGTTTCTGTTATGTGGACCAATTTGAGGAGTATTGGCATTAGCTCTTCCTTGAATTTCTGGTAGAATTCTGCATTGAAGACATCTGGCCTTGGGCTTTTTTTTTTTTGGTTGGAAGGCTTTTGATGAATGCTTCTATTTCATTAGGGGTTATATGTCTATTTAAGTTGTTTGTCTGTTCTATCCTGTGTTGTTTATGAATCTCCATGGTACCCCCTCAGCTAACAACTAAACTGAGTGTGACTGAGTACCGTGATGGGAAACATTGCCAGGCTACAAAAGATGGTTAGCTCAAAGTCCACATTCTCTATTACTAGAAGTCCTAATCAATCCTTTTGGGAATAACCCTTATGGATTTCAGGAATTTTCCACTGTACTAGGTTTCCGCATTGCTCCAAATGCCTAATTCCAGCTGTCTCTATCTCTACTCCTTCCTTCTACACATACACCCCATCTGATTTCTCTTTCTCCAGTCCCCACCTGACCCCAAGCACACCCTCAAAATATGTTCTATTTCCCCTTTCCAGAGAGATCCACCTGTTCCCCTAAAGCCCCTCCCCTTACCTAACCTCTTTCAGTCGGTGGATTGTAGCATGATTATCATTTAGTTAACAGCTAATATCTACTTGTGAGTGAGTACATAATATATTTGTTTTTCTGGGTCTGGGTTATCTAACTCAGGGTGATTTTTTTAGTTCCATATTTTTTCCTGAAGATTTTATGATGCCATTTTTATATAAAAAAAATTAGTAACATTCCATTGTGTAAATGTACCACATTTTATTTATTCACTTTTGGGTGAGGAACAAATAAATAGTTTCCAGTTTCTGGTTATGATGAATTATGAATAAAGCTGCTATGAACATAGTTGAGCAAGTGTCCTTGTAGTAGAATGGTTGATCCTTTGAGTTTATGTCCAGGAATGGTATAGATGTGTCTTGAGGTAGAATTGATTCCCATTTCCATAATGGCTATACAAGTTTGCACTCACATCAGTAGTGGAGAAGTGTTTTCCTTGCTCCATAGACTCTACAGCATGAATTGTTACTTATATTTTTGATGTTAGTCATGCTGATAGGTATAAAATGGAATCTCAAGGTGGTTTTGATTTGTATTTCCCTTATGGCTATGGATGGCAAATAATTATTTGCCTCTCAGCCACCTAATTTATATTTGTACCCCATTTTTAAATCAGGTTATTTGGTTTCTTTTTTTGATATCTGGTTTCTTGAGTTCTTTATATAGTTTGGATGTTAGCCCTCAGTCAGATATGGAATTGGCAGAAATCTTTTTAAATTCTGAAGGCTGCAGCTTTGTCAAAATTGATGGTGTCCTTTGCCTTATAGAAGCTTTTCAGAATCATGAGGTCTTATTTACTAACTGTTGATCTTGATGCCTATGCTATTGGTGTTTTACTTACAGAAGTTGTCTCTTGTGCCAATGTGTTCAAGGATATTTTCCACGTTCTCTTCTATCAAGTTCAGTGTACCTGGTTTTATGTTGAGGACTTTGATCCATTTGGACTTGAGTTTTGTTCAGGGTAATAGATATAGATCTATTTGCATTCTTCTATATGCAGACGCCTAGTTTGATTAGCATCATTTATTGAAGATTCTATATTTTTTTTAGTCTGTTTTAGTGCCTGCATTATGTGGTTTTTATTACCATATCTCTGTAGTACAACTTGAAACCAGGGATAGTGATACCTCCAGCGGTTATTTCATTATTCAGAACTGTTTTTGTTTTTCCATGTGAAGCTGATAATTGTCCTTTCAAGGCCTATGAAGAATTGTGTTGGAATTTTGATTTGTGTTTCATTGAATCTGTAGATTGCTTTTGATAAGATGGCCATTTTTACTATGTTAATCCTATCTTTCCATCTTCTACCTTTTTTCATTTTTTTTTCTTCAAAGACTTGAAGTTTTTATCATATAGGACTGAGGGCTGTCACTTTCTTGCTTAGAGTTACCCCAAGATGTCTTATATTGTTTGTGGCTACTGTGAAGGGTGTTGTTTCTATGATTTCTTTATCAGTCCTTTTTACCATTTTTATATAAGAGGGCTACTGATTTTTCGTTAATCTTGTATCCAGCTACTTCACTAAAGGTATTAATCAGCTATAGGAGTTCCATGCTAAAATTTTTGGGGTCACTTTTTTGTACTATCATGTCATCTGCAAATAGCAATAGTTTGACTTATTTTTAACCAATTTGTATCCCTTTATCTCCTTTTGTAGTTTTATTGTTCTAGTTAGAACATCAAGTACTATATTTAGATATGTACAGCACACAGGTAGGTTTATCTTGTTTCTGATTTTAGTGGAACTTCTTTGAGTTTCTCTTCATTCAATTTGATGTTGGCTGTTGGCTTGCTATATATTACTTTTATTATATTTAGGTATGTTTCTTGTATCATTGACTTTGACTTTTTTATGATGGGCTTGGGATTTTGTCAAAGGCTTTTCCAGCATCTAATGTGAGTTCTTTTCTTTCAGTTTGTTTATATGGTGAATTACATTGACAAATTTTGCATCTCTGGGATGCAACTTTGCATCTCTGGGATGAAGCCCACTTGATCACAGTGGATGATCTTTTTGATATGATTTTGGACTTGGTTTGCAAGTATTTTATCGAGTACTTTTGCATCAATGTTCATGAGGGAAATTGGTCTGTAATTCTCTTTCTTTGTTGGGCCTTTCCGTGGTTTAGGTATCAGGATGACTGTTGCCTCATAAAAATAATTAGACAGTTTCTTTTGTTTCTATTTAGTGGACTAATTTGAGGAATTCTGGTATGAGCTCTTTGAAAGTCTGATAGAATTCTGCACTGAAACCATCTGGCCCTGAGCTTTACTTTTTGGGGGAGATTTTTAATGGTTGTGTCTATTTGGGGTTATAGATCTGTTTAAATTGTTTATCTGATCTTGGTTTAATTTTGGTATATGCTATATGTTAAGAAATTTGTCGTTTCTTTTTGATGTTTTCAATTTTGTTGAGTACAAGGTTTTGAAGTATGGCCTAATAATTGTCTGGATTTCCTCAGTGTCTGTTGTTATGTCTCCCTTTCATTTATGCTTTTGTTAATTTGAATATTCCCTCTGTGCCTTTTAGTTAGTTTGGATAAGGGTTTGTCCACTTTATTGATGTAATCAATTTATTTATGCTTCACTGATTTTTTTTTGTATTGCTCTCTTTGTTTCTATTCTATTGATTGTAACCCTCATTTTGATTATTTCCTGCCATCTATTCCTTCTGTGTATGTTTGCTATTTTTGTTCTAGAGCTTTTGGTTGTTCTTTCTTCATGAAGACACTTTCCTTCATAAAGGAAACTATGAGCTTTCCTCTTAGTGCCACTTTCATTGTGTTCTATAAGTTTGGGTATGTTGTGAATTCTCATTGAATTCTAGGGAGTCTTTAATATGTTTCCCTATTTCTTCCTTGGCATATTGGTAGTTCAGTTTCCATGTGTTTTTAGACTTTCTGTTATTTCTATTGTTGCTGAAATTCCAGCTTTAATCCATGGTGTTCTAATAGGATGCAGGGGTTATTTCAATTTTTTTGTATCTGTTGAGACTTGCTTTGTGACAAATTATGTGGTTAATTTTAGAGAAAGTTCTAGGAGGCATTGAGAAGAAATTGTATTCTTTTATGTTTGGGTGAAATAGCCTGTATATATGTTAGGTCCATTTGAGTTATAACTTCTGTTAGCTCCAGTATTTCTCTGGTTAGTGTTTGTCTGCATGATCTCTGTGCTGAAGAAAGTGGGTTTTGAAGTCACCCAATGTCACTGTGTGAGAGTCAATATGTGAACTAAGTTGTAATAATGTTCTTTTGCAAACTTGTACCCTTGTGTTTTGGGTGTAGACATTAAGGATTGAATGTCATCTTGGTGGATTTTTCCTTAGATGAGTATGTAGTATCTGCATCTATCTCTTTTGATAAGTTTTGGTTTGAAGTCTTTTTTAAAAGATATTGAAATGGCTACAACAGTTTGGTTTATGGTCCATTTGCTTGAAATATCTTTTCCAACCTCTCACCCTTTCTATCCTTGATGTTGAAGTGTGTTTCTGGATGTAGCAGAAGGATGGATCCTGTGTTTATATCCATTCTGTTAGTCTGTGTCTTTTTATTAGGGAATTGAGATTTGATATTGAGAGGTATCAATGGCCAATGATTGTTTATTCATGTTTATTGTTTATTATTGGCATTGGTGGTGTTGTCAGTGGAGGGTGTGTGTGTGTGTGTGTGTGTGTGTGTGTTTCCCTTTTGGTTTTGATGGTGTGAGATTATTCATGTTCTGTGTTTTTGTGGATGTAGTTAACCTCTTTAGGTTCTGATTTTCCTTTTAGCACTTTTTATAGGTCTGGATTTGTAGATAGGTATTGTTGAAATTTTACTTTATCATGGAATATATTATTTTCCCCATCTATGGTGATTTGAAATCTTGCTGAGTATAGTATTCTTGTTCGGTATCTGTGGTCTTTTAGAATCTGCATTACATTTGTTCAGGGCCTTCTGGCTTTTAGAATCTCCATTGTGAAATCAGGTATAATTCTAATAGGTCTGCCTTTATATTTTACTTTCTCTTTTTCCCATGAAGCTTTTAATATTCTTTTTTGTTGTTGTTCTGAGTGTTTAGTGTTTTAATTTTATGTAATGAGGAGGCTTTCTTTTCTAGTTTAATCTATTTGGTGTTCTGTATGGTTCTTGTATTGTTATAGGCATCTCCTTTTTTTAGGTTGGGAAAATTTTCTTCTGTGATTTTGTTGAATGTGTTTTCTGGGTCTTTGAGCTGGGATTTATCTCCTTCTGCTAGACCTATTATTCTTAAGTTTGGTATTTTCATAGTGTCCCAGATTTCCTGGATGTTTTGTGTCATGATTATATAGATTTAACATTTTCTTTGATGGATGCATCAGCTTCTTTTATTATATCTTCAGTGCTTGAGAGTCTCTCTTCTACCTCTTATATTCTGTTGGTGAAGCTTGCCTCTGTAGCTTATGTTCAAATGTCTAAGTTTTTTTGTTTTGTTTTGTTTTGTTTCCAGAATTCCCTCAGTTTGTGTTTTGTTTATTGTTTCTATTTCTATTATCTTGTCTTAAACAGTTTTGTTCATTTCATTGAACATTCTTTGGCTTTTTAAAAGATATTTATTTCCTCTATTTGTCTTTTTTCCTGTATTTGGACTCTATCTTCTTCATATAGTTGGTTTTAAAATCTTTTTCTTATGCTTCATCTATGTTGGAATATGTAGGGCCTTCTGTGGTAGGATAGCTGAGCTCTGTTGGAGATATGTTTGCCTTGGCTGTTGTTGATAGTGTTCTTACACTCATATATAGGCATCTGGGTTTGTTATAGGTTTATTTATTGACTTCTGGGTTTGTCTTTGTTGGGTTGGTTCCTTGGTTTCTGTTTCCTTTCAGAGTGTGTTGGCTATGTGCTGCAGTTACTATATTCATGGGGGATTCTTGCTAGTGTTGGAGTCTGAGGGAAGGGGAAGCCAGGGGGATATGGTTTGTGCAATCCCTAGGAGACGTGGACAGTGGGGAAGGTGAAGCTGCAGTTGGTGTTCTGTTGCATCACTAGGGTAACCCTGAGGATTGGGTCTGGGGGAACAAAGAGAGTGAAGAGGGTCCATGGGCAGTCTACCTGGTCCTCAATGTATTTTTCTTAATGTGCAATCACTATTGGAATTATGTCTTGTATGATTGATGAATTTGCCTGTATCTATCTTATACTGTCTGGTGCACTTTGAAACAATTCTAAGCCTTAAAAGATGCTTCCTCTGGTCACAAAGTTTTACCTAATCAATACTTATATCTCAGGCAGAACTCAGAGTCACTTTCTTAGAAAAGCCCCTATTATCCTTATAACTGAGCCATATTCTACAGCTAGGTACACTTTATAATTTTTTCTTTGCTGTGCTTATCACACTGTCTAATTAAAGGTTTGTATTTGATGTGTCTTCTCAGTCTCATGTGATTGTGGTGGCTCAAACATAGACAGTCTTCAAATGCATCTATTGAGTCAAAAAATAAAGGCACATGGGCATATGAGCTCATATACATCTGGTCTGGGGTAAGCCATGAAAAGATTCTAGAGATAGTCTGGTAAGAGTCAAGAGTCACCTTCCCCTTTCGTGTGAAAAGAATTCAAAGATTATTAATGGTGCTGTATGTTGGAGTCTGTTCTGAACCTCCAGAATGACTTGGAACCAAGAGATACTGTGTGGTCCTGCCCAAGTCCAATGGTGGCTTAGTTTTGAAATAAGACCACACTGTTGGCCAGTTTTATGTCAACTCAACACCAGCTAAAGTTATTTGGGGAGAAGGAATCTCAACTGAGAAAATGTTTTCACCAGACTGGCCTGAAAGCAAACCTGTGGTGCATTTTCTTGATTGATGAGTGATGTGGGATAGCCCATCTCATTGTGGGTGGTGGTGTTCCTGGGTTGGTGGTCCTGGATTCTATAAGAAAGTAGGCTGAGCAAGCTGTGAAAAGCAAGACAGTAAGCAGCATTCCTCTATGGCCTCTGCATTAGCTCCTGGCTTGAGCTCCTACTCTGACTTTTCTAGATGGTATACTCCAAGCTATAAGATGAAACAAACTTGTTCCTCTTCTCACTGCCTTTAGTTATGGTATTTATCACAGTAATAGAAACCCCAAGTAAAACAGCCTCAAACTTCAGAAAACAAAAATCAAAACATGCTGCTATTAAGCTATTGTGTTCATAGACTTTTTGCTGTGGAATGGAATGCAGAAAGAAACCAGGATTACATTAACCCCTGACACTGTGAGTTGGGGTTCTTTCAAAGGAGAATGGAAATGTAGAACTGTGGCTTTTGACCTAAGGTGTAAAAGATGATCTGCAAAATGGAGGTAAATAGAATTAGCAATGGAGTCCATTTCTGGAGACCCACATGATCTGTGTTTCTTCTTCTGTTCCTTGTAAACAGTCATATTAAAATAAAGCTTTGAGCTTCATTTTCTGTCCTCTCATTTTCTTTAGACCTTACTAACCTATCAGTAAACCTGTTTCTTGTACCCAACTTTTGTCCCAGTGGTGGATCGAAGAGTTGGGGACAGACTGGGAAGCAATCCAGACTTCCATACTGGCACAGGTTAAGGTCATCAGAGACACAAGGGTAAGTTGTACGGAGATAAACTCAGAGCTGGCAAGGATGGAAGTAGATCCTTAGTGAAGGAAAAAGAAGGCAGATAGAAGATGGGTCCTGGTACTATAGGGATGTGAGAGGATTAAGGGATAGAGGAGGTACTGACAGCTTCTGGTTGACCAGAAGTCTTTGGAAGGCATTTGGATTTCACTTGGTAACCAAGGAGCCATCTGCAGTTTCTGAGCACTCATAGATTCTGATATATTCAGAAAGATATATCAACTGAAGAGTCAGTGCAGAGGAAGGAGACCAGTGCTTATATCATCTAAACTTAAGACCAAGAAGGGCTTGTTTCTAGCTGGGTGTAGTTGTGTGTGCCTTGAAACCTCAGACTCCGGAAGTAGATGTAGGATAGATAGGTTCAAGTCTAGACAACTGACTTAACACAAACAATTAAAAAATCAGAAAGATCTGGGGATACAGCTAAGTGGTAGAGTAACTGCCTAGCATATGGGAGGCCCTGTGTTCACTACATAGTATTGTAGCAAAACAATAACCCAGATACACACAAACAAATTTTAAAAATAAAACGAAGCCCCTGATTATCCCAACCATTTTTCTCCTATAATATTTTTTCCTGTTTTCATTTGAGACTGTGTCACTATGGTCCTGGTGGGTTGAACTCACTGTCTATCACAGATTGGTCTGGAACTCATGGTAGTCCTCCTGCCTCAGCCCCATAAGTGCTAAGATTACATGTATGTATCACATGCCAGGTGAGAGTCTGATTTATTTATTCTATGTTATGCCCTATCAGTTGGTTGTTTTCATTATTGAAATGCAATTGATAAAACTATCAACTTAGATAACATATCAGGGTATGAAGGGACATCTGACATAGACTCAGGCTTTACCTTACACCTTACAATGTTTTTATTGCATTTATTTAGTGTGTGTGTGTGAGTGTGTTTTGTGTTTTCTCTGCCACCCTCAAACCCATTTTACCAGATTAAAAAAAAATCTGAATAGTGTATCTACATTAATTTTTGCTAGCCAGTAGAACTTTCCCCAGTAATTGCTCTGTGAGAATTAAATGCTAGGTCAGCAAACTTGCCTCACATGTTCAGTCGATCTGCTATTATGCAAGATTATGCAATTTCTGGTAAGTGGTTCCCAGAGGCTTACAAAGCAGATTAACTTTGTCCCGAACATGGATTAACTTCCTCACCATTTCCTAGCCTCATTTAGCCTCTTTAGTTTGAAGCTAGGTATGTTCAACTAATATTTGTATTTGATTTAAATACCAAGAAAATTAACTCTCAGAAAGTGCTATTCCACTTGATTTATTTGAAAAATTATGCCATGGAGGTTTTTGATACTGGTCATGATTTAGACGCGCGCGCGTGTGTGTGTGTGTGTGTGTGTGTGTGTGTGTGTGTGTGAAGGATTATGTCACAATTGACATTTTTCCTGAGGATATAGGATATTTGTTCAGGGAGATTAATGAATGTGTTAAAAGAATAACTAGTACTCTCTCTCTCTCTTCTTCTCTCTCTCTCTTTCTGCTCCTCTTTCCTCTCCCCTGCTGTTCCTGTCCCCAGAGGCTGGTTTCCCCCCTCACCCTTCCCCCTTTTATGACCCCTTTCCCTAATTAAAAAACAAAACAAACAAAACAAAACAAACAACAACAACAACAAACAACCAAAGATTGACCACAGGGCTAGTGAGATGTCATGTCAAGTAAAGGGACTTTTCTACTAAGCTGAAGATCTTCAGCTATTCCCAGGACCCATTCAGTGGAAAAAGAGACCTTTCTGTATGATATATTTGCACATACAGTAACAAAATGCTTATAGCTAAAGTTTAAATAACAATTGACAAAATTAGGAAAAAACTCATCATTTATAAATATTGTTCATCAAAACACTGTGTTAGACACTGATGGTCCACACCTTTGATCCCAGCACTCAGGAGGTGGGAGCAGACAGATCCCTGTGAGTTCCAGTCTAGCCTGGGCTATATAGTGAGACCCTGTGTTAAGAGTTAGTTGTCAGATTGTTAGCTGTGGTTACCCTTGTATGTCTCTGGATATTTCTCTACTAACAGTCTGAGCAACAGTGGAAAGGCTACCTTATATGTCCTTCTCTGATAATGAGTTTAATAACTAACTTATATGCCATCATAGAGACCTCATCTAGTACCTGATGGAAACAGAAGCAGACCCCTACAGCTAAAAACTGAGCCAAACTCCTGGAATCCAGTTGCAGAGAGGGAGGAGTGATAACAAAAGGGGTCAAGACCAGGCTACAAAAACACACAAAGATAGCTGACCTGAACAACAGGGAGCTCATGGACCCTTAGACTGATAGCTGGAAAACCAGCATTATACCGACTCAGACCCCCTGAATGTGGGTTAGAAGGTCTGGGCAGTCTAAGGGACCCCTGACAGTGGAACCAGGATGTATCCCTGGTGCACAAAAGGACTTTGGGAGCACATTCCTCATGGAGGGATGCTCCCTTAGCCTGGAGGCAGGGGGGAGGGCCTAGTCGTTACTCCAAATGATTTGACGGATTTTGATGATCCCTCCTGGAAGGCATCACCCTCCCTGTGCAGTGTGTGTGTGTGTGGGGGGGGGGTGGGATGGGAGGCAGGTTGCGGGGCATGGGAGGGAGGGAGAGGGAACTAGGATCGATATGTAAAATAAGAAAAACCAATAAATAATTAAAAAGAGTTTGTTGTCAGGCTGGTAACTTAAGCAGCAGATGTCAATCTGTTATTACATAGACTGGTAGCTTTCAAAATGGGGTTGCCTATAGTTGCAGCAAGGCCATCTCCTGGGAATATCTTAGAAACACTTGTGGAATTTACCTAACATGTAGATCAGAACCTGTAGTTCAGAAATCCTTGTTTAGACCACCCATCTGTGATCATGTCTTCTGTGTTGCTATTCTGAGTGGCATCCCAGAACCCTATGTGAGTCCCAATTTGTGTTATATTTACTCATCTGCTCAGTCCTTACCTGCATACATTTCTGATAACCTGATAACCCCTTTCTCCTTTTCCCTCTTCTCTGCCATTTCCCTTTCTCTCTCTTGCATAAGTTCCATTTATTTGTGTTTTTATTCTTTAATCTCTCCCAGATAACGGCCTCACTAATGCATTGCTCCATGTGGAGAATCTATTAACTTTTAAGATAAAAAGTTCATTTGCTAAAATTTCCCCATATGTTCAGACTCATAAAGTGCTTAGGCTCATTGCTGTGATACAAAAGAGACTTTCACTCAGTTTACTCTAGCTCTAGGAACACTCGTCTGGTCACAGATAGTTATTAATACAGGATGTTTGGAACAGGTTTTATGAAAATCTAAAACCTTCCATAGTTGGTGTCATTACAGTGGTTATAGGCATACATAAAATTCTAAGCTTAAAAGCTTAAAGTGTATTTATTCTTAAAAGCAGCTGGAGGAATTTAGCACATTCCCACATCACATCAAGGTGTGCACATTAATATCTTTATACGTTCTCTCTCTGAGCATTCTCAATGGCCCTGAGATGTAGGTCCTTCATTATTCTTGCTCTTGGCTTAAGTGTACTGAAGTATATAGTGCAACACAGAATTGGAAAAATAGTAAATATTTAAAATTTAGTGTCTAGAGAGGTCAGTGGTTAAGAGTGCTTGCTGTTCTTGTGGAAGACCTGGGTTTGATTCCCACCTTCACATTGTGGCTCACAACTGTCTATAACTCCAGTTTCAGGGATTTTGAGCCCTCTCCTGGCCTCCACAGGCATTGCATGTACATGGTGCACAAACATGGAGGCAAACACTTATGTACATAAAAATGAACTTAAAAAATAAAAATTTGCACAAATAGTATTTAAATTATATCTATCACAGCAGATTATAAATAGACTAGATGAATAGATGAATCAAAAGTTTAAAAATATTTTTAATTACATTAATTTGTTTATTTGTGTGTGCCACAGCATGCATGTGGAAGACAGAGGGCACTCTTCAGGAGTGGGTCCCAGGAACTGAACTTAAGGCACCATTTTTGGCAACTACCCTTCCATCCAATCCCTCCAGCACTCCACATGTAGGGTGATACCCTCCACGAGGGGTCATCTAAATCTGTCAAGTTATTTGGAGTAGGGATGAAGACTTCTCTCCTGTCTCTAGGTTAAGGGAGTATCCCTCCATGGGGAATGTGCTCCCAAAGTCCTTTTGTGCACTAGGAATACAACCTGGTTCCACTGTCTGAGGTCCCTTAGACTTCTCAGGCCTTCCAGCTGAGTCCTACGTTCAGGGGGTCTGAGTCAGTCCCATGCTGGATTCCCAGCTATCAGTCTAGAGGCGTTAGCTCCTCTTTGTTCAGGTCAGCTCTCTCTATGTGTTTCTGCAGCCTGGTCTTGTTCTTCTTCTCTGCATCTGGATTCCAATTCGGCTCAGTGTTTAGTTGTGGGTGTTTGCTTCTGTTTCCATCAGCTACTAGATGAGGGCTCCATGATGGTGGATAAGTTAGTCGTTGATCTCCTCATGAGGGAAGGGCATTTATGCTAACCTTTCCACTGTTGCTCAAATTGTTAGCTGGGGTCAGTTTTGTAGGTCTCTGGACATTTCTCTTGTTTTCTTTTCAAACCTTTAATGGCTCCATCTTCTATGGTCTCTCTCTCTCTCTTCCTAGTCCCATGTGCTTTCCTCTCCTCCCCTTGTCTTTCTCCTAGTTCCCTCTTCACTCACTGCCCCCCCTACTCCCCATGTGCTCTGGAGATCTTGTCCCTTTCCCCTTCTGTGAGGGACCTCATATGAATCTCTTAGAATTCTCCTTGTATCCTAGTTTCTCTGGCAGTGTGAATTATAGGCTGGTGATCCTTTGCTCTATCTCTAAAATCCATATATGAGTGAGTACATACCATGTTCCTCTTTTTGTGACTGGGTTACCTCATTCAGGATGGTTTCTTCAAGTTCCATCCACTTGCTCCACTTGCCTATAAATTTCAAGATTCCATTGTCCCCCTCTCCCCCCCGCAGAGTAGCAGAGTAATTCCATTGTGTAAATGTGCCACATCCTTAGTTGAGGAGCATCTAGGTTGCTTTCAGGTTCTTGCTATTACAAATAATGCTACTGTGAACGTAGTTGATTGAGCACATGCCTTTGTTGCATGGATGTGGATCATTTGGGTATATGCCTAAGAGGAGAATTGCTGAGTCCTGTGGTAGACTGATTCCCATTTTCCCGAGGAACTGCCATACTGATCTCCAAAATGGCTGTACAAGTTTGCACTCCCACCAGCAGTGGAGGAGTGTTCCCTTTTCTCCACATCCTGTCCTGCATAAGTTGTCATTGGTGTTTCTAATTTTAGCCATTCTGGCAGGAGTAAGATGGTATCTCAAAGTTGTTTTGATTTGCATTTCTCTGATAGCTAAGGATGCTAAGCACTTGTTTTGTTTTTGAAATAGACTCTAACCCAAGCTCACTTCCTCCTGCCCTTGCTTCTCAAGTGCTAAGGTTACATGTAATGTGTCACCATGGCCAACTAACTGAAAGGTTTTTAATGAAGTAAAATACTGAGTAATTTTTGTGCTTTTATAAAATTCTCACATGATCTACCATTACGCCATTCTCAATGGGGTTTCTTCAACAGGGGTTTTAAATGTTGAAAGTTATAAAGTATTACTTTGCTTTTAGTTATATAATTATTTGGAAACATTATTTACATTCTCACAGACTACAGTGTGTCGTGAATCTGGGACATGTTTCAGGTAAGGGGGTTGATTTATTGGACGGTGTCCTCTTATTTTTGTGCATTCTAGTCCAGCTCATTATTTTGTAAATGTTGCCAAGCTGTAAATTTATTACTTCAAAGATCAGTGTAGCACTGAGAGCACAATGAAGAATAAGAAAGTAGAGCCCATTCTCCTGAAATTAATTCACCTCCTCCTATTAAAGATAATCAGAAGTTAAGAATGCAGGAGTGCAGGAGTGCGGTACCGACTCACCATGCTAAGGTATGAGCTTTGCTTTTAGAAATGAATGCACAGAGAGCTGTGTTTACATCTGACTCAAGGTTTCAACTATTCAAGAAGGGATGTACAGAAAATAGAAAGTCCTTGTTTTGTTTTCTAAAAGGCTTTTGTTTCTTACTCACTTCAGCAGCACATATACTAAACTGTCTCCCCCCCCCACTATGAGGCATTGTTCATAAAAGCAATTTAGCAGAAGTTGATACTTCCTATGTCAAATATTAGAATATTTTGAAAGTTAAGGTACAAAACAGAACAAAACAAAAACCAAAACTGAGATAATGTAAAGCCCCAGTAAGAAATCTAAACTTTCACAAACATCTGTGGAACAGAGAGGAAACATAAAGATGTATGATGACTCCCTTTGTGGGAAATATAGCAACTTGTACCTTAGTAGCATCCTTGTGCCAAATAAGAGAAGACAGGTACACTGATTCTACAGAAGAAGCAGATATGAGTCAGCCATTCTTCATGGATGGGACCCTGCTTCCCAGTGGACAGATGAACAATTTCATTTGTAAGAAGAATATTTCAGGCTCAGTGGGTAAAGGCACTTCTTGAGTTCAATTTGGTTTGGTTGGCAGCTTGCTTCTTGCCTATCTCTGGTGCTGCTGAGGCTCAGACAAAGAAAACAGGTGACTTTTCCTCACCTCTAATGACCACCTTTGGATTCTGTTCATTTTTTAATGTATGTGCTTGAGAATCCTGCAGAGTCAGCATTACTTATACATTTTTATTGCATATGATGACCAACATCAATTTCTTTTGTTTGCAGCCAAGACTTCTTATTTTGAAAAACATTTGCATATATTTCTTAAGGGTTTACTATAGTTTTAGTAACATGCAGATGTTGCAGTTTTATTGACTAAGGAGAATCATGGTTTATGCCTCTAAAAATTTACAACCTCCAGCAGGAGGTGAATCAGTATGGAAAGTGCTACATACAAAGTGATAAAATAATCTGAGTTTTAATATGCATATTAAGAAACCAAAAGATTATACAGAATTTTGAAGAGTCTCAATAAAGTACGAGGGAGTTTTTCACATATGGTAGTCTGGCTCTTATTGGAAAAATTTGCAAAACAATTCTGCGTGTGTGCTTGTGAAATTTTGTTTAAAAATTAAACACAACTTTCTCCAAGATACAATCTGGAGATTTATTTTGAAAATCATGAACTGCCACCTCCAGACAACAAATTCAATGATACAGAGGTTGGAGAGATGGTTTGACTGTTAAGAGCAAGTACTGCTCATTCAAAGGAGCAGGATTTGTTCCCCAGAACCCATATTTAGTTAGCTCATAACTACCTGTAACTCCAGCTCCTGGGACCCAACATTGGCCCTCTTCTGGTCTACATGGGCACTGAGCAACACAAATATTAGCATGTTTGCATGCACACACACACACACATACACAGACACACACACACAGACACAGACACGTAGAATCTTCAGAAAAATAGTATGTAATGGCTAACATTTTCAATTTAAAGTCTATCCACTAGGGCTGGAAAGATGGCTCAGTGGTTAAGGACCCTGGAATATTTTTGAAAAGGACCCATGTTCAGATCTGATGGCTCAGAAATACTTGTAACACTAGCCCTAGGAGATCCCATACCCTCTTCTGGCCTCCATGGGTACTACACTCACAAGCAAGAGTCATATACATGCATATTTAAGCCAAAATAAATCTTTTTTTTAAAATAAAAAATCCGTACATTCTTTATCCTGCCTTTTTATGTGTATAAACACCTTTCTGTTTTAAGTACTATTGACCTAAGTCTTTCAAAACCACTGAAACACTGGGAAGTTAATTTTTCAGTTGCGCTGATGACTAAATGTAAAGGCTAGGCTGCATAACCTATGTTCCTGCTCAGCAGTAGTGTGAGTCCCTACTAGGAACAAAGAATGGGGTGTTTTTAGGGCACTTTCTTCCTCCATAAACTCCAAGTGTAACCCAGTTTCTGTGCATATGTAAAAGGGAAGCAACTGTTTGTTTCTGCCAACTTGATGCGAAAATAGGTTTTGACCTCCAACTTTCAATCCAGATCTGATTGTGTACTTACAAAAATGAAGATTTTTAGCATCAATTATTACAGAGAAACAACTGCTTCACAGATATCGCAGGAAGAAGGACATGGGTTCATTATGAATTTGATAATATTTATCTAAAACTGAATCTAGAAATATACATGGTTCTACCCAGAGTAATGTAACATGTCTTATTCTTTAGCAGGAATAAGATAACACCTTTGTCTTATACATGATGTGGGGTCATGGCATCTTTAAACATGATACCACAGAGATAGCTTACTGTGTAAGAGGAGCAAATATGAGGACTTAATTTGGATTTCAGAACCCACTGAAAAGCCAGGTATGACTGTGCTTACGGTTGTAATCTCAGTGCTATTTGGGGTGTTGGAAACACCCCAAACAGCTGCATCACTGGGACTCTTTGGCATCAAACAGTTTTCTTGCACTGATCAGGGAAGCTATGATGTACAGAATGATGATATGAAGGAGAATATTAGTACATTCTGAAAGAGTATGTGCTTTGGCAGCCATGGGATGTTAGTGAGTCTGAAATGTACAACCAGAAGCCTTTGTTGCAGATGATCTATGTCTTTATGTTGGCTAAGAACAGCACATTCTTCATATGTGATAACACCCAGAACACCCTTCATTTTTTTTTTTTTTTGACATGCCGAGATTGAGTGTTTTCAGAATCTGCTCTGAACTTCCAGTTGAAAATACTGCATGGGTTACCCAAATTTATCTCCTTTCTCGTGTTTTATGCAAGCTTAGAAATTTTTTAAATGATTTACTCACATAAAAAAGAGAGGCTTCCTTTTTGAAAAGCCATCCTAGAGCCTTTATCTAGTAGCTGATGGAAGCAGGAGCAGATACCCACAGCTAAACACTGAGCTAATCTCTTAGAATCCATTTGCAGAGAAGGAGGAGTGATAAGCAAAGGGTCAAGACCAGGCTACAGAAACCCACAGACAGCTGACCTGAACAAGGGGGAGCTCATGGACTTCAGTCTGACAGCTGGGAAACCAGCATAGGACAGACCCAGATTCCCTGAATGTGGGTGTTGGTTAGGAGGACTGGGCAGTCTATGGGGCCTCCGGTAAGGGATCAGTATTTATCCCTAGTATACAAATGGACTTTGGGAGCACATTCCACATAGAGGAATACTCCATCAATGTAGACACATGGGGGAGGACCTAGGCCCTGCTCCAAATGATATGACAGACTTTGAAGATCCCCATGGAAGGCCTGACTGTTCCTGGGGAGCAGAAAGGGGATGGGATTGGGGCTAGTGGGAGGGGGGATAGGGGAGGATGGGAGGGTACGGGAACTGGGGTTGACATGTAAAACAAGCTTGTTTCAAATTTAAATAAAAAAATATCAAAAAAAGAGAAAGGATTTCTGAGAGTCTACTATTGATTAAGAAAGTGAAACTTGGGGCCGGGGAGATGGCTCAGTGGTTAAGAGCACATATTCATGTTGCTCTTGCAGAGAACCTGAGTTCAGCTCCCAGCACCCACATCACGTGGTTCACAACTGTCTGTAACTCCAGATCCAGGTGATCACATGCCCTCTTCTGGCCTCCACTGGCACTTGCACTCACAAACATGCACACATAATCAAAAACTAAAAATAAAAATTTAAAAATTAGAAAAGTGATAGCTTTTAAGAAAGGAGATGTACCAGGGAACTCCTACAGCTAATAAACACCTTCAGCAAACTAGCAGGATACAAGATAAACTCAAAAAAATCAGTAGCCCTACTTTTATCAGACGACAAAGAGACAGAGAAAGAAATCAGAGAAACATCACCCTTTACAATAGCCACAAACAACATAAAGTATCTTGGTGTAACGCTTACCAAACAAGTAAAAGACCTATATAATAAGAACTTTGTGACTCTAAAGAAAAAAATTAAAGAAGATACCAGAAAATGGAAAGATCTCCCATGCTCTTGGTTAGGTAGGATTAACATAGTAAAAATGGCAATCTTACCAAAAGCAATCTACAGATTCAATGCAATCCCCATTAAAATCCCACCACAATTCTTCACTAACCTTGAAAGGATAATAATCAACTTTATATGGAAAAACAAAAGACCCAGGATAGCCAAAACAACCCTATACAATAAAAGAACTTCAGGAGGCATCACCATTCCTGACTTTAAGCTATACTACAGAGCTATAGTTCTGAAAACAGCCTGGTATTGGCATAAAAATAGACAGGTAGACCAATGGAATCGAATTGAAAATCCTGATATTAATCCACGCACCTATGAACACCTGATATTCGACAAAACAGCTAAAATTGTACAATGGGGCGAGGACAGCATCTTCAACAAATGGTGCTGGCACAATTGGATGAGGGTGTGTAGAAGACTACAGATAGACCCATGCCTGTCGCCATGCACAAAACTCAAGTCCAAATGGATCAAAGACCTCAACATCAATCCAGCCACATTGAATCTCTTAGAAGAGAAAGTAGGAGGTACCCTTGAACAAATTGGTATAGGAGACCGCTTCTTGAACATAACTCCAGGGGCACAGACACTGAAAGAAACAATTAATAAATGGGACCTCTTCAAACTTAGAAGCTTCTGTAAGGCAAAGGACACAGTGGACAAGACCAAACGGCAGCCCACAGACTGGGAAAAGATTTTCACCAACACTATATCCGACAAAGGGCTGATCTCCAAAATACACAAAGAACTCAAGAAACTAGTCAACAAAACACCAAATAACCCTATTAAAAAATGGGGTACAGAACTGAAGAAAGAATTCTCAATGGAGGAAATCAAAAAGGCTGAAAGACACTTAAGAAAATGCTCAACATCCTTAGCAATCAGAGAAATGCAAATCAAAACAACTTTGAGATACCATCTTACCCCTGCCAGAATGGCTAAAATTAGAAACACCAGTGATGACTTATGTTGGAGAGGATGTGGAGAAAGGGGAACACTCCCCCACTGCTGGAGGGAGTGCAAACTCATACAGCCATTTTGGAAATCAGTGTGGTGGTTCCTCAGGAAAATGGGAATTAGTTTACCACAGGACCCGGCAATCCCCCTCTTAGGCATATACCCAAAGGATTCACATCCATGCAACTATGTTCAACTACGTTCATAGCAGCACTATTTGTAATAGCAAGTACCTGGAAGCAACCTAGATGCCCCTCAATTGAAGAATGGTTAATGAAGATGTGGCACATCTACACAATGGAATACTACTCTGCAGAAAAAAAATAATGGTATCTTGAAATTCGCAGGCAAGTGGATGACACTTGAAGAAACCCTCCTGAATGAGGTAACCCAGTCACAAAAAAGAGAAACATAGTATGTACTCACTCATATATGGATTTTAGGCTTAGATCAAAGGATCACCAGCCTATAATTCACATCACCAGATGAACTAGAATACAAGGTGTATTCTAAGAGATTCATATAAAGTCCCTCACAGAACTGGGATGGGACAAGTCCCCCAGAGCTCAGGTGAAGTGTGGGAGGACAGCAAATGGAGAGAGAAGTAGGAGAAAATGAGGGGGAGGAGAGGAAGGCATGTGCAACCAGGAGGATTGAGCCTGGTTAGGAATGGAAGAAAGAGAGAGAGAGAGAGACAGAGAGAGAGAACATAAAAGAGGGAGCCAATATTGGTTTGAAGATAAAATTGAACACAAAGAAAGGTCGAGAGAACTACAAGACTGCTCCCAACTAACAATCTCAGCTTCTGTGGAAAGGCTATCTATCATAAATGCCCTTCCCGGAGAGTGAGATCAACAACTAACTTCTCCATGGAGCCCTGAACTAATGCCTGTTGAAAATAGGAGCAAACACCCCTACATAAACACTGAGTCGAACTAGAACCCAGAAGCAGATGGAGAGGACAAGACCATGTGGCAGAAGCACATAGAGACAGCTTACCTGAACAAGGAGGAGCTAAGGGCCACTAGACTGATAGCTGGGAAGCCAACAGGGGTCTGACTCGGACCCCCCTGAATATGGGTCTCAGCCAGAAGGACTGAGCAGTCTAAGGGACCTCAGACAGTGGAGCCAGGATGTATCCCTGGTGCACAAAAGGACTTTGTGAACATATCCCCCATGGAGGGATAACTGCCTTAATCTAGAGACAGGAGAGAAGCCCTAGTCCCTACTTCACAGGACCTGTCAGATCTACATGACCCCAACTGGATGGCATTCCCCTACATATGGAATTGGGGTGGGGGGTTGGGAGGGGAGGGTGTTTAGAGTGCATGTGAGAGGGCAGAGAGGGTAAAAGGGAGGGAAGGAGGAAGGGAGGGCTGGAGGGAGGGAGAGGGAACTGGGATCAACATGTAAAATAATAAATTAAATTAAAAAAATGCTTTGACTCCAAAATTTAAGTTGAAGGACAAGTTACTGGGGAAAAGGATTTCTATTTTTGTTTCCACAGAAAATGAAAAGATGTGGATTCCTTCCAGACTAATGTGGTTTGATCATGCCAGACTGCCTGAAACAGAGTACAAGCTGATCCTACATTTAAAACAGCTGGACAAAACAGCCCTACAGACTACAGCCAGGATATCTGAATCTTCTTCAAATCCCCCATGACAGCGCCCCTTACCAGCAGGAAGTAGTTTGGAAAGAACGACGCCCAAATTCCCAAATATTGTCTATAAATGTTTGTTTTCATTTAATTGGACTTTGTTATATAAAATTAAATAAAATAAAAAAAAAGAAAGGAGATGTGACTGAAGAATAGCATCTAGTTTGGAAGACAGAATAATTATGAATTTGAACCCAATAGTTGAGCCTCAGAGGAACCATGGCAATCCTGGTACAAACAGATTTTCAATATTCTTGAAGCAGGAATTGTTGGGAAAAATGAAGTAGTGAGTTGAAAAGAGGAAAAAAAGACACAACCTGTGAATCTTCCTCCTCATTGGGTGTTTGGAAGTGGGTTTAGTCTCTGGAGTTGCTTATGGCTATTCTTTGTGTCTTCTGATGCTGTGAAAACAATACCCTGATAAGGAAGCAAAGGTTTATCTGGCTCAGAGTTTGAGGTTTGGTCCATCATGGTAGGGAAATCGAGGCAGCAGACCAGAGAAGCAGCTGTCACATCACATCCATAGTCAGGAAGAGAAAGGTGAACACTTGCCTCAGCTCGCTCTCTCCTGTTTGTGGGATCTAGGATTCCACCCTAAGGAATGGTGCTACCCACAGCGGGGACTTCTTCACACCTCAGTTAGCTAACAAAGACAATCTCCATAGGCACCCCTAGATACCTGTCTCTCAGCTGATTCTAGAACCTGTCATGTTGACAGTTCACAGGGGCCTATTGCAACAGGTCTCACTTAGATCTGTCTGCCTCTTTTCCTCAGAGTGTCTTATGTTTGCATAGTTTTCTGTGTTCGATAAAATTTTAAAAAGTACTAAATCATGGAAATCAGTGTTTGATATGAATTTTTTTTTCTGGTGCTGAGAATGGAACACACAGCCTTGTACATACTAAGGGGACTCTCTACTACTGAGTTACATTCTGACTTGGGTATAAGAATATTGATGTCTTATCTGAGTTTAAAAGTTTTGCAAATAGTGTGGTATCCAACAAGAACACACTTCCCCCTTTAAGTTGTAGATATTAAAAATTATTAAAAAATAATTTATGCCTTTATTTTAAGTGGAGCCTAAGTTGGCTAGAAATGTATGTTTATATATTATGTGATCTATAATATATTTTTTAATTTATTTTTTCATTTCTTGATTTCAGTTTACATTCCAACCATAGTTATTCAGATTTTTTTTTTTTGCTTTTTAAAAACATTTACTTATTTATTATGTATACAGTGTTCTCTTGCCTGCATACCAGAAGAGGGCACCAGATCTGATTACAGATGGTTGTGAGCCATCATGTGGTTGCTGGGAATTGAACTCAAGACTTCTAGAAGAGATCTCTAGAAGAGCAGTGCTCTTAACCTCTGAGCCATTTCTCCAGTCCCCTATAATGTAATATATATATTATGAACACACTCATACACACACACACACACACACACACACACACACACACACACACGGTTCTAGCTACTCATGAAGAGGGATGGATTGCTATTTATTTACTTAGAGGTGCAGAGAAAACACAAACCCAACAGTGCTGCAAAGGAGGTAAGTTTGAGACTTTCTGGTTTAAGCTAATTAAGGTGATGTCATTCTTGTGGATGATACTCTTCCAACCAGAGCATCTCTAGTCACAGGATGTCATTGGACTCAGTGTTGCTAAATGAAGTGCAGGGGAAACTGTACTGGACAACATCTTCGAAAGCTCTTTTTCTTCCTAATTAGAACAGTCCATCTGAGATGAAAGGACTTTGCCATGCCAGTCAGCCCTTGCTTCCTGCTTTTGAAGGTGGTCCCATTGCCTGGAGCTGAGTCAGCCATCAGGCAATGTACTTTGACAACTGTGAGGATTCTTGCTGGGTAAAAATGCCTCTGCCTGTCTCCCCAGTGCCTAATTGATGTGCTGAAACTGTAAACAGTGATGTTTCTAGATTTAACCAAAGCCATGGTTGAGCAACTTCATATGTGGAGCTTGAGAGGCACCAGGAGAAGACATGGAAACAGAAAATGAAAACCGATAAGGGGGAAAAGCAAGCAAAGAAAGTATGAAACTGATATTTATTTCATTTAAAAAATATGTGGGTAGATTCCAGGAGGAAGACAAAGGAAGGTAGCTACCCGAATCATAAGGACAGCCAGGCCAATCATAAGGCTGATACTCACTGTATATTTACGCACTGCAGGCATAAAGCACATTGTTTCATGTATCCATGTTTACTTCTTTTTCGCAGAGACTTCAGAGAGGTGGGGAGGGCACTATTTTAGTGGAAGAAAGTGGAGTAGAAATATATCAAAGAGTCTGACTTGGGCTGGGGACAGAGCTCATTGATAAAGCTCAATCTGGTGTGTCTAAGGTCCTGGGTTCCATTCTTAGTAAGACACTTATGAGCACATATGTGCGCGCACGTATACACACACACACACACACACACACACACACACACACACACACACACACGTGTGTGTGTGCGCGCACACACTCCCGCATGTGCAGAGAGAGAGACAGAGACAGAGAGAGACAGAGAGAAACACTTGAATGTGGGCACAGTTAAGAGGAGGTGGGTAAATAGAAAATTGCTATTGTAGATCTAATTTTTGGTGAAATACTGTTTTTGTAAATAAGTATCTGGTGTGTGTGCATGTGCCTCAGCCTGTGTGATCAAACCAAAGGCAGAGGAAGGCAGTATCTTCCTTTATTGCTCCCCACCTTGTTCCCTTAGTCTCTCACCCATCCTGAAGCCTTCCATTTTGTTTGACCTGTTTGGCCAGGAAGCTCCCGGATCCACCCACCCTTCTATGACAGACATGAATGACTGACCCAGTTTTTGTTTCTGTTTTTAGTGTGTATACCTAAAATTTGACTCAGGTACTTATGCTTACACAGCAAGCACTCTACCCACGGGGTGGTCTGTCCAGGACCCCAAAGTGGGTATCTTTATTAGTGTGCTATATATGAGAATCAGTGATAATTGAGCTTCATGTAAAGATTTGTTTATTTACTGTGTGTTTGGGGTGTGTATGCATGTGTGTGTATGTGTGTGTATGTGTGTGTGTGTGTGTGTGTGTGTGTGTGTGTAGGCCTCAGGTTGACAGTTGTGTTTCATCTTACTTTTTGAATTGGGTTTTTCAATGAACCTAGGATTGATTCATTCATTCAGGTTGACTGGCCAGCAGACCCCAAGGATCCTCCTGAATCAGTTTAGGGATTACAGAGGTCTGGTGGGTGCCGCATCTGGGTTTTGATGTGGATTACAGGGATCTGAACTCAGGTCTTTGTGCTTGTACAACAAGTATGTACATTATTGACTGAACTGTCCCTCTAATCAATCCTTTACTTCTCTGTTTTGGAAAAAATTGAATATACTTAAATATTTAAAATGTAATGCCCTTAAAATTTCTCAGTGAGAATGTAATGCTGGATCTGTTTTAAATGGATGTTGGTGACATTAGGAAACACTATCGAGGAGGGAGCTATTGGCTGGAACTCTTCTTAGTAAATACTGGAAATGTCAGGCAGGCATCCTGTCTGCAAAACAGGGTGGAGGTTTTGTCAAGCCTTGCATTTACATATGTCTTAGGTAGTTGTTGTTCTTTAATTGAGCACCACATATCCAAACAAACTAAGTTAATTTTAAATTAAAGTCAGATCAGATGAGATAAAACCAGGGACGATGTGAAATAAATTAACTTCATTTTAACTTTTACTCCCGAGAAATCAAAGCTATTTCCTTTAAGATCATTTCTCATCATTTTCTTCAAAAGTAATCAAGAACATAACCATCAGTTGACATAAACTTTATTTGTGACACACACTGTCTGCTCTGTTGAGTCTTGAAGGATAGCTTGGATGAACATAGGTTAGGTATACAAATAGCCTTTCAAATTCCTAGAAAATTGAGTATGTACTAAATCGTAAAATATATCCAAAGGCAAAGAAATTAAACTTCTGAGATGATCCACAAAATATTCAATTATGTATCAGGGGCTCTTGTTTATATTGGAATTATCTTAAAGAATTTATAATTGGAGCTGTGGAGATAGCTTTAGGAGTAAAGAGGCTTATATCCAAGCTTGATGAACTGAGTTACATCCCTGGACCCTTATGGTGGGAAGAGAGACTTTTCTTCTGACCTCCACAAGAATACTATGGTGGCTGGGGCAGTGGTGGTGCATGCCTTTAATCCCAGCACTAGAAAGGTAGAGGCAGGTGGATCTCTTAGTTTGAGGCCAGCCTGGTATACAGAGTGAGTTCCAGGGCAGGCTTCAGAGCTACAGAGAAACCCTGTCTTGTAAAACCACAAAAACAAAAATAGTGTCCCTTGTAGGCAGTTACACATTTGAGCAGGATTATGCATGTACACATGCACATACATGTTCTCTCTTCTCTCCCTCCCTCTCTCTCTCTCTCTCTCTCTCTCTCTCTTTCACACACACACACACACACACACACACACACACACACACACACACACGCACACACTATCTTGTAGACATGGGGAAAAGGCACCAATCTTCATTGGCGATGTCCATATGAATCTTAGCGATTTGTTTCATCATGGCAAAAAAATTTGCTTTCATTCATTTGAAAATTTCTCTATCTTCCTACTGTTTAACCCTGGCTTCTAAGCCTATGTAACTGAAGTTGACCTTGAACTTCTAATTCTACTGCCTCTATCTCTCAGATCCTAAGATGACAGGAACATGTCACCATGCCTGGCTAATCCTTTTGAAAATTATGATCTCTAGTTCCTCCCTAGTAAGTTGGAACATCTTCTAAATAAATGTACAAATCATCTCATAGCTCATGGTGGGTCTTCACATACAAACTACTCTTAAGATTATAAAGCTACTGTGTGAAGATGTTAATTCTTGAATATATCTTTTGCTCTTCCTAAGTACATGCAATGTTTTTCACTGAATATTTTAACAATCTAAGAGAAGGAAGTGGAAGGGAGAAAAGATGAATTTTAAGAGTTGTGGATCAAATAAGTCCTGTACTGCATTTTTTCAAAATAGATATTTAGACCTAAGAAAGACTTATCCATTATGATTTTACATGGATATGTGGTTAAAAACAACACTAGCTTTGAAGACTGCAATAAAAAATTTAGAAGAATGAAGAAGTTGGAGAGTGTAAGAATGTTTTTTTCTATATTCGCATTTATTTTTTAGATCATAGGATCCTCCTTGTCAAATGTCACCCAGTGGTATTTTACTACTGCAAACATTCTATCTTTAAAATTTTTTGTTTTGGCGTGGAGTTTTATTTACTGAGAATGGTGTTTGTTTTCCTTCAGGAAATCGCTCTTATTTGAGAATGAAGATTAAAAAGTTGTGATGATAGAAAAGAGTCAATACTTGAAAGTGAATTTAGTAAGTTAGGTTGCTCATTGTTTAACCTTTAAATTGGATCATTTGACTATAACCATGTAAAAGATGAAATCTGCAAAATCCCTAGCTTGTCTGTGGTAGATATTTACCTTTCAGGAATGTGTGTCCACAATTTCAAATGAAAGGCTCATTCCAAGTTATTGAAGTCAAGTTGTCCTTATGAGAGGGTGTTCACACACTTTATTACAGGCATCCTTCCCCAGCTCAGAGAGTATTATGCATTTATGTTAAAAAAAAATCTTAAATGTGTGCTTTTCAGAATAGGAGGTCACAGTTAATATTTCAAGACCTTGGCTCACAATAGCATGGACGTTTAAAATTTCAAAATGTCATTAATGTTAGGGTGTAACATATCTCTTTTACAAACTGATGGTAAGACTTCAAACATATGACATTTATACACACCAGGTCATGAGTTCATCTAAGGTGACAACACCATGAGTCTTAACTCCCAGACCGAAGGAAAAAACTTAGCTACTTTTCTTGTGGCTATGACAAAATGCCTTTAAGAACAACTTAAAGGAGGGGGTGTTTGTTCACACAGTGAAAGAGGATGCAGTCCGCCATAAGAGGCACAGAGCGAGTGGAGATGCCTGTGGCTGTGACAGCAAGACCTGGGTGTGGCTGGGTTCATCTCCTCCTCATTGAAGGAGGAGGGAGGACCAGGATCTAACCCTCAAGATCTGCCCCTGCCTTCCAGTGACCCACTTTCTACAGTAGATCCCACCTTCTAAAACTTCCACAGCCTCCCAAAACAGTGCCAGCAGCTGGGGACCAAGTGCTCAGACACGCGAGCCTGCAGAAGACATTTTGTATTCAAGCCTTAACAGTAAGTTAGTAAGTCAGTACTCTTATGCAGTATCTGAAACTATCTGAACATTATCTTTAAAAGCATAATTCAAGACTCAACATGTGTTAAATTTTTTTATAGATGAGATGGTAGAAGGGAAGAAGTGAGATGTGGCAAATACAGGGAGAACAAGAGAAAAATCAGAGGGGAAAAGAAAGGAAGAAAGGAAGGAAAAAAGAAGGGATGTATGGAATCATATGTCTCCAATTTTATCAAGAAATTTAATTGTGTTATGTGTAATGGAAATGTGTTAAAAGCATAAAGAAATAAGTCAGCCTCATTCCCGTTCCAGTTCCCTCCCTCTGCTTCATTTTTAGGGCTGATCTCTCAACTTCCTGCTCCCACCTCCATGCGGTCATGCTTCCTTGCCATGAAAGACACTTATCCCTCTGGAACCGTAAGCTCAAACAAGTTCTTTCTTCCATAAGTTGCTTTTGGTCACAGTCCTTTATCAGAGCAACAGAAAAGTGAATGATAAGTGATATGTGGTACATGCCTGGAAGATGTTTTGTGCTAGCAGTAATTTTTTTTCTCCATTTCATCTCCATAGCAACTGTATGTAACAGGCAGGTAATAGATGAATAAATAATGGTTCATAAAAGGAGCCCAATTTCATTAAATTGGAGTCAAGATCAATATGCAAGTGAAAATGGTTTTTCTATATATCCCAGTAAACATTAGAAGATATGCTTATGGAAATGCATATTTATATATTTGAAATATACCATTTAAAATTAAATTCAGAATGGATATATAAATAACTGTGTCCAAATTTTTGCAAGTTTGTGCATGGGTGCCTAAAAACCTTTTTTTTTTTTTTTGGATGCATTAAACAAACCTTAATAAACGGAGATGTAACTTATGGCCACAGTGCAATTATCCACTTGATGGATAACTGTAGGCTTGATGCAGATGCAATAAAATCCAGACATATTCCCATGAAACTAGACAGGGAGATTCTAAAGTTTATATAGACCTTAAAGCAGAATGGACACTATCTATGGAGAGAAGGGGACAATTTATGTGGGAAGGAGGGCCATAAGAGAGGATAAAATGAGCTAAATTTACTGATTTTCATGTATGAAATGTCACAAGACTTAATGTTATACACTAGTTAAAAAAAAATTTCTAAAATGACAGCACAAAAGTTCAAGGGTCTCAAAGGCAAGGGTCTCAAGGCCTGAATAAGCCAATGGCAATGGTGGAAAACTTGCACTAGAGACCAGGACTTTAAGAATTCTGGTAATTAGTAGTATTTCACTTTATAAGGTGAATAAACTGAAGTGCAGGATAGCATAGAAAGTCCAGGTGTGGTGTCTATAAGATTATGAGCAAAATTATGTATTGGAGTTTCCCCAAAAGGAAGCATGTGAGTGAATAAATAAACATGGCAAAAAGCTTAATGCCCTTGTCATCAGAAGCAAGCAGAATGACTACAGGACTGCATGTACTCTGCTGGACAAAGGTGGAGACACACAGTGTTTAAGAGGCTGTGGATGGGTGGATTCTATATTCATTCCTGGGGCAATTTAAATTGGTATAACCTTGTGGAATACTATTTTCACATTAGCTTACAAATCTGTACACTTACACATCCAGCAATCTGACCGGGGTTATATGGCTAGTTAAAAATTTACACTGCATTAAGAGACACAAGGAAGACAATCGTAACAGCAATTATTATAATAATTAATTTAATAATTTGATACAAGTTATAGTAGCATCCCACAATAGATGACAAAGGAAATGAATGGGGTACATTCTTAGGAGGAACAGGACAACATAGGCTATTCTTGGTAACATCCTATTGTGTGAGTAAGAAGAAGAAGAACAAAAAAAAAAAAAAAAAAAAAAAAAAAAAAAAAAGCTTAGATGAAGTATAGCCTGATTGTATATTTAAAAACTTATTCGATTATATTTGTGTGTGTATGTGTGTGTACACATGTATATTAGTGTTCCTGAGGAAGCCAGGGAAATGTGTTGGTTATACTGGAGCTGGAGTTACAGGCAGGCAGTTGTGAACTGCCGTGTGGGTCCTAGGGACTGAATCCTAGTCCTCTGCAAGAACAGCCAGTGCTCTTAACTGCAGCACCATCTCTTCAGCCCCAGATGAGGTA
This sequence comes from Phodopus roborovskii, assembly GCF_943737965.1. NCBI lineage: Eukaryota > Metazoa > Chordata > Mammalia > Rodentia > Cricetidae > Phodopus > Phodopus roborovskii. Next base: position 16,277,392 of record NW_026126558.1, on the reverse strand, counting down.
TAGGCTGTTTTCTAATTTCATAAATAAGCCCAAAAGGAAAACTGAGTCATTTTGTTATCTTTAATTAATGAGAATAAAGGGGATGACAAGGGTGATAGAGGGTTGTGAATGGAAGATTTTGACTAATGTTGTTCTAAGTATCTGATAAAAAATAAAAAAGTCAAAATGTATGTCTAGTGCCATGTGAATTTGGAACAGCCTACAGTTAGTCAGCAAGTAGGTCTAATCCAGGATTTCTCTGTTATCCGATGTACCACAAGGACAGACGAGAGGAGTTCTGATACCACACCTGGGTGTGGTAATTGCCATCTCTTCATTATCAGGACATTTCTCTAATACCCACAAGTTTAATGTAAAGTATCACATATGTCACCTAATGTTTTATAGCTCCTGGTAGAAAATAGCACAACAAATAGATATCCCAAAGTACAGAGAGAACACTGACATTTTAAGCAGAATACATTGAGAGCAAATTCCATAATGCATTCTCCCATATACGTTTTTGACTCAAACATCTTAGAAAGCTTTTTCATAACATTTTACCTTATCCGAGCTGAAAGGAGCCTTTCAAATCATCTACCCGAATCTTCTTACTTCACAGATAAACTCCCCAAGGTTTCCGTGCTCATAGCCAACCCTGGACTCAAGGTCACCTCTCCTGATATCTGAATCCCATGGTGGTTTCCAGGCCTGATCCGGCAACCTCAGGGATTTCTGTCATTCTGAAATGCTTTTAGAAGCAATTTGAGAAAGAGAATGTGAATGCCAACTATCCAGGCATATTCCTCACAGGGGAGACAGCACTACCACAAATTTATTATGCCTCTTCAAAGTGCAGCCTCTGTGGAATGTAACCACGGCTACCCACGGAGACAATCTACCCTATGCTGCAGGTAAACCTTTTTAAAAGAGAAGGAGAGAAGGGGACTAAATTAGTGACCACTTCATGTATAAAGGGACAAAATTGTCGTGACATTGTGGGAGAATTCAGGATGTTCTTATCTGACCTTAAAGTGGGAAATCTTTCAAAGGTTTGGTTGATATGTCACAAAAGAAAAGCCACTTTTGAAGAAACTCAAATTAAATTTGACTTTCACTTCTTGCCAAAATTTTCTCCTTCCTGTCAATAACTTGTAAGGCCTTTGGATGTTATCCAATCCAACTGTCTTTGAAATTTACATTTTAGAATCATATGTAAACAAAACAGCACAACAGAACTGGTTGGGGGGGGGTTGCTTGGGATATAGCATAGCAGTAGAGCTATGGCCTGGAATCCCTGGAATCCAAAAGGCCCTAGCTACAGTTCCAGTAAACAAACACAGTTTCTCTGAATATCTCTTTTCCTGCCCAAATATTGACTTACTAAATACCTAACACCTAGATTCTAGTTTACATTTCACTTTAGTTTTTAAAATTTGTTGTATTTCTTCCCTAAGCTTAGTCTTAAATTACCATCTTTTGCCTTTCTAAGAACACACTGCAGGAGCACTTGCTTGCATACACATGTCCTCATTGACAGGAACCCGGTGAAAGTAGGGCCTATCTCACTCACTGTGCTAGGCACTTCGTGGTTTGTTTGTATCATACTGCTGCATCTCATTTTTTGCTGTTGTTGTTTTTCTATTTATGATCCCAGGAAGTCACATTTTCCACACTTGTAATCTCCATTCCTAATGGGTTCAGCTAACTGGGTAAGTGATAAGAAAAGGGGTCAAGACCAGGCCACATAAACCCACAGAGACAGCTGACCTGAATAAGGGGAAGTCATGGATCCCAGACTGATAGCTGGGAAAACAGATTTATTGTACCAACTCAGACTCCTTGAACATGGGTCTCAGTTAGAAGGCCTGGGCAGTCTAAGGGACCTCTGACAGTGGAACCAGGATGTATCCCTGGTGCACAAAAGGACTTTGGGAGCAAATTCCCAATGGAGGGATGATGGGAGATGCCATTATGTATATATTTTTCTCATACTGGTTTAATGAAGAAAGCACTGTTGGTCAATAGGAAAGCTAGACAGGAGGTACTACGTGACAAGGAGGAAAGAGGAAGTAGTAGGGAGGAGCCAAGATGGAGAGTCAGGAGAAAGCAGTATGCCGGCTGGCTCCCCGGTAAGAGAAATACATAGATCAGCAGAAATGGGTTAATAATTAAGCCAGAGCTAGCCGATAAGAAACAAGTAACCGGGCCAACAGCATTGTATCAAATACAGAGTCTCTGTGTATTATTTGGGGCTGGCGCAGTGGCGGGACAAGACCGGCGGGCGGAGAAAACTGAACTCATTACAGAGGGATATTCCCTTAACCTAGAGGCAGGAGGGAGGGCCTAGAGCCTACTCCAAATGACTTGACAGATTTTGATGATTTCTCCTGGAATGTTGGGGGCATGGGAGGGAGGGAGAGGGAACTGGGATCAATATGTAAAAATATTAAAATATATTTAAATAAAAAAGGAAAAAAGAAAGAAAATATTTCCTTTATGAAAAAAATGTTAAATTGGTAGATTAAAGTAACTTTTTATATGAAAACTAAAGATCTGAGAAACAACATTGTGATTGTGTATTTGTGTGTGTGTGTGTGAGAGAGAGAGAGAGAGAGAGAGAGAGAGAGAGAGAGAGAGAGAGAGAGAGAGAGAGAGAGAGAGAGAGAGAGACTGGTACCTGCAGAGGCCAGAAGAGCATGTTGAATCCCTTGGAACTGGAGTTATATATGGTGGTGAGCTACTTTGTGAACATTGAAACTCAAGCCCAGGAATTCTAGAAGAGCAACCAATGTTTTAACCTGCCAGGCTGATGCCGCCTCTCCAGCCCCATGCCATGTTTTCTTCAAGCAGAAAATTAAAAACTATGTTCATTAATGTTTTGAATTAAAAAAAAAACGATGGGAGGAATTGGTACTTTCTTGGGCTTTCTGGTAGAGCAATGGATTAGTGATGGTGATACCTCAAGTAGTGGAAACTTCAATAATGGAAGGACCCTTGGAGGCTATGTTCTAAAGCACCTATACCTGAAGCCCATCTCTAAGTATGGTTTACAAGGAACCCAGCTTTGCAGACTCTTGTTAACATGACTAACTCTTGACTTCTCCAACTAGAGATCCATTTCCTGCAGTTCCTAATATTTTGAGTTGTCTTACAAAGCTTGATATACAGACTAGGTGCAACACATACTTTACCACTCCTTAGTAAAGAAGGAGTTAAGAAAAAATACAACCATATAAAATAGAATAGTAATATGTATTAGCCACTTTTCTTGCTGTGACCAAATCCCTGACAAATCTGTTGAGGATGGAAGGGTTAATTTTGGGGTACAGTTTGAGGGGATACAGTCCATGGTGCCAGGGGAAAAGTAGCAGCATCCACTGGTTGGTCATATTGTGTCTTCAGGAAGCACAGACACCAGAAAGGTACCACTTCTCCTGTCTCCTTTTTATTCAATCTGTGCCCCTAACCCATGGGATGGTATTAGCTTCATTCAAGGATGGGTCTTCCCACCGGTTATACCTCTGTGTCCTCACAGACAGAACCAGAGGTTTTTCTCCTAGATGATCTTAATCTTGCCAAGTTGACAGTCAAATTTAAGCACTGCAAGTCCATCCCTTGTCAGCTCGACATATATATACCTCATGTCCAAATCAAACCATTCTATCTTTGGTCCTTGAAGTCTCATGTTCACCTCCTCACAACTCAATATGCATTCAATGTACCTTGAAATGTTCCTAATATTTTAACAGGTTTGCTGTCTTCCCCTAGACTCAGGCAATCTCTGAACTGCCAGGCTTATAACATCAAAACACCAATTACGTACTTCCAACAAACAATAGTATAGAATAAACATTCCAGCCCCCAAAGGGAAGAATGGGGGCATGGCAAGGAAGGTCAGGCCAAAGCAAGACTAAAACTCAATAGTGTGAACACTAAATCCTGTCACTCTGTGTTTGGTGTCCGAGGTCTGTGGAAGAATTACCTGGACTAACAGCCTTACATGACTCCCCAGCTCTGCTGTCTTAAGCTTCTCTTATAGAACTGCTTCATTGTATGTCTGCCCATTTCATTTATGGATGCCCCTTGGTCCTGAAATCTCCAATAGTCTAGTGTTTCTACTGTGATGCCCACAATCTTTACCTTCACAGCTTCTTGCAATGGTCTTGCAGGCCTCCCATTGCCACACATTGTCTACTATCAGTGACTTTCTGGTACTCTTCATGCAAATCTCCTGACCTCCAGAACTCTTGAATTTGCATGCCTGCCAAACCTGCACCAAGTGGATGACTCTACCAAGATCTGTTGCCATCTTGAGATGGAGTGTGGTCCTTTTCTGCTGCAATTCTATGTGCCTTCAGCTGAACCCGAGAAAACACCTTCCCAGGTAGTTGTTTTGAGGAGAAAACCACTTTGGCATTATTTGCAGTTCACTTCTTTCTCCTACTAATTTAATTTGCATTTTCACAAGTTATCAGGGACCTTTTCTATCATCTTAGTGCAGAGTGAGAGATGTCTCTTTAATAATGCTAGGCTGTTTAACAATCCTAGCTATTTTCTCAGCACAAATGTCTGTAACTTAAAACTCACTTACACCATTTCTTACCAAACTGTACATTTTCCACATCTTTCTGCTTCACTTGCTGCTTTCTCAGTGTATACCATAACGGAATTAGTGAGCAGTAGTTATGCAGTAGCCTGAGTTCTATCCTGTTTTTGAGTTCCTCCACCAAACAAACTACTGTTTTTGAATTCTGCTTCATCTAAGTTGACAGTATACAGGCAGAATGCAGCCAGACTTTTTGTAAGATTTTTTTTTTTTACATGAATGAACTCTAACCCAGTTCCCAGTAAACTCTTTGTTCACTTATGAAATCTCTTGAACTGTACCTCCACTGATTGCTTCCATGTTGATGTTCTGGTCTTCCAAACTCCCAGAAGAACAACCCATTAAGCTCTACATAATATTTTAGGGCTTCTCTAGGCTTCAGTTTCAAACTCTGCCACATTCCTCCCACAAATCAATTTCAAAAGCCTATGAAGCACATGGTTAGTTTGATCATAGCAACACTCCCACTCCTGGTAACAATTTTCTGTGCCAAAATATCTGATAGAAGCATTACAGAAGAAATGGCTTATTTTGCTTCACAGTTGAAGGGTGCAGTCCATCGTGGGAGGGGAATCACAGTGGCACCACCATGAGGTATCTGGTCATGTGCTGTCCAGTCAGAAATCAAAGATACATGGAAGCTGGTGTTTCACTCATTTTATCCTTTTTATTCAGTTTGGGCCATGGTCCATGGAATGATGTCACTCACATTCAGGGTGGTTCTTTCCATGTCAATTAAACCTCTGTGGAGGTACTCTCACAGATGCATATAAAAGTTTGTCTATGAGGTGATTTAACTCCTGCCAATATCACAACCAGTTTGAATTATCACATGATATTTGCATTATTACAGCAGCATTTAAATGGAGTGTCTCATCTAGGGAATTTAGGTTTTCTTAATTTAACCCGGTTGTTTTTTGCAAGTCTTTTCAGTTACAAAATGTCCATATCATTATGGTGATGTTTTCTCTGACAAATAACATAAACATGGTGGATTTCAATAATAAAATAATTCAAAAATAAATCTGGAGTAACAGTATCTAAAACTGTAACAGACATATTATAGACATATAGATCTACTGTTCTGCTGTGGTACTCTAGTAAATATAATATCTATATTGTTTGTTCTGATATTTAAGGCTGAGTATACTAAGCCTTTTGCTTGGTACAAACACATGGAGGTACCAAATATATTTGTAATGATAACCATTAGTACATTTGAAAATAATTAAGCTTCTTGTTTTCTTTTTGTAATTGATGATTGAACCCATTTATCAGACAGTCACCATGTTTTACTAACTGGATCAGATGCTTACTTCATATCATATTCACAAGCAATCTATAAGAACAGTATGAATACTGGGGGTTGAACCAAGGGCCTCACACATACTAGGCAAGAGCTCTATTACTGAGCTACCAGCCTCCGTACTTTCTTTTGATGTAAGTGTTCTATCTGGTGTGTTCAACATGGAAGTCATAAATATACAGTCACTCTTGAGCTAAAATGGGGCTAATGAGGCTGAGCAACTTTCTCTGCAAAGTGGCTGATAGCCACTATATTGAACAGTAGGTAGAAATAAAGTGACATCCATGCATATAGCCAACAAGACCGGCTTTACCAACAACACACACTATGTAAGTATGTAAGCAAGTCTCTAAGAAAAGCAAGCAGACCCTATGACTGTTTCTCCCTTTCCCACTTCTGTTAAGATGGCACCATAGCTGTGCTTACGAAAGTAATGGCCACTGTTATGTGTAGGAGATTAACCCCAGCCATCCTCCCTCTTCTGTAACAGTAGTTTTCTACCCGAGACTAGGAGAATTGCTCCCTTACGGCGCATCAGGCTTCTGGGCATGAAACTCACTGTGTGTGGATCTAAAGATCTAGGTGTGGGTGGATTTGATTTCCCTGGACCTGCCTGAGGCCAAAACTGTTTCTGCATCATTATTCTAAGAAATGAAAACTTTCCATGAGGCTGTCTCAAGTTCTAAAACATAAATGCTTGTAGATACAAATTTTTTCAAAGTCCTTATCTACTGAATGCTTTGTTTTGAATAGTAGCTGTGTTCCCTTCTGCTTAAGTCAGTTCAGTATAAAGACATCACAAATCTAAGCATGATATTTTCCAGTGCTATGCATTCCTACTGGGATAAGCTTTTTCTAGCAGGGAAGTTAAACTCAATGCTGTATTCTAAGATTTCACTGAGACAAAACAGGAGGTAAAAACATCCCCTATTCACAACTATGCCTTTCTTCATAGTCCATTTCCCAAGCTGCCCTCTAATTTTAAAGATTTATTTTCTTGTGTGTGTGTGTGTGTGTGTGTGTGTGTGTGTGTGTGTGTGTGTATAATTGTGTATGCCATGTGTGTTCAGCTGCCCACAGAGGCCAGAAGGGGGTGATGGGTTCCCTGAATCTGGAGTTATAGGCAGTTGTGAACCATCCTACATGGAAGCTGGCACCCAAATCAGGTCCTCTCAGGAGCAGTATGTACTCTTAACCACTGAGCCATCCCCTCCCAGAACCCACATTCTATCTTTTATATTGTTTTCTTCTTCTGTCAAGCCCTCCTGAAACAGATAACATTTCCTCTACTGTGTAGCATAATCAGTCTCTTGCAAAATGGCCAAATTCATGATGTTCAGCTGATAGAGATCTAAATAATTTCTTATTCACTATACTTGAGTTTTAAGCATGTTTAAGGAGTTATTTGCTTTATCTTATGCTTAATAGATTTAAAACAATTTGATTAACTTTAAGATTGATTTTCTTATTCTAGAAATAGCATCTTGATTTTGTACACCTAATGCTCTTATGTGGGAAATTAACCTTGAACTTGTGTCAGACTTTCTGTTCTATATCAATAAAAATGTCTCAATCAAGTATGATCATATAAGGAAACCCACTTACCTATGAATACTGGTTTTATAATTCCTTATGAGGTTAAGTTAGAGACAAGACTATCCACAGCATATCCAAGTACTTTCCTTAAAGAAATACCCCACTCTCAATTTAGATCTTTTCATAGTGAAGTAATATTTTTTTTGCAGGACATAGTCTAGAAAGATTTTCACACTATACCTTGTTCATTGTGCAGATAATAGAAGAATGTGACATCATTAATTTTTATATGTCTATCATCTATAGAAAGACAAGTATCAGGTTTAGGTTCTTAACTGAAATAAGTAAAATAAACAGAAATGGTACCTTAAATAATGGGTTTTAAGATTCTACATATAAGTCAATGGTCTCTAAAAGATGAGAAATGAGAAATGAGGAGGTCATTATTATTTCCATAGCTTACTGCCTATGAACAGCTGCCAGCCTCCATACGGGAGGAGAAAAACAGACTAATTTTTGTGCATTCTTTGAATTGAGAAAGTGGGTCTATTTGTTTCAAAAGAGATAATCAATCATAGTTGATGAGAGGGAGAGAGAGAGAGAGTGCAGAGAGGGTCATAGAGAGAGAACCTTAGATACTTATGGAGGGTTCTTTTGATGTTCAGTAGAGTACTAATCAGTACAGGTATGCAAAGAAACAAAGGCTGGAAACAGTTACTAAAAGCTTTGTCACAGGAATGGGAACAGTGTCATTCTTATCAGTCAGATATGTACCTTAAGGTATTTGTCTAGACCACTCAGGAATGCCTACCCTCAGTAGCAAGTAATAATTAACATTATATTAAAGATCACTCTAGCCTTATATAACAAAATCATAGAAGCAAGGCTTGAATATATCATACTATTTAAAAGTAATAACTGCATCCCCCAAATGCAGCTTAAGGTTTGTATGTATAAAAGTGTATGGCCATCAACAGTGTCATATTCACACAATATCTTCCATTAGTCAAAGAGTAATGCTTTGCATGTTTGAGAATAACTCATGAAGGGAAAACTGATATCATAAAATAAAAATAATACTATAATAATATACAAAATTCAATGATACGGAATCACAAGCCAATGGATGCAATGGGTGTTCATCAGTCCACACTGTCAAATAAATAAATAAATGCAGGAGGACCCGTAGGTCTGTCATGAAAAAGACTCCCACATGATTTATACAGAATCTCTGCCCTCAAGTAAGAGGCCCATAATTTCTCATTCTTAATGTCTGAACTCCATGTAGTAACTTCTTACCAAAGAAGGAGTAAGAAAGAGAGGGGAAAAGGTAGAATTTCATAGTGGAGCAATCTGACAAACAGTGCCCATATAAACATACCAAGGTCAGCATCATCAGCATTAAGTCATCATGTGGGTGAGGATCCTTGACATTGTGTGATGGCTCAACACCTGCTTCCGTGGTGTTTCTCCACAAAACAAAGAATCCCCATTTGATGGGGGAAAACAATAGACAATTCCGATCGGATAAATGTGCTGAGTACTGACAGTACACATTAACTGTCAAAATGATCCAAAACAAGGACTTTGAGGAATTGTCATAAATGAGAGGATCCATTATCAGTTTTAAGGGATAAGATTAAACAAGATGGTAAATTAGAAAGCCTCTGACTCCCTTCCTCCCTCCCTCCCCCACAAATATCAACTTAATTGTGATATATGCCCAATTTGATGAAAAAAATCCAAACACCAGGTAAGGGATTCTTGCATCCCAGTGAAGTGCGAAGCTGACTAAATGGGAGTACGGTAGAAGAATCATGGTAGTTCACTCACTGGAGCCCTTCTCTGAGTGTGGTGCTGTGTGATCAGAAGAAAATTCTTAACTCCCAATCTCTCCCTGGGGAGGATTGTGTCTTCCCTGAATTTAAACACTGAGAAGAACCAGGAACTAGGTTAGAGCTGATGAGAAGGAAAGCGATCCACTTACCATAACATCACAGAATGTCTGTAACACTGCAGCTTGTCTGCAGGGGAACTGACTAAGTAGGAGCTGGCAAACTTCTCTAATGAGATGACACACACAAGTCCCAAAACGAGGGAGTCTCATAAAAGGCTTGAGAGATTTCCAGTCTGTAGCTCAGATGACTGACTAGTGAGACATTTCTGCATAAAGCAAAATCATACAACTGGAGACATGGCTGATGTTTAAAGACCCGTGTCCCAACAGAAGGCAGCTAGGCATATGAAGAGACATGGAAACACACCCCAATCAAAATTGCATGGTGAATCTCTAGAAACCAACCTTAAATAAGTGAAAATATAAGAATTACTACACAAATAATTCGAAATAACTTTTACAAGGTTGCTCAGTGAATTAAGTGTGTCTTGCTTGAAAACAAAACCAGGAAGGCAAGGGAAGAACCAAATATGATGTGAACAAAGGTGCAGAAGGCACAGAGAAGAGGCCAGTAGGCAGTCCAGAGCCAAATTGCATGGGCACTGAGTTTAAGTTTGCTTCAGGAGCTCAATGCCAGAACTCAGAATTGACAGGACAGAGCAGAATGAACAAACTAAGGCAGGGCACTCAAAGTGGTCATGGCAGAAGGCTACAAAAGAAAACCAAAGGATCGAGAAAAGTAAAGGTGGTGCAGAAGATGGGGACTTCATAAAGAAATAGAACAAAGGGAAGCACACAGAGACTGTTTGATGAAACAATGGCCCCAGGTGTCCTAAATCTGAAGCTAGAAGTATACACACAAATTCACTTAAAGAACCCCAGCCAGTATTATCTAAGGAGAAGAAGCCAAACCACGGTGTAGTAAGACTTAAAAAGTCACAGACAAGGACAGTAACTTGAATAAAGAGAAAATGACTAATCATATACAAAGGAGCATACATTAGGAGAGCAGAATATTTATCAGCAATGTAGAAGTTCCTTAAACAAACAGAGAGGCTGGGGAGATGGCTTGGTTGATAAAGTGCCTGCTGCCCAAGCTGAGGACCTGAGTTTGGATCAATATCACTTATATAAAGAGACAGATATGGGGGAGTACGCCTGCAATCTCAGTATTGGGAAGGTGGAGACAGGGAAATCTTGGAGTTTGATAGATAGTTGTGTCAAATTAGTGAGCTCCACCAGGAGAACACGACCCAAAGAATCAATTAAGCCGGGCTCATAGGGCTCCCAGAAAGCGAAGCTGCAAGCACGGAGCCTGTTGGGTCTATGCTAGGTCCTCTGTGACTATATTGTTAGCTTTTTGTTTTTGTGGGACAGCAACAGTGGGAATGAGAGTGTCTCTGACTGTTTGGCCTGCTCTTGGGACCTTTTTCCTCCTACTGGGTTGCCTTACACAGTCCTGATATGAGGGTTTGTGCCCGGTCTTGTTGTATCTTGTTATGCACTGTTTGGCTGATGTCCTTGGGAGGCCTGCTCTTTTCTGAATGGAAGCAGAGAAGAAGTTAATCTAGGGGAGAGGAGAAGTGGTAGCAGACTGGGAGGAGTGGAGGGAGGGGAAACTATGATCTGGGTGTATTGTGTGAGAGAAGAATTGAAAAAAAATATAGTGAGCTCCAGGTTCAGAAAGGGACCCTATCTCAATTAAATAATATGGATATCAATAGAAAAAGAGGCCCAACCTCCATGTTAGGCCCCCGAAATGCCAATGCCCATAAACTGCACACATACACCCCCCCACACACACAAAAGTAGAAATTCTATATGACCCATAAATTCCACTCCAAAGGATCTCAAAGAGACACTTTCATGTCACTCATATCAATCCAAGTCCTAGAAGCACATAATGTCCATTGACCCATGAAGGAAGAAACAGAAAGTGACTCACTTGCACAATGGAATATCATGTAACCTTTAAAAGGACATTTGCCACTTCCTGCAATCTGATGAACTTTGAGACCTTATGCTAAGTGAAACAGTCTGGTCACAAAAGGGCACATGCTCTGTGGTTCCACATATATGAAATAGCTAAGTAACTCAAAGGAGTAAAACAGTGGTTACTCAGGTCTGATGAGTGGAGGGATTGGTGTTTGATGATGGTTTTGTAAGATTAAAACATTCCAGAGAGGTCTATTAGACAATGATGTAAATGTACATGATATTTAATACAATCAAGCCATTGTGATCTTTGGTTATGGTTTTCAGTTTGACTGGGGTAAGAGAGGTCAAAGACCCCATGGAACGCATCTGTGTCTCTGGAGCTACATCCAAGGAGGATTAATGTGTGGGGCAATGACAGTGAGAGAAAGACTTGCCCTGAGTGTGACTGGCGGTATTTAGTGGGTTGGTGCCCTGGATGATAAGATGTAGAGGAAGGAGGTGCACATGTGCCAGCAGGACTAGGTCTTTTCTGACTGTGTGTTGCTTCCTTTGTTCACTGGCCATTTGACTCCAGTTGCTGCAGCCTTTCTGTGTGGACCTAATGTAAGCAGCTCTCCAGGCCTTCAGGGCTGGGTTCAGTCAGTTGTCCAGCTAACCTGTCTCAAACAAACAACTAAACAACAACAACAACAAAAAAACCCTCAAGCAAATAAATACGAGAAATAAGAAAAGTACAATAGCTTAATTTTGTGTGTGATGTGTGTATGTGTTTGTGTGTGTGTGTGTGTGTGTGTGTGTGTGTGTGCACATGCATCCTTGTGGGGGCCAAAATAAACTTCAAGTGTTGCTTTTAGGACTGCCTTGTGTTAATTTTTAAGGCAGAGAATCTCCCTGGGACCCAGAGCTCATGAACTAGGTTAGGCTGCCTAACCAAGGATCCACCTGATCCACCTTCCCAGTGCTGGAATTACAGAGACACGCCACCATGCCTGTGCTTTTACAGTTATGCTGAGGGTCACATAGATTCAGGTCCTTGTGCTCATAGTGAACACATTTTACCTATGAGCCATCTCCTCATCCCCTAATTGTGCAAAGTTTGTACAGCTAAGTCAGACTTCTTGAATGAGTTCTCCCTGTGTATACATCTGGGCTTATATCTTGTACCTCTGAACATGACAGAAGAGCCACTGATACACAAGATTTGACAATTGCACATTGTTGGTCAGACCTTGTTTTAGCAATTATGTTTACACTAAAGTCTGATTTATATGTATATCCTCAAAATGAAGTTGATTTTCTATTTTGGCTTTATACATACATACATACATATATTATTTTGAGAAGAAACCTTAATATTAAACTCACCTATCCCTCCCCTCCCCACCCTCTGAGGAAAAGTCTTACTCAGAGGTAGAGGCTGATCTGAAACTCACTTTGTTTCCAAGATCTGACCTCAAGTTCATAGTGATCCTCTTGTCTCAGCCATAAAATTTTGAGATTGAAGACTGAATTTGCTATGTAGATGAAGTTGAGCTCAAACTTTTGATATTCCTGTCTCTACCTCTACAGAGCTGGGACTTAGGTATGTGTCACCACATTAATTTTCCTTTCCAGCCATTCTAGTGGAATCAGAGAAACAAAGCACAGGTCAGTAGGTCTTGGTGTCTAACCCTTTTCTGCTGTCAGCAGATCACGTCTCATTGGCCACAACTTGGTGTAGCATGAGCCTTGGGAATGCATTGATTCTGACAACTACATGCACTTGTGCCATCTGGGAACTGACTGCCAAGTCACAGCTCAGACACGAGGTTCGTACTGTCCACCGCAGAGCAGAAGGACTCTCTGTTTATTTTCATTTTTTGTTTTTTTTCAGATGAGGTGCCAAAGACTAAGTTGACTGAGAAATTTAATCAGGGTAACAGTGGAAATTGCGTTCACATTTGGGTCTCTCTGTTTATCATGTCCAACCTCTGTCCCCCTCTGGCCATTAGGCAGAGAAGGGTTTTTTAGGGACCTGAAATTACAGTGTCTTCCAATCAGCACCCACTTTCAAGGAATTCTCTTATTGTAGTCTATCAGCATGAAAGGTCCCTCTCGAAAAGCACCTTAGGTAATTCACACTGAGAACGGAGCATAGGGCCTTCTGCACACTAGGCCCTGAGCTACATTCCCAGATTTTGTTTTTAGTGTATATTTTGCTTAAAGAACATTTAATACTTATGTATTTATTTTGTGCGAGTGTGCAAGTGGTTTGTGAACATGTATGCATAAGCCACAGCACATATGTATAGGTCAGAGGACAACCTGTGAAGTTGATTTTTCTCCTTCTACCATGTCAGATCTGAAGGCCAAACTTAAGTCATCAGGTTTGGTGATGGCAAATGCCCTTACCCATTAGCTATCTTGCTAGAGTAGGACCACTTTTTATTTAATTTTTTAGACTTTTTTATTCTTGTATATGAGTATTTTCTATATATATGTATTTGTATATGCACTGATTGTATACAGTATACACAGATATCACGAGGCCTTGGATTTCCTGGAACTGGAGGAATGTAGGGATGATTGTAAGCTGCCATGTGGGTGCTGGGAACTGAACCTGGAGAAGGCCTTGAAGTCCTCCTGCCATAGCCTCTGGAGTAACTGGAGTATGGACATGTGTGGCCAGGCCAAGGTTGTCTTAAATTTTCAATCATCATAATAATATATATGTGTATATATATATACATATATATATATGAAATTATTTCCCAATTTTGATACAATACTAATCTTCAAATTTCCTCATTTGTTTCTATGTAAACAGTGACAAGTTTAGTAGGGTGATAAAAACATTTCCTTTTGGAAAGCCCAACACTTTGCTGTCAAAGCAACAATTTTACAGGTCCATAGATCAGAATGTCAAATGTTGTCAGTCTATTCTCCCTCCCTCCCTCCCTCCCTCCCTCCCTCCCTCCCTCCCTCCCTCCCTCCCTCCCTCTCTCCCTTCCTCCCTCCTTCCCTCCCTCTCTCCCTCCCTGTGCCTTCTAGGTAAATACTCTTTTATCAGCTGAGTTTTGTCTTCAACCCTCCATGTTTCCTTTTTACTCAGAGTAGCATTCTGGACAGAGCAGTCTCACAGAGGTCTAGAAGGGCTCATCTCTCCCTTCTGTAGGCACAAGATATCTTCCTCAAATGATCACTTTAGTAATTTAATTAAATAATAAGTTGATAATTACTGATATAAATTATTAATGTGGAGCTGTTTTTCTTGACATTTCATGCCCAGAAAGGCAAAGCCAGGAATTTAGGTCTAGGAACACAGGGAATACTCAGGCCCTGCTTCTTTTTTCCTTGATAGTGGTTTTCAGGACTGGCTTTTTTTTTTTTCAGGAGTCTGGGGGGGGGGGTGAACTCTGATATGAGGTCACCAAGCCCTAGACTGAGATCAGTAGAACCAGAGCCCCAAACCCAAGCCCAGCTTTCTTCACCTTACTTGCTAACTCATTTATCCTGCAAACCATTTCCTTCTCTGTTCTTGGTTTTTCATCTGAAAAACAGGAAAAGCAAAACTATCCATTCAGCCTTGTTTGAAGTCAAGGGCTAAACAATTATGCTTGGTGTATGGATGGTTCTCTTGTCCCACCCCGTTTTCATAGCCCATCAAGGCTGATAAGGGGAAAGGCTTGAGCTTCTCCCTGTTCCAAACACCAAGATATTGCTTGAGAGCTCCGGATTCCTGTCTTTACACCACCTAGCTAATCAGCAGGAAGGCATCTTGACATTTATTTTTAAGAGATGATTTACCCTCTCTGACACCATGCGATGTGCTGCTCTGTATGGGGCCTTAGCTTCATCATTTAAGTGTTTTAATATTCAGCACAAGCAATAGTACCCTTGGAGTGGCCATTGGAAGAGTATTCTTTATAGTAGCTAATCGTGTGTGTGTGTGTGGGGGGGGGTTCCCGTTTTTCAATATTCCATCATTTTCCATTTTCCATTTGGGGCCCTCGGGGAATTACTATTAAAGAACACGATTGTGGAATGCTGCCTACTCACAGAAGGGTGCGTTCATGAAACTCAATCTACCCAGAGCACTCCACTGGTGGATTTGTATTCCTAAAGCACCAACTAAAATAAGAAATGTTAATTTCTTGCAGACTATTATCAGATGATTTTTAAATATCTGCCAAGCAGGAATGTCTGTTCCCATGTGAGGAATTTCCGTAATAAAACCTTGGCACCAGAGCAAAAGGCGATAGTTTTATAGAAACAGAGAAAAAAGCAGCAAGCATTTTCCCGGAGGACAGTTTTAGCTACAATTCACCAATTCTTGCTTTGTTATTTCTGTCTTATTTTATGCTTTTGTTTTGAAACATAATGCAATTTTACCTGGATACACTCCCAGGCAATCAGGAAATAGCTCAGTATGTTGGTTGGCCCTGCCAAATACAAGACCTGCGGAAAATCAGAAGGCTTCTCTGCCTGGCCACTTCCCCCACCCCACAAGGCTGGCAGGGCACAAAATGGGTTAAGGCTTATTGAGAATAGAGGGGAGGGGAGGAAGCCCCGAGGAGGCCAGGAGCAGCGGGCAGCGCCTCCAGGTCCAGCTTCCATCACCTGCAGTGGCTGCAGAGCTCAGAAAACTGCTAGCTGGTGCTGTGCTTTTCAGAAGAGGTAGGATGCTGGGGCCAATTTCTAGGACCGCTGCGATGAGTGGGCGTGGCCTCGGCGGCAGTAGTGTGTAAGCTTGTTAGGACAGATGCTGGTTGCTTTTCAGTGAGGAACCAGTGCTTGGTGGGGGGAGCAAGAAGAGAGAGAGAGGGAGAGAGGAGAGAGAGAGAGACTGAGAGAGAGAGAGAGAGAGAGAGAGAGAGAGAGAGAGAGAGAGAGAGAGAGAGAGAGAGAGAGAGAGGAGAGGAGAGAGAGAGGAGGAGGAGGGGAGCAGGGAAGGGGGGGGGGGGGAGCAGTAGCGCGTGAGAGGAGGGAGGGAGGAAAGAGAGAGCCAGAGAGCTGGAGACACTGAAGACTCAGTGCTGGGTGAAGGACCGAGGAGAACCTGTCTCCAGCGCGCCCTGAGAGCCACTCGAGATCTTTCGGGGAGCTCAAAAATTATGAATATGGGATCTGTCACTGGAGCTGTCCTCAAGACGTTACTTCTGTTGTCTACTCACAACTGGAACAGAGTGGAAGCCGGGAATTCGTGTAAGTCACAGCAAATGATTTAAAACTTGCGGGGGGGGGAGCTAAGCACAAAACTTTGATTTTGTTGTTTTTATGATTAATCTTTTCAACTGGAATCGCTGTGGGGGGCTAAGCGAAGTACCACAGGAGAATTGTGCAATAGGACTGGGTTTCTATTGGTCTGGTCAGAATATGTAAAATGTTAACTGGACTATTTTTTTTTAACTAGCAGACTCTCACTCTCCTTGAATATTCATTGAGAATAGTCAACTTCTAGTAAAACATTAAATTAGCATCTTAATCAGGGACCAGCCCAGCACCTCTCTTTAGGTTATTGAATTTCCTTGGGATTATTTGGCTAGCAGGAAAACAACCAGCAGACTTGACATTCTTTCTGCTGCATTATCTGAGGTTTCTGAAGTTTGCGATTTAGCAGTAGCTGGCTGCATCTCTAAAATGATGCAGGCTAATAACTGAAACATACTGCAGACTTCACGGGCAGGCAGAACTGGTGGAAGGAAGCACAGCTCAGCATTAAAGGTCCCTGTACTCCCTGGGAAGAGCACTCCTGGTTGGGCACCCAGCCTTACATCTGGCTTAAAGGGAAATATGAAGGTGATCCCTCCACCCCCTTAAGTAGTGTTCTCTAGTGGCTGAATTTTCAACTTCATGTGTTAGTGATTGAATGTCTTGGTCCTAAGTTCATTGATTCAAGGAACATTTGTTGCAGTCTCTTTGCTTCATTTAAACATCACCCCAAATATATCGCCAACTCTTTCATCACCTTACCATTGGAGATAGGAAAAGTTTTGAAAGTTTATATTTTGCTTTAAATTCTCTAAATGGAAGTATTTTCCCATCTGCCATGCATGGGAAACAGCTCAGCAAACACAACTTTTTCTTTCTGTCTCAGATTTTAATGACGAGACTTATCTGCTTTATATTACAAGAAAGTGTTACAAGGCCTGTTCAGGATTGGGTGCCACTGCTGTATTGCCAGGTTTAGGCTTGGGAGACAAGAAACTGGTCACTCTCTTTGCTGTAGAATCTCCTTTGACTTTACTGGAGAGTCCTAGTGAGGGAAGGGCAGTGGGAACTCATCGCCACAAACCCAAGTCTATCCACGCTGCATGGCCATGGTGGTATGTGTGCTTCCATTTGCAGGAACTCCTTTAATGTCACAATTTATCTGCCACTCTGCAAAGCAGAGAACTTCACTCCAGGGCTGCACTGTTTCCCTTCCGATTTTAAATTGGATGTGTGGGGATAAGTCAATAAAATGTGCAGGGTTTCACCCAGTCAGAATCTTAGGGGGTCCTTTGGTGACAGCCTTCGACAAGCATTGTAGCAAATAAACAAACAAGGACCACAAGAGACCAGAACCATCCACTCAGGCAAGTGCAATTCTGTGGCAAAGGTGCAGTTCCTCCCTAAGCTTCACTTGTTCAGTGAAGAGGGAGCACTAGAGGTCACTGTTGCGATGTGAAGCACATCACAGGCTCTTTCCCTTGAGAAGGGCAGACAGAGCTAGACACTGGCCTAACCAACCCAGTTTGCCTTTCCAATGCATCACCCGTGTTTCAGTTTCCAGTATATTAATATGAATAATTGGGTTGTGAGCTTTTGATGTTTGCCTGCTTGTTTGAAATCTGGTGCAAAGTATAACCAGAAGATGTGTATTAAAGGGCTTTCCTCCCCAGTACCTCTTCTGGATTTGAGGAGAGACTAGGGTTCCTGTCTGCTTGGCTCTGGCTGGACCTCTTACTGGTGCAGTTTCAGTGTTGGATCTATACCCACTGGGGTTGGAGTTTTCTGTGAAGTCATCGGATAAACTCAGAGAGCCTAGAATTGAAATGATCAGGAAAGCTTAAGTATTAAAATTCTAATTCCTGGTTAGAAGACCTGTTTAAGAGTTGGATTTTCTTCAAGTGTCAAAATTCATAACTCAGTGGCTTCAGATAATTAAGGTGGCTTTTAGTAATTTCCTATTAGTATTTTGACAGTATAGATACAAAATATTTCATTTTCTAATTTTAATATTATTCCTCAATTTTTACATTTTGGAGACCTCAGGGTCCACTTGTTGCTGGGTTAGGATAGAAAGGTCATTTTTGGAAGAATGAATATGTATTATGTGTTTCTGAACAAGGGTGAAAGTGAGCTAAAGGACAGGCAACTAACTAGCATAAACATTTCAAAGTCTTTTTATAAGGCCTCCAATAACTCTTCTGAACTAGATTTTATATTAATAACATGTGAATCAATCTTAAATCCCACTAGTAAAGTCAGAGGGAACTGAACATAAGCAAAAGAAAATTAAAGGCCTGTCTCTTGGGTGGATGCAAACACCTTTCTCCTTATTTACACCTGACTCACAAGGAGAAAATCTGTCATCCACTGAGTCACCCTTTGGGTAACAATAAGAACATTTGCCTAGGGGATTCTGTAAATGTGGGATTAGCTGAACTCTAATTTGAATATTAATTGATATAATTAATCAACTGGGAAATTTGCATTAGATATATTCCATGCAAATACAACTACCCTCTCTTTCTCTCTCACACAGAGACATGTGCTCATACACACACACACACACACACACACACACACACACACACACACACACGTTAGTACAGATTACTAACCCATGTGCCTGCAGCACTCTTGGTGACTCTGATCAGTACCTGTGAATTTAAGAAGAAATATATTGAGTGGGTCTCATTCTTTGCTTCTGAGGTCCCATTCTGCATTTCCAAGATGTGAACCAGCCCTCATGTTGTACTTTTTGTTCAGGTCAAGATAAGTTTGCTACTACACTGAGCCATCCTTTCCGTGCAATGCAAACACAGTGACAGATATCCTGGCACATGGGCTTGTTCTCCTGGTTTCCTCTGAGTCATTCACTTCCTTTTAAGAAAGATGTACTATAACAAGAAGCTATTTATTTATTTTACACTTGTTTGTAAGAAGCCACAATTTCTGAATATCAAGATAGTTGTGGAGGGGGGTTAATGCACGACAAGAAGGATGGGATGTAACTAGTAAGTGTGGGACAGGTTTTGCTTTGGTTTCTTTCTGACAGATAATGTGATGAAAGACACACTGAGTCACACTCTGAGCTCTGAGAATATTTAACACCCACCAAATAGCTCACTAATGACTTAATTAGAAGTTAGCGTCTGTCCATGTTCTTTGTTTCCTTTAGTTGAAATCGGGGATATATGTCTATTATCTACCCCGAAGGAAGTACCAAAGAATATGATAAAAATTAATAATAGAGAAAGGTAACTGGTTTGAGTAGATAGATGATCATTCTTACCAGATACAACCCAGGCACAATTGGACAGATCCTCAACTTATTAACATTCAGTATTGTGTTCTAGAATAAAACAATGAAATATCTAGAATGCAATAACAAAGTACTGATGAATGTGATTCGTGACAGAGTGTGTGAGTGAATGGATGGCCGTTGGAAGTGAAGATCACTGGGTTTTCTGACTCATTATCCTAGGATCTTTTACTTTTCCTTACATATGGCATTCTCTCCACTTATTACATCAACTCTGGACCATTTCTGATCCTTTAGCACAGGGTTAACATAGCTTATAAGCAAAGGTGGAGAACGAACATAACTTCCATACAGCACCTACGCTTAATTAAAGTAGTAAATGTTGCTATTGTCTTCTGAAATTAATTTTGGAATTCTTATCACATATAGATAATTAGAGTCAGTCTTATGTCAATGAACTTTTTTTTTCCTTTGAAAACAGATCAATGGAATTGTGAAAGGTCATTGGAAAGAGGGCTGTAACGTTTAGCCAAGGGGTTGAATCTGGCCTCATGCCTGTCTTTGTATGGCCTATCAACTTGTAGTGGGGTTTGCATCTTTATCTGAAAGGAAAAATAAGAGAAAAAAAATGACAGTGTGAAATGAGTTTATATTAATATTGATTGATAAAGCTGGTCTTACATCATTAACCATGCAAATAATGAAGGAGTTGCTCCCACTACTGGCAATTTAACAGGAGAATCCTTCACTTTCTTATTTCCTATATTTGTGTCTTCTAAATGACTATTGTTGAGAAATCTTATTTACAAGTCTGTGCAATACCTGCATTTGTTAGGAAAGTTTTGCAGCACTTTTGGCTTCTAAGGGAGCATTTTTAATCTCAACTAATTACATTACTATGCAGTGCTTGATAGAGTATGTGAGCATTTCCCCTCAGATTTAGGATGAAAATTCTGCTGTTACTTCACATTTTCACGAGAATAAAATATTCTACTCTATATGAATCAGAAAAGATTTGGAATCAAATTGATTATGTGAGGGAAACAGTCTTGTTTGAAGAGTGTTCTTGCTTTGAAAGTAACTCAGCAGCTTACCAAAATGCTCAAATTGGCAAACTTTCTAGAACAAATTGAAAAATAGATTTTCATTTAAGCACAACCCACTGAGAATTCCCAATAATTAAGCAAGTGCTTTCCACCTACTCATGCCCATGTAATTAATTTGTATGTAAATATCTTGTCCATTTGGAATTGTATTTACCTTTGATATCCAGAAACTGACCATTAGGTTAATTTTATTTATATTACACTATTTACAGCATTTAAAGAACAAGTTAAAATGTGATAGGGTATACTATTAAAATATTTTTATTGTAGTCTAAAAATGGCTATGTGTTAAAAGTTTATTTTTTATAATATATTCATTTTTTTTTCTTTCGATGAAGGGTCTCATGTAGCCAGATTTTTCTTTGACCTTGCTAGGTCTGACCTTCAACTCCTGCCTCTGTAGATTCTTCTCCCAAGTTCTAAGATTACAGGCATGAGCCACTAAGCCTGGCCCAAATGTTTTTGTTTGGTTTGGTTTGTTTGTATTTTTGAGACAGGGAGTCACTAAATAGACCTGGATGACCTAGAAGTCACCATGTATATCAGGATGGCCTAGAACTCACAGAGAACTACCTGTCTCTGCCTCCTGAGTGCTAGATTAAAGTTGCAAGCCATCACACTTGGCTCCTAATAATGTTTTAATAATTCAGTTTTAAATGAAGATTCGGACTTCTCATCAGTCCAAGAATGTCTTAAGATGCAACCTAGGATGGGTCTTAGTAAGAAGTGAGGCAACTGATTCACAGTTGTCTATTGGGCATAGATGCTTAGGGATAGTGACCTTGACAGTCTAAATTTTTGAACATGGTTTTGTGTTAGAACACCAGTCTGACCTCACAAATGCTCATTTTTCTGCTTAGAATGAAAACCTCTTTTTATCTCAGATCAATCAATACCGGACCTTTAATGTTGTTAACTAATGAATCATTTGACCTTTAAATTGCCAGTTAGCCCCAGATTAGCCAAGAAATCCTTCACTCTTCACGTTGTTTGTTTGTTTGAGAAGGGTTCTCAGGTAGTTCATGCTGATTTTGAACTCTGGATCCTCCTGCCTCTAAGAGCTAAGATTACAGACACAAACCACCAGGACACTAAATAGTATCCTTTCAAAAATACATTTTTTTCCTCTTCTATACAGACTGAAAGTTTATAGAATGCAAACACTAGGAAGATAAGACAACACTGACTGCCATACAATTCCCAAGAATTCATATTGGTAGCTTATTATTTTTGGTGAAATAATAAAGGTTTGCATACTTTGATTTGATTTCCCACATTGCTTGTAGCTTATTATTTTCTATTTTTATTGATTTGAACATTTTGGCATCACTGACTTGTTTGATGTGTATCTAGAATTCTTGTTAATTAGGATGATGAAGGATTAATCCCCAGAGAACATGTGTTTCAGATAAGAGGTGCTTTGTGAATTCACGAGGTTCTTGAGGTAAAGTGTGTTTTGCTGTTGGTAGTGTGAACCCTGACTACACAGATGATTGTGTTAGTGGGTAGAAACCTTTAGAAATACTCTTTAACATGCAGAGCTCTAAAACACACCGTGAATTGTAGCATCATATGCTGCAGTTTGTTGGATTTTGCTCATCTTAAAGAAGAAAAAAAATCTCAGTGGGATGTGATGGCACATCTGTAAATCCAGTGCACAGGATGACAAGGTAGGAGGATTGTGAGTTCCAGTACAGACCCAATTACATAGTGAGATCTTGTTTGATAAAATCTAAGAGCTGGTGATGCATTTTAGTGATAGAATGCTTGGCTAGCATGCTTCAGACCCTAGAGTTCCACTTCTAAAACTTTCCACCTCCACCACAGACATATAAGAAGAGAAAAAATGCCTTACACTAACTACACAATTATGAAAAAAACAAAGAAAAACTTTTGTGACAGCCTGTGGTTATCACCTGAAGTGTTTCTTTAAAGGAAATGCAGTCACTAACAAGTTACTCTTGAAATGAATATGGCCAGTCAACACCTTTGGGCTCTTAAAAGAAAATTTAAGATGTTTTCAGAAGTAATCATTTATTTGTAATTCTAAGTTATGATAGATCATGGATGGCATTTCTAAAAATTTCAAGTCTGCATGTGAGTGTGTGTGTGTGTGTGTGTGTGTGTGTGTGTGTGTGAGTTTCCATACACCACATGTGTGCAGGAGCCCTCAAAGACTAGAAGAGTATGCTAGATCCTTTGAAACTGGAGTTAGAAGCAACTATGAGCTGCCATGTGGGTGTTGGGAACTGAACTCACCCATGTCCTCTGCAAGAGCAGCAAGGGCTCTTAATTCCTGAGCCACCTCTCCATCTCTTACAGTGCCTTTATAAATGAAAATGCTGTCAGGTAGACTGGGTGTCATTGGATTATATTCATTTGGAGGAGGTGGGAGGCAAATTTGATATCAGATTTCAGCATTTAAATGTCTTCATTGAGCTTCAAGGCTGTAGTCAGAGTATGGATTTCAATCAAATGTTTCTGTCCTTGCACATGTATGTTTATAACTCTGTGACTTTCACAGCTGTTTTTTTTTTTGTTGTTGTTGTTTTTGTTTTTAATCTGTAGTTCAGGTTCTCCAATATGCCAGCAAGTTGTCCCATGGATCTGGTGTTGATAAAGTCCCAAATCTGCTTTCGCTATATAGGAAAGGTGCTTTTGGCTCTGAAATGATGGCATGTATGCACGTCAAGTGCATTCTTCATTGCCTTCCTAGCTTCCTGTGGTGATTGGGAGGAGAGCACGTGCCAGGTTTTTTGCTCCTTTCCAATGGAAATTTTTGTCATGGTTCATGGAAAAGCAGTACTTTGACAATAAAATTGGGGAAATCTCATAACAGGATGTAAAAATGAGCCTGTTTATGTTACAGTTAATGAGTCATTCCAATGTAATAATTGGAAAAGTGAGTGAAGCCTGCAAACATTTGACATTTTAAGTAGTTCAAAATTAGTAACTATAAAAATTTTTAATGCATAATTATTTAATGGTGATGGAATTTATCTAGAAGGGTTTTAAATCATAAAAGAAAATATGGTATAATATGTATCATATCTATAGCTCTAATTACTATTTTTTAAAAAAATTAAGTTCCCCTCATTAACAGTTGTCTGGAATAAGACATTATGTGCTTCTAAATCACAAAACACATATTTGTTTCCATGACCACACCCACTGGCAATTATGGTGCTTAAAAATGGGGTCATATTAGTTCAGAAGTAATGTAAATATATAAATTCACTTGTCTTCCTAAAGTACATCTGTTGTGTAATTGCTGGATGAGCTGTTGTTTTATTACTTTACTTAGCAGTTGTAGCCTACAGAGACTGATTTTGAATGTCCTCTGAATAACAACTATACTGATTAACTTTTAAGGACTGGTGCTGAGCCAGGGGATAGTAGGTCCCTGGGTGAATTGAGCAGACATTCAAGTTTCTTGGCTCCTCCCATCTTCCTGTTAGTATAAACCAATACCCCCTGGACCAATAGAAGGAGTCTTGGAGAATTTGGGGAAGTTAAAATTTTAGGCTAATAGCTTTTCTTTAAAATATTGAGTAGGAGTAAAGTATAGGATAACCATTCTACAGCACACAGCGCCATGGAGGCTAGATAACAAGGAGAACCCAAAGAGGATGCACAAATTTCCTGGGAAGGGGAAGTAGAAAAGATCTCCTGTGGGAACTTGGGCAGGGGTTGAGGGATGGAGAGATGGGAACTAGAGGGAGTGGGTTGGGAGGGCTGGGTGTGGGAGACAGGTTGGAGGCAGGATGGAGGGGGAGAATAACAAAAGAGATGTCTTGATAGGGGGTGCCATTTTGGGGGTTAGGGAGAAACCTTGTGTCAAGGAAGCCCCCAGGAACCCACAAGGATAACTCCAACTAAGACTCCTAGTAATGATGGAGAGGGTGCCTGACCTGGCCATAAGCAGATTGGTTACCTCCCTAATTGCCATTGGTGATGCTGTATCCAGTAACTGATGGGAGCAGAGACAAGCACTGCTCTGAACTCCAAGAGTTTTGTAGAAGAAAGGGAGGAAGGATTTTATCAGCCAGGGGACATGATGGGGGAGCCCACAGAGTCATCTGACCACGGCTCATGGGAGCTCCTGGATGCTAGACCAACAGTCAGAGAGCCTGAATAAGACCAACCTAGGCCTTCTGCATGTGTGTGACAATCATGTAGCTTCGTCTCTTAGTGAGGCTTTTAATAGTGAGAGAAGGACCTCTTCCTGGCACTTAGCTGGATTTTGGTAGGCTGTTCCCCATGCTGGATTACCAGACCCACCTTAAAGTAAGAGGACACGTATGGTTCTGCTTCAATTTGATGTGCTATGCTTTGTGTAAGCCCATGGGAGGCCTGTCCCTTTCTGAATGGAGATGAAAGAAGGATGGATGGGGAGGGGAGTAGATGAAGGGGAGGGGACAGGAGGAGAGGAGGGAGGGGAAATTGCTTGATATGTAAAATAAATGAAAAAATATTATTTAAATAAAAAATTAAAAATGCCACATATTGATGAATGCACACACACATATATGTATATAGTCATGTATAAATACACATATATGCATATTGTCCTTAAGACTTGTAATTTAAGCCTGGCAGTGGTGGTGCACACCTTTAATCCCACCACGTGGGAGGCCGAGACAGGCAGATCTCTGTGAGTTCAAGGCCAGTCTTGTCTACAGAGTGAGTTCCAGGAAAGGTTCCAAGGTTACAGATAAAGCCTGTCTTGAAAAACAAAACAAACAAACAACAACCAAAAAAAAAATTGTCATTTAAAATCTGTTGCTCATCAGGCGACAAAGGAAAAGCAGGCATTAATTTGAAATAGTCTTCAAGGGATTTGAGTTGCTGAATTAATATTTTGTGTGTGTGTATATGTGTGTGTGTGTTATGGAAGGCATTTAAGAAGGCATTAAGGATTAAGGATCAGGGACATAACCATAGGGGGTACATTTTGAATTAAGTGGTGTTAAGACACAGAAAAAAGTCATGTTTCACTCAATGTCCCTACCACCATCACCTCTAATATGGTTGTGAAAGTGTGTGGATTTAGATATTTTACCCAGATGTGAACACTGTCCAACATGCTTATGTATTAAAAATATCATCTGCTACCACATGAACATGTACAGCTTCCTTGTTGTAATGAAAAGAAACACATCACCACTATCCTGGTTAGCTTCTGTATCAACTTGACTCAGCCTAGAATCTCCTGGAAAGAGTTTTCATTGAGTAATTGTGACTGCCAGGCTGTTCTGTGAGCATTTCTATGAGGGATTGTCATGATGTTGATTGGTAGAGGAGGGCCCAGACCACTGTGACTGGCACCCTTCTATGGGTAGGTGGTCATGGGGTGATGAAGCAGCAAACAGTGCTCCTCTGTGGTTATGCCTGCCAGTTCTTGTTTGAGTTCCTGCCCTGACTCACCCAAGGTGATGGACTACGATCTGGAAGTGTGAGCCAAATGAACCCTTTCCTCCCTGAAGCTGTTTTTAGTCAGAGTGTTGTATCACAGAAAGTAAACCAGAACAACCCCAACAGCCAAACGAGAAGCAGAGTGTAGGCTTAAAATTTAACAGAATAAGCTGGCTATGGCAGTGTGCTAGGGGGCTGAGGCAGGAGGATCGCAAGTTTGAGATCAGCCTTGGCTATAGTGAATTCAAAGTTCAAGGTCAGCTTGGGATGTTTAATTTCTAGTTCAAAGGACAAAAGGGGGAGAGAGAATATAAAGTTGGGGTGGGGTGGTGGTGGGAGTCTGGGATGAGTTGGAAGTGGGTAGTTAGAGTTGCACTTTGTATACATGTGTGAAATTCTAGGAGAAGAAATAAAAGTATTATAGTAATAAGCCAAAAGACAATAAACCATAATAAAACATTAACAAAATGTCTTTGAAGATGCTGTTTAAAGTTAGCCTAAACATAGACAACTCTGTTTGTCTTTTATAATTAAATTTCCATTATTTTGTAGGATGTGGTGTGATCATCCTTATATTTGACTGAACTTTCCATCAGCCCCTAAATTCTAGTTTTTGTCAATGTGACATACAGGGTGGAAAAAATGGCAGGAGAGATTCTGGCTTTAGAATTCAATTGCCACTAGGCAAATTGAAGCATAATTTAGCTCTCAAAGACAGTGCAGTGGAGGGATGCTGGTGCCCAGAGCAGGGCATTACAAACAAAGTTTAGCATGTGTCACAACGTTCAGTTTTATCTCTCAATTTGGGCTGATTTTAAACAAAAAGAGTTTATCTCCAAGGCAGAAAGCTGCATGGATGTTCACTGATCCTCATAGTTAAGGATTTATAATACATATTTACATTTGCCATGTTTTAGATGTTTAGGGCTTAATTAAAAGAACATTGCTAAAATAAAAGCAATTCTGTCTAAATTGGCGGCAAGGGAATTCTGCGCAAGGTTATAAAGCTGCTCAATTAGGTGCCTTTGTGGCACAGCGTTCATGGTTCCAGGCTTGTCTGAGCTGTTGTGCTTTGGCGTATAGACTACCTTACCACCCTGTTAGAAAACTTGATGTATGTTTAAAATGTCATGATTGCTATGTCTGGAGTGTCATGAGGTGTATAATCTTTCATTGAGCCACTACCACCAAAACAAACAAACAAACAAACTAATAGACAGACAAAACCACACCTCTAACAACAACCTCAAAAATTCAGAAAAAGATTTAAGGAAATCAAAGAACAAACACTGAAGATAAAACTTAGTTTTCTAAACTCACAGCATCCTTTATTACAAAATGAAATAAGAAAGCACGAACTATTTCCTAATCAAATATAGCATCTATTGAAGAGAGGGGAAAGAAGTGGGCTCATAAAAATGGGGTATAGGGTGTTAAGGTACCAAAAGTAAAATTACATCCATAATAATGTGCTCTGCTTAACATGTAAAACTGAGATGATGATTTTTTTTTTAAACTGGTTCTCCTTGTGAAATGACCATATTCATTTTTGGGAGAAGGCCTTGTTATGGGCTTGCCTGTGGGATGGCTTTTTCTTAGATAGATGTGTATAATTGTAACAAACCAGATTAGTGAGAAGACAATGTGTGTAGTGTCATTAATCACCAGAACATTCTCCAGAGATGATGCCAGGAAGTCCTCTGTTCCCCTGAGTTAGCAAAATCGAGCCTCCCGTGATCATGTTCCCCTTGCATCATTTTCCTGGATATAAGGGCAGTCTGGCTGTGGCATCTGTCATGTACAGTGATTGCCAGGAATGACTTGGCTGATCTGGCTGGTGTGGCAGCTGTCCCCTCTCCCTTCCTCAACCCCACCTCCAGGATCGCCATTACATCCGTCCCTTATTAGGCAATATTTTATAATATTACATATTACTGTCTTTTTAGGTAAGCCTGGCAAGCAAGACATGTCCCCATATTTAGTCAATG
The DNA here is from genome assembly GCF_943737965.1 of Phodopus roborovskii. Lineage (NCBI taxonomy): Eukaryota > Metazoa > Chordata > Mammalia > Rodentia > Cricetidae > Phodopus > Phodopus roborovskii. The sequence goes on along the minus strand of NW_026126558.1, from coordinate 16,249,166 downwards.
CTAAAGCATTCAGTTTTGGAGAGGACCAAGTCTTGCTTTATGTCATCTTACACTGCACAGTGAGGTTGTTTCAGCGTTTAGATGGAACTCACCAGCATAGTGTGCTGCATGGGAGCCGGTGTGCTGTACATACAGGAGCCTCCTGTCTTCCCCCTCACCTGTGTTTACTGATCTTCATTCTCAAAATCCTCCAATATCCCCCTCCTAATGCTTCTGCAACATTTTTTAAATGTGATTTGACTTTTTATTACCGGGGAGGGGACACACGTGCTACAGCATGGGTTTGGAGGTCAGAGGATAATTTTGTGGGGTTTGTTCTCTCCTCCTAATTTTAAGTGAGTTCTGGGAATATCATCTCAGGTAGGCAGGCTTGCACAGGAAGTGCCTTTACCAGCCATCTTAGTGAATTCTGGAAAACTTCTTTCCTGTACTTGTGTGTGTGTGTGTATGTGTGTGTGTGTGTGTTACCTGTGTGTAGCTGCATATTTTACATGTGTGTAGGTGCGCTTTGCCTGTGGAGGGCAGGGTCTCTAAATCAAGAGATCTTTGGTATGGCTAATCTTGATAGCCAGGGTGCCCTGCAGATCCTTGTCTCCACCTTCTGAGGCTGGAATTAAAGGCAGGCTGCTGTGCCCACCTGGCATTTACATGGGTTTCTGGCTACATGAACTTCAGCCCTAGGCTTATGTGCCAAGACTTAACCACCGAGTGATCTCCTTAGCCCTGGAAATCTTTTTAAAGCCAGTTCCACTCTCTTCCTCTGTGGGATCTTACCTGAGCAAACTGCCTCAACTGTCATCAGTCCCTGGCAGAAAATCCCCTCTCATTTGAGTGCCTGCCTGGTCCAAGAAGGAAAGCTGGTATTGAAGAAAGGCTCACTTAGAAAACTGTAAACTCTCTGAAAAGTGAAGTTATTAATTTAGTAATGTTTGTAAACACACTTTCTAGTATAGTGCCAGGACTGGAGAGAGTTCTTAGGAATGTGGGAGAAAGCCCATGCACAGCTTGTACTCTATTTTCTGGTTGAAATATCAGTGTCACAGATAAACCAGAAGGACATCTGTTATTTAAATAATTAAGAAATCCATTTATATTGGTGGACCCCTCCTCCCTTTTAGCTAACCCTTTAAATTTTTGTTATTCTGCTTTCCTCTATCCAATTTTTTTTTGGGGGGGGTTAGATTGAGCACATTTCTTGCTGTCAGTAATATTAGGTATCTTCCTTCTTTATATTTTCTAAAAAGCAAAACAACTGTAGTTTGATAGATTACTGGCTCAAATAATTTTGATTAAGACTCTCAGAGGACAGATCAACAATTCTCTCTCTCTCTCTCTCTCTCTCTCTCTCTCTCTCTCTCTCTCTCTCTTTCTGAGCATAAACTGACTGCTGAATAACTACTGCCTCCATTGGGGCCATCCTGGGTCTGTCCACTTGGTAACAAGCCCTGGAGACAGTCTGTAAGTTGGAAGTCATACACAAGGGATCTGCTTTTCAGGGAGATAATTTCAGCATCTTTATCTACGTTAGAATTTCAATTCCTCTTTACGAAAATTTATTTTCCTTGTTCTTTAATTATTTTTATATTTCTTTAATTTGTTTACTTGCTTATTTATTTATTTTTGATACAGGGTCTCTCAGTTTAATTCTGGCTGACCTGGTTTACTATGCAGCCCAGAGTAGCCTACAATTTACAGCAGTCTTTTTGTCTCAGTTTCTCCTGAGTCACAAGACAACATATCCTGTTCTATTTTATGGTTTCTTGTTTGAAAACTTTCCTCATATACAGAGAGTGGAGGAATAAACAAACAACATCAACAATTCAGAAACCAAAGGCCTCCAACCCCTTCTCTCCTTTTCCCTCTCCTCACTGACTTTCTCCAGCAGGAACCAGCAACTTCCCTGATCTTATTTGCATAAACACATGATGTTTCTTGTTGCCTGGAGCAGGTTTTGCCAGCATTGATGGGTTCTTAACTTTTAATTTCCTCTCTTAATTGCATACATGCTCGTTTTTAAAATAATGATTTTCTTGTAAAACCCTACCACATCATTTCAAACTCCTCTCACATTTCTTCCTTCTTATGGTACACATTTGTGATTTTTATTGCCAGAATTGTATAGCTCACAGCTCACCATGAGTGTTGACATCTGCTGTTATTAACAATGACAGATACTCCTTTTGTGTTAGGATCTGTAGACGCTAAGGTAGTGGAGTATGGACTCCTCTTTTCCTTTCCTTCTCACACAGCCCTGTGTCTCAGGTGATGACCCCTTTACAAACTAGTAAACTGAGACCTGGAAGGTTACAGAGCTGACATGTGGTTACAAATCCACTGACTTCACCCCCATCCCCTGGGAATGAATACATCATCTTCCCCATGAGCATTGCAATTCACCTCTTCTGAGTGTTACAGCACACCTGTGCTCTTTCTCAGGGTCTCCATTTAGGCATTGCATATTGTTCCTGTTTTGATTATGTATTTTAGGAGCTGCAGAGATGACTCAGCAGTGAAGAGCATCTGTTGCTCTTCCAGAATTTGATTCCCAGAACCCAAGTTGGGTGGATGGCAACTACCCGTGACTCTAGAAAAAGCGGTGCATTCTACTGGCCTCCTAAGGCACCCACACTAAAATATACATACCTTCCCCTAAGCATATAGGCACACACACACACCTACATGTACACATACACAAACATACAGGCATACACACACACATAAACACACACACACACACACACATACTACTATAGGTGCACACACACACACACAAACAAATAAATCTTAAAATATGTATTTTGATTTTAAATTGATGCATAATAGCTAATGTGATTCTGGAGTTGCAGCATGACATTTGGATGCATGCATACAATGCATGCATACCATGAGCCCAAATGGGAAATCATCTGAAATATGTACCATTTTGTATTAAAAGTATTAAAAATCTTCCCTACTAGCTATTTTGAAATAGTCAATTAGGTGCTACCAATTATAATTATATTCTGGGGATTTTTAGTTGTTATTTTCTTGCTGAATTAACAAAATGCATGACAAGAGCAACTTTGGGGTGGGAAGGATTTATTCTGGCCCATGCTCTCATAGCAGGGACAGCATAGCTGAGTTAATGGCAAAAGAAGCAATTAGTAGAGCCTCACGTGTCTTTGTGGATAGAAAGCACAGAGCTAGACTTGAACTGGAAGTGGGCTATGCCTTCAAAGGTAAATTACTTCTGCTGGCTAGTCCACAGTACTATTGCTTCCACAGCCTCCCCAAACAGTATTACAGTGAGTACCGAATGTTCAGATACATGAGCTGGAGGAGGTGAGGGTGGAGGACATGTCACATTCAAGACTTAGCATGTCCTATTGAACAAAATTATTCCTCTATCAGATATATCCACTCATCACAGTTTCCCTGTCCTCCCAGGCTCTGGTAACCACTAATATATTCTCTACTTTAACAGGATCAACATTTTAGTTTGCACATGTGGGTGAGAACATGGTATTTGTCCTTTCTGTAGTGTGATAAAGATGATCCCCATGTTTCTTTTCAAACATCCTGCCACTTATATTTTAACAGTAAACTTTCTCACTGGTAGAGAGAATCAGTAGGCTACAGGTTGGCAATAATAAAATTTTATCATTTTCAAAAAAAATTCTTCACACTGTGTTGCTTCCTGTTAATCAAGATCCATACATTCCCTCTATATTTCTCGTCAACACCTCCTAGAACAGCATACACAATGTTAAAACTCTCCCAGGTACAAAGCAAAGCCAGCTCCTTTCTGCAGCTGCGCAGTGCCTGACTGATGCTCTGCTGGCTTGGTTTCTTTCTTCCATCAGTGTCTCTCCTCCCTGCTGGGCAGAGGCACACTTCTTATGGCTGTACTGTGCCTCTTCTAGCACTGCCATGACAAAATATAACAGCTTGTGTGCCTAAAGTAATAGGAATTAATGTTTCCCATACACCTCACACCTGAAGTCCAGGATCAAGGGTGAGGTCAGGGTTGGTTTATGGTGAGTCTTTTCTTTCTGTCTTGCGATGACTGCCTTATTTCTGAGTATTCAGGAACATGGTAGTGTGCATGAATTTTTTATGTGAGTGTGAGCATACATATATGAATGTTGTATGTTGTGTGTGTGAGAGAGAGAAAGAGAGAGGGAGAGGGATGGAGGGAGGGGAGAGAGAGAGAGAGAGAGAGAGAGAGAGAGAGAGAGAGAGAGAGAGAGAGAGAGAGAGACTTTGTCTTTTTCTTGTTATCGGGACAATACTCCCTAGGACATCATTTAACTATAATTACCCCTCCAGTTTCCCCTGTCTGAATACTGGCACTTTGGCAATTTGGGTTCCACATACACATTTCGGGGATATATTTTTTAGTCCATGGCAGAGTTTTGAATCTTGTAACTGCCTACATGAAGTGACTTCTCTTGATCTGAAGAGAGATTCCTCATGTTCAACAGCACATATTCCTTTTACCCATTGAGGCTTCTTTGACACATTGAAAAATGAACGAAGTCACCCTCCATTTGGGTGGATCCCTCTTCAGTGGCATTGCTGAAATCACTACTAGTGCCCATCTATTGAGCACTGGTTGTTATAGGTTCACTACTGTCCTGTCTCTTTCTTTTTGTCATCACCCTGTGCTCCCTAGCTGCCTCTACCCAGGAGCTCTCGATACCCATAACAAGTGTGTACATTAATGATTCAAAAAATGCCTTTCTATAAATTCACAAGAGTCCCATATCTTTTAAGGAAGTCATTTCCCTTGAGCACATTATTGTACTTCTAACCTTCCTTCCAACAGTTTCGAATATTCAGAGGATGCTAATTTATTACCCTTTGCTAAAAACCACCTCTGTATTTACCACCATTATTCCCTTAGCTGTTACCTCAAGTATTATTTTTATCCCCCTTCAATTACTTTCCTCTCATTATGCTCCTGAGCTCCAGTGCTGGTGTGATTTGCTCTGGTGTTTTGTGTGTAGCACCCCACCACCACCAAAGTGAATTGCACAATCTGTTTTCTCAGGTCCTGTTCCCTGAATCACACAGTACAACTTTCTCTTTCTCCACATGATTTCTCCATATCTATCTACAGACAAACCAATAAAGCCACCATCTTGAAAGCTTTCAGTTTTCATTTGTATTTTATTAGTTATTTGATAATTTTGTACACTGTATTTTGGTCATATTCATTTCCTCTTCCAATTCCTCCCAGACCTACCACCCCCTTTCCTAAAAATCCAACTTTGAGTCCTTTTTTTTTCCTAAACTCATAAGGTCCAATTTGTGCTTCCCATATACTCTTGGTTGTATGACCATCAACTGGAACACAGTGGGCCTACTTGAGGGTTCCACTCTTAAAGAAAAAAGACTTTACCTTTCCCGGCAACTATCAATTGCTAATAGCTCATCTAGAGGTGGGCCTTTGTATCGCCTCCCTGCCTTCATGCTGGGGTTTTGTCCTGCTTGAGCTTGCACATGTTTTGTAAGTGCTATCACAGTATCTGTGAGTTCATACGTACAAGTTCCCTGCTGTCTCAGGAAAACACCCTTTCCTCGTCATTGACCATATAATCTTTCTGTCCCTCCTTAATGATCCTCAAGAAGAGGAGGTGTGCCATAGATGTTTCATTTAGGGCTGTCTGAAGTCTCTTATTTTCTGCAGCTTTACAAGTTATGGATCTTTGTATTTTTTTTAAAAATCAATTTAAAACTTAAATTTGTCAAATGTCTTCTGAGTAGTGGGAGCCAGGACAGCTGTTCACCATATATTATTTCACTCCATGTAAACACAGCATCTGTTCCTGCCCAGTATCTCCTCCTCTGTGTGTCCTCTTGGGTGAATTTCCATTATGGCTTAAAGAAGGGCGGTGCATAGTAACTCATCAGTTGCCCATGCACACCCTGAAGACTATTTGAGCCAGTTGGTTGTTCATTGACCGATCTTTGAATGCTCTCAGTCTATCAGTGTCATCTTCTAGTAGTTCACAGCTCCCTTAGAAACCCTGTAAATTCTCTAAGATTGCAAGATGTTAAGCCATTTACAAATAAATGTCAGTGTCACAAACTATTCAATGTCATCTTCTCACTCTGTCTTGTGAAAATCAGGGCTTCCTCCACCCTTGGAAGAAGAAATTTAAAGCCACAGATAATTCCTCCCACCCTTCCCCTTTCTGCTCAGGAATTTATAACCTGTAGAGATATTTTTTGTAGTGTGTGTGTATGTGTGTGTGTGTGTGTGTGTGTGTGTGTGTGTGTGTGTGTATGTGTTCTTTAAGATGGTCTGTTCCAGCATGAATCAGTGGTGGTGGGGAGAGATTGTCACATTTGGCAGATCTCAGAAGCACATCTGTCACCCTACAGGAAACCACCTCATTCATCAATTGGTCTTGTCAGTTACATGCACAGGCATCTCCCCAGCCCTGAGCAGTGTCACCAAACTTCCCTACATGTGTCCTCCTCAGAATTCCTGCCTGTGGCCTCAGGTGGGCTTCTCCAGATTCAGGTTCCCTGCTGTCACTCTCTGTAGAGTGTCTACTTTAGGTGGCATGAATCATATTTTGGTGAAGAATCCCTAAATGTAGCATTGTTCCTCCTTGGGACTGATGTTGAGTTCCTCTTGCAGTTTAGAGTTCTCTCTCTCTCTGTCTCTTTTCTCTCCCTCCCTCCTTCCCTCCTCCCCTCCTTCCCTCCTCCCCTCTTCCCCTCCCTCCCTCCCTCCTTTCTTTCTTTCTTTCTTTCTTTCTTTCTTCCTTTCTTTCTTTCTTTCTTTCGACAGAGTTTCTCAGTGTAACCCTGGCTATTCTGGAACTCACTTTGTAGACCAGGCTGGCTTCAAACTCACAAAGATCCACCTATCTCTGTCTCCTGTGTATTGGGATTAAACTAGTGTACCACCACAGCCCAGCTAGAGCTTTCTTTCTTCAGGGGAAGCATGTATTTCTTCTCATTTTATTTATTTATTTATTTATTTATTTATTTATTTATTTATTAAAGAAAAACATTCAGTGTTTCAGTGGAATGATGATGAGTGCTTTCTGCTTCCCTATTAGTTAGGGAAATCTGTGCACATTTAATGTACAACAGCATGAAGAAGGAAGAGCTTCACTTCTATGGTTTTGTGTGGACACCATTTAAGATAGACTACTGGAAATCAGGTCTGTTTGTGTAGTGTCTAATGGGGCTTTTGGCTGGTGTTTCTTATCAGTTCCAAGCCCCCCCCCCTTTTTAACAAAGAAAATGAATATACAGATTTCCTAGGCATTCAGTGCCTCACATTTTCTTTGATCATTGACCTCTGTGCATCTAGCCTGGCTCTCTGTATAGTTGTGCCTCAGGCAGTGAATATTTCTTTCTTACTACACCAGCAACACACTACAGCTTAAAATATGTGCTTTATCAGATGGAACAAGGAGATTATCCCTCCATTCCTTTGACATGATTTTTTAGCTTGTTTTTATTTTAATTTTCACTTATGTACTGTGACATTTCAAAAAAAATAATAAAACCTTAAGGAGAAGTGATTCTACAGGGAATGAATCAATTCATTGTAAAAATTAATTAATTTATTAGAAACATCAAATAAAATTTTAAGTGGACTCAACCCTCTACTGGAGGCATTTCTTTGTGAAGCATTCTTTCATAGTTTTATAACTATTTGTTTGCAGCTAATGTGTTAAAAATAAATATTTAATCATGCACTTTTTATGCTAGGTCAAATATCAGGTGAGGTATTTTGGCATATGACTAATTCTTCAGTGGTAGATACTTTTTGAGATGAGGTTTCATACTCCATCACCCAGGTTGATTTAAGTTTCAGTGCTTAAGTGGTCTTCTAGGCTCACAGCCCCAGCCTTCTGAGGGTTATGTTATGCATATTATAGGCAGGATTCTACCACCCTCCTTTTCTTCCTCCTTCCCTCCTTCCCTCCCTCCCTCCCTTCTTCCTTCCTTCCTTCCCCCTCCCTCTCTCCTTCCCTCCTTCCTCCCCCTCCCTCCCTCCTTTCCTTCCTTCCTCCCTTCCTTCTTTCATTAAAGGATACTGCTGATGGCCAGAACCAAGTGTAGCATTTTTAGAGGAGTGGCTTTCACAAAAATAAGGAGCCAAAGATAGTAGGTTATTATCTATCTGGCTGCAACTTTGGGTCTATTCTTATTTTTCAGTGAGTTCCTGTTGTGATGTACAGAAACAAGTGCTGTTTGAGAAGTTTTGGAGAGGGGCTCTGGGACAGATAAGGGGACCATCCATCCATTTATCCATCCATCCATTCATCTGTCCATCCATCTGTCTGTCTACCCATTCACACACCTCTAAACTATGTATCAGTTGTTGTTCTAAACTATGTATCAGTCAAGGTAATAGCTTGAAATCAGAAACCTATCTCAATCTCTGATATTCAGGAACTCAAAAAAAAAAAAAAAAAAGGAGAAGATATCTTAAGGCAACTATGATAATATACAGACATTGGTACTTATTGAAATGCAACATACATGTTGTGAATAGCATTCATATGTCATGTGTGACCTGTGCATTCCTTCTAATTCCTTTTAAAAATTAGAAGCTAACTGGTAACATCGCTAGAGTTGATTTAGGTGAAGTTTTTATATTTTTCACCTGACTCTGGATGGTGTGAAAATTATCCTTAGGAATTACTCCTGTTGAATATGTTCCATGTTAAATGAACCCTGTAATTGCACACTTTGGAACTCTGGTTATTTTTTTTTCCAGTTGGCACTGAAGATTCAGAGAAGTATTGCTAAGATTGAAAGAAATACTAACTATGTTATACCAAATGCTTAGTGAAATATATATTTTTTGCATCCTCTAGATGTGTTTGGTTTCATACAATTCACTCTTCCCAGGGTTGGACTATTGTTCACTCAGCTTATTAAAGTGTTCCTCCTTCTTGTCATTTCTGAGGCTCCTTGGGGGTTCCATCCTATTCTGCTTATGCTATTCATTTATTCACTCAACAAGTACTTATAAAGGCTCCACAGCGTGGTGTCCATTATTACATATGTCTTCAGCATGGGTAAGTTGATCACAATCCCACATAGAATTTTGACTCTCACGTACATGGTGCTTTGTGGATCATATTTTATACTTACAGTTTTGTTTTCCTTTAAAAAAACGCAGGCCATTGTTTGGGGTGCTTCCAGGGTGCCATTGTGATTGCAGACAGTACGCTTGGTTGGCTGTTTGGCTGAATCTTAACCAGCTCATCCTGAGCTCTGTGTTCAGCTTTTTAATTTCCTGGGTCTGTAGAAAAGCACAGCACAGTGTGATCAGAGAGAGGGTGAGAGAGAAATACAAAACCTTTGGGTTGGTCATGGACAGGGCATCAGGTGCAGGTGGTGTGGGGCACAGCTAGCCCGTTCTTGAAGGATGAATAAAAAAGCTGGAAGAGATTAAGGGATCATAGAGCATGTGACTGTCCATCATAGTAAGAGCCATATAAGCCCTGGGCATTTGTATGCACCTCAAATGATTCAGAAGGATGGGCTATAGGAATGGCATAGTTAAAAATGAAGAAAAAAATGCCATCAGTTGTCTGAGCATTAAAGACTCCTGCATGTAAAAAAGCTAAGGTCAATATTTTTAAAAGATTTATATTTATGTGATGTGATATGGTGTGTGTGTGTGTGTGTGTGTGTGTGTGTGTGTGTGTGTGTACGCACATGCACATGTGAGAGTCTATTTGCTATGGTGCATGTGTTGAGGCCAGAGGACAACTTTTAGCAGCTGGTTTTCTCCTTCCATCATGTGAGTCCTGGGAATGGAACTTAGGGGCATTATCTCATCCAACTGTCTTGCCAGCACATAAACACAACATTTTACCCAGAATGTCAAATGACCTTTTTACTATGGTAAGTGTTATACACACTGAAGGGTGTGACATTACATTGAATTTTGTAGAACTTATGGCAATGAGAGATTCCTGTGAGAGGTAGAAGTGCAGATTCCGTGTAGTGACATTAGCTTTTGTTTTTATTGTAAATGTGCTTATGCCTTTCAAATTTTGTAGTTTGCTTTTTTATTTAGCTGCTTTTCCCAGTATGGGATTTTCCTTTTCCTCATATTTTTCAAACTTCTATCAATCCATCAATCAATCAATCAATCAATCAATCAATCAATCAATCAATCATATTCACATGTGTATATGTGTATTTGTACCTGTTCAAAGTCATGCTGAGCCCTGAAGGTGTGCAGTGTCTGACTCTGTCACTTTTTGCCTTTGCTCCCTGAGAAAGGGCCACTCACTGAACCTTTTGGCTAGGCTGACTGATTGGCTCATGAACTCTAAGGATCTCCTGGTTTCTACCCAAACCCTGACCCCAAACATGGAGTTTCAGACAGATATGTCTATACCTAGCTTTTATATAGTTGCTAGGGAGTCAAACTCAGGTCCCTTTTACTTGCTGAACTCTTCTCAAACAAAGAAATACAGGAAACAAAGGAGCATAGTTAATTGTTTCAAGCTAATGTGTCCCTGGTTAAGTGCTGTGCTTTGAGAAGACATTAGTATGTCTTAGAATAAATTCTTTCTGGAATCTCTCATTGCATTTTTTAGCAACATTTTTTTTTCTCTTGGCAAAAATAAGGAATTATCCAGAATTGGAAATTTTCTAGGGAATTCTGTTCCATCTTTGGGCACTATGATATTTTCTTGTTTCTTACTGATCTCTATTCCATTTACCTTAGTTATTAAAGACAAGATATCCCCTTAACACATAATGCTGAATTCCTATAGTTGGGTTGTCAGTTGCTTCTGGCCAAGCATATTGCTTCATGTCAGGCATATTTAGTATTTAAGGATTTACCACCCAAAATTACCGATAAAATGGGGGAAAACAAATGCCAACCTGACATTTACAGATTTATTCTTATTATTTTTGGTTATGTGTCTGCATGTATGTCTATGCAAATATGTGCTTGAGGCTGGAGGTGTCAGGTTCACCTGAGGCTGGAGGCACAGGAGGTTGAAGGTCATCCTGTGTGGGTGCTGGAGACTCAACTGAAATCCTTATCAAGAGCAATCTTGGCTCTTAACCATCGAGTCATTGTTCCAGCCCCTCAACTTGAATTTAGAACAAGATCTTGAATTGGATTTGGTTCATTTAAACAGATGATGCAAGTGTGTTCCATGTTTGAAGTGTGTTCTAGAAACCTGGTACATAAAGTTGCATGGACATGGTTCCCCGGCAAAAGAGTCATGAAGGGGAAAGCAGTGGTTTGCCAGGATGGTCTTAACTGGCCTTTTTGGAAACTGCACATCATTTTAATCTGTTTCTTTGGCTACACCTGGGGATTTAGCAGCCATCAGTGGGTGCTTCTGAATTATTGACCATACCTGAAACCCTAAGCATTGAGAAAAGCCAAGATAATTGCCCCTCCAGAGAGCTTTAGTCCTCCAGTGTGGTCTGCATCCTTCTATACTCTTGTGAGATTTAAAACTCAGTGGCAGGAAACATTTGAGGCTTCCTGTGGCTCTCCAATGGCAACTGTTACATTTTTAAAACTTGCCCCTGGACATATTCAGCTCTGAAGATAAACCTGGGAGGGTTATTTTTTCCCTCTCAACAAAGTTATGAAGAAAGAAACTTTACTAATTTATAAGTGAACTTGGAAGACTTATGAAAAGTATGGAGGAGATTGTATAAAAACAAACGACAAAAACCCAAAAAGACCATAGCATTTTAAGTATTATAAATTTATGTGTGGACAAGGAAACAGCAACTGGTTTCCTGAAAGCCATTTTACTTAATGTTACTAGGACTGGAATTTAGCTCTGTGGTGGTGTCATTTGCTCAATCCCCAGATTCCCCGCCCCTCTTGCCCAGCCACCTGCCACCTGCCTATCCCCACACATGAAACTAAGGACATCGCTTGCTTAGCTTTTCTTGGCTATTTAGACTTTAGCATTTGTAAAACATTATTTGATCCACATTTTCCTTCAAAACTATAAACTATGTTAAATTCTGTTAGAAGTCTGAAGCTACCAATATAAATCCCCTGCAACATGAAATATTTGAGATATTCCCTGAACCAAAGTGGCTTGTTTTTATTCAATTACTATAATATGCTTAATTTATTTGTTCCATATCTAAAAAGTTTAAAAGGAATTATCTCTCCAGATGTGCATATTATGAACTGATTTATAGTAAAAATTTAATTCCTAGGATTAAAATAGCAATTTTATTTGATTTAATTGAATCCAATCTACCATTTAAATTTTCCCAAGCTCTTTGAAATATATATTCCCAGGCCACAAAACAATCCATTATGTTTTAAATTTGTCAACATTTACTAGGCAAGAAGCCTAGGAGTTTCTAACATATAGTAGATAGAATAGATGCACAGACACACCTCTTTTACTTTTTAATGGTCATATACAAATCCTCAGTGTGGTGTTCTCAAACTGCCTTATGCAAAAACCTGAACTATCCTATCTTTTGAGTATCTCTCCTCTCCCCCCCCCCTCTGTGTTGTTGTTGTTGTTTTAGTGTGGTGTATGCATACACCTGTATGTACAGGTTTGTTACTTTGGTTGCAGTGGCCAGAGAAGGACATGGAATGTCCTGCTTTGTCAATTCTCTGTCTTATTACTTTGTAACAGGTTCTCTTGCTGAACCTGGAGCTTAGTTGGTGGTCAGTTAGCCCAATTATCCCCCTGTCTCTGCTCCCACAGTGCTGAAGGGTACTTAGGATTTGAACTCTGTTCCACTTGCTTGCACAGTAAATGCTCTTACCTGCTGAGCCACTTTCCAGCCTCCTTGCGCCTTTTGGTTATGCTCAGCATCTGTGATACAGAGAAATGTCTTTTAAAAAGCTCAAACTATTCATAAAATATTAGTTCAATATTCAAAACATTTAAAAATATTCATGTAGTAACAATGGATAAACCTGGTTTTAAGGTAGAAATCGGAAGTCATCCTTGCTTCTTGTCCCTCTCCTCCCCTCGTGTCTATGTCAAATGAATCATCCTTTTTAGATGAATTCTAGTCAGAGACATTTTCCCATCTCTGCAACCTTCATTCACCTATTTGCACAGCAACAAATTAGAGCAAACCCTCTTTCAGGGTTCCTACATCCACTCCTCCCTTTCTGCCATGGCCCTTTAAACCACAGTGTGGGGCTGAGTACTTCAGCAGGGATGAGAAACACAGGCACAGCATTTCAATGCATTATTTTAATTACTGAGCAAGAGTGTTACACGGGGTGCTATAAAAACAAGGAGAACACTTAAGCCAAGGAGGTCAGCCAACAGGTCTTTGTCTGGAGGCCATTCCATGTGGCGGGTCTCAGCAGAGGCACAGCGAAGCAAACACAAATAGAACTCTTAGTTTAATCAAAATGGAGTAGCCAGGCTGACCCGAAGTGTAATAATCAGAATGTAATAGTCTTGGAACATCCATACCAATAGCTGATGGGGTGGGAGCAAGTAGAACTGAAGATGAGTTTATAATTAACGCTCCAGGTTTTATGGATGGCAATTAGATTGTTTAGATTACCCCATCCCTGTGTCTGTGAGTGGTGACAGCCGAGAAGCAGCCAGAGCCTCTGTTCCAGGGACCACACAGTGGAGAAATTCATTAGAATCTGAAGTGCATATAGAAAGCTAGTGAGAGGTATGATCATGTCCTAGAAGTCATGGTGAACATGTGTTTATGTGTGTGTGTGCACATGTGCCATAGTCACACGAAGCTTCTAGAGGCTGAGTTGCCTGTAGGGACACTGGGAAGCTGGACTCTAAACCATCTCCAGGTTGCACTCCTAACTGTGGGGACATTTCCAGAAAGTCTTCTTTTCTCATCTCATAGCAGAGACACTATCTGGTTGGGACACTTAATGCCAACAGCCAGTCAGAGATGGGGAGGTGGGGCAGCAGAGATCCTAAGGTAAGGCTGCACCTACCAGTTCCTCTGTACATGGACTTTCTTAATTTCATTGATGATGGTAACCTGTGCTCAGACAGTAAAATCATCTTTTGTATAGTGATGTCTGGTATCTCATTGATGCACATTTGAAGAAATCTTGCTTCAGAGAACATGCTCAATCGTTGCCATTATGTGGTGTGCCTTGTTCATTCCTCCACCATGCCCCACTGCAAACAATGCCTTCAAATATTTGCTCCAATGACTCTTTCTGAGTTCTGGCCACAGAGGTTAGGAGAATAGTTCAGTTGGCAAATGCTTCTCTTGCAAACCAGAGAAGCTGAAGTCCATCCACAGAACCCAAGGTAAATGTCAGGCATTGAAGCACAAGCTTGTAGTTCCACTACTGGGAAGGCACAAAGATGGTCCTGGCCAGCCAGTCTAGCCTAATTGGTAAGTTCCAAGCCGGTAAAAGACTAATTCCTAGAAGATAGACAGAATTCCTGGGGATGACACCTGAGATTCTCTTCTGGCTATTTAATTAATATTAATACACATACACACACTTGTATCTGCACACACTTGAACATTCACACATATGTACACCCATTCATTAAAGAAATAAAATAATAGTCAGATAATGAAGTGGGAAAGCGATGCTGGCAGCATAAACAGCATCAAAATAAAGCTTGCCCATGGTGTATTCTGCAGAGTTTTAATGCCCATAGGGATACTTCAAGGGTCTAATTGGAAGAAAGACTTGTTGAGGCTCATGGTTTCAAAGACGTCTGTCCATGGCTGGCTGGTTCCATTGATTTGGATCCAAGATTAGGCAGACCATCATGATGGAGGGCATGGTGGAACAGCTATTCACCTCATGGTGACCAGGAAATCTAGACAGCAATAGGAAGGAGCTGAGTCCAAGATATGTTCTTCAAAGGCTTGCTCCCCATTATCCACTTCCTCTAAACAGGCTCCATTTCCCACAGTTCTGAAGGTGGGACTGAAGGCAGGTATAAATGAGTTCACAAGACCTAAGGTAAATGACTAACATGTATTTATTATGGAAGCACTTACACAATTAATGGTAAATAACCTCCAAAGTCTTTCTGCTCCTGAAGATGCAGTCTTTGCTCTTCCAGAGTTCTGACTACCACCGAAAAGAGTGAGCCAACCCCTCCTCTTCTTCATAAGGGGTCAAGTCTGCACACCTGAAGCCACACCCCTAGGATGTGGCCACTATAGAAAGTCAATTGTTGAAACAAGATGCCACTACGCAGATCCCCTAATCCTAAATAGTCTATTGAAGATTCTAATTCATTCATAGGTTAAGTCATTGAGTATGTCAAAATCCATGATTATTCTCACACCCAGACATATACTTCATTAATCTTGTTCTCTCTCAGTCCAGTCAACTTGATAATCCAGATTAATCATCTCTCTCTTAGCACTCTTTCTCTACAGAGCCCCAGTTAAAATTTCACTGGTATACTGGTGTGGGTCAAGTTATTCTAGGAATGTCTTCCTTTCTTAGCATGAAGTCAATTTGCAGTATATTAAACATTTGACACATGCCAGAGAGGTATTTGAATCATAGGTCAATGGGGGGATGACTTTCATAACAGAGTGCCTATGGAGTGAATGAGCAAACAAATACTTGATCAGGTCAATAGAATTTGGTGGGAAATAAAATAAAAATGGAAATGATAGACATGAAAACATAATAAAAGCTATATTATTTTAATATACTTTCTAATGCTTACATTTAGAACTTAAATTTTAAAACTATACAAATCAAATTTCTAATTCTAATGAAGCCTCAGTAGGAGATTTCTGTAAAAATGGGACCAAAAGGAGAAACTTGAGTTTTATCTTTTTGATTAGAATTATTTTATTTCAGTTTGTTTTATTTTGCACAGTCTATGTTTGAACTCAAGATTTTCTCTCTTCAACCTCCTGAGTGCTGGGATTACAAACATGTGCCACCCTGCTTAGCTAAGACAATTATCTTTTTCTAAACAGGGCGTCTTAAAGAACCATATGGGGTATATATGAATATCACTTTTCCTATGTAATATTGAGAGCTTCCAGAATTATTAAGCTAATGATTTTAAACTAAGTGCTTTAAATTTTAAATGACAAATTTAAAAGGATTTGTAGGTGTGTTTGAAAAAAAAGTAGATCATGTTAGATATGCAAAAAAATGGCTGGTGAAACATATTTCTTATTTTTAACTAACTCATGATCTTAAAATTCATGACTTAGAACATATATCTAAGACAGCATTAACAATTAACAAACTGTTTTCAAAGTGTATCTGAACTCATACATGGAAAGATCTAGAAGCAAATGGATTGTCAAAATGTGTCTAATTATGAAGGGATGTCACCAGAATGTTGGGAAGGACACAACAGTTTGAAAAAGAGATGAAGGACCTAGCAACATTAAGGATACTCTCTAGGTTACAAGCTTTTAGCAGGATTCAATTCCTGGTAGTGAGGTTCATGTTTTCTTACGTGTTTCCAACTGAAACCTAGGGTCCTATAGGGGAAATTACTATATCTTACCAATTGGCACTAGCCAATCACATAGCAATTTACATCTTGAAGAACAGTAGGCAAAATTTCCCTCACACTTCTCATCTCTGATTTTTTTGTGTCTCTGTTCTTTAGGCTTTTCGAAGGGCAGGATGATCTCACCTTTCAGTACTTGAAAATCAAATAAAATAAATTTCTGGGTGGTAGTGGTGGTAGCAGTGAGAGACAATCTTACTAAGTCCAGGCTGGTCTTACATTTATATACTTGCTATGTAGTCGAGAATGACCTTGAACTCCTTCCTGATCCTCTTGCCTCTGCTTCCCATGTGTTAGAGATGCAAGGATGCACCCAGTTTATGATATACTGGGGGTCAATGGTACTCAGGACTTCATAAATGCTAGGCAAGCACTCCACCAGCTGGCCTGTACCCTAAGCTCAGGATTTTAACCAATTTAATTCTATATCCAAAACCCCGTTTGTTGGGTAATAGAATGTAAACACATCAGTGTCTGCAGGTCACATTTAAAGGTTCTGCCTGTACTCAACTGGAACAGAACATGTAAGATATTTACCACATGGCTTAGAATCTGGAGTATCAGCTTAGAAGTCTTGCCTAAAGACAGGTTTACAGAATCAGTTGTCCTCCTAAAGGAAAAGGAGCCCAGGCAACAGAACCACCTCTTTTTACATGGATCAGGTGTTTGGACTACTTGTGTTTCATCCAGTGGTTCCCTGGTCAGGGGCTGGGCTTATGAGAAAGGCGGTGTTTATGGAACCCAGTCAGATCTGTCATGAAGCTAATTCACACCTGCTCAGTCAGCTTTTAGTTAAGCTGCCAACACAGTGGAAAGCAACCTCCAAGGCCAGCCAAGCTCATCCTTTGCTTGATTATGAAATCAAACACAATAATCTTCACCAATGAAATGGAAACAGCTTCTATTTAATCTCATATGTTATTGTTCAGAGAAGCGTATTGTTTCTAGTTGGCTTGATTTTTCTCCCTCAGTAAGAAATAGCTGTTTATTAAAATAGCTTGGTGGACTCCCCTACTAAAATCCACCTGTCTTCAGAAAAATTCCTTATCACTTTGAATCATTTCAGCCTTCATTTTTAAGTGTGTAGTAGTAGCTGGTGGCACAAATAACAACTCTCAAAATGATTTGGTAATAAGATGGAGTATTTCTTCTTTGATGTCAAAATGCCATCTAATATGATTAGAATAAAAAGTGAATTGAGGCTTACCCAATTTTCCCTCCAGGAATTAGAGTTTAAAACATGGCAATTTCAGGTAGAAAATATTGGTTAATGTAAATAGCATGTATATAGTGGTGCAGGGTTAGTGTTACTTCACATAGGGTGTAGTCAGCACAGCATGAGTGACAGCAGTCTAAGTGCATCACTGAGTATCTACGGATATTCATGTTCTCTCAGCCTCTTTCCACTTTCCCTATGAACAAAAACTTCTTGATTTTTGGGTCACATGTAGTTTTAATTTCCATTTTTTTCTGTAGTAAGCAAAAGCAACACTAAAACTCAAGAGGTAGGAAGAAAACATATGGCCCTTTAGAACATTAAAACTATTCCCTCATAGGTGAACCATGCATTATGAGGATAATTTTATTTTTAAGTTAATGATTATGTAAAATCCTCTTTGCTTAGAGGGAAGCAAATGATTAGGAATTTGCTTAGGAATGATTAATGCTTGAATGCTACTTTCTTTCTCTCTTCTTGTCAGGGAACTGTTCCTGTGTTTTGTAAGAGACACAGAGCCAAATTTTATTTAGATTTTGGCTAGAGAAATAGCTCAGTGTCTAAAAGCATATACTGCTCTTTAGAGAACCTTAGGTTGGTTCCCAGAACCCACATCAGGCAGCTAACAGCCACCTGTAGCTCTAGCTCCAGAGGATCTGATAACTTCTTCTGGCCTCCATAGGTATCTGCTTGTGCATTCACCCATGCACACATATAGGTATTTAGGCATAGGAGCGGGCACACACACAACATACCATTCCCACAAAAATCTTAAAAACTTTTAAAGTAGTTTCAACTCTGGAAATTCTTGAATTAGCAGACTTTGAAAGTCGAAATTATAAATGTGGACACTACTGATTAAACACGGAGCACTAACTATGTTCCTTATATGATCCAGGCTGTCCTCAAACTCCTGATTCTCCCAGCTCAGTCATCCAAGTGCTGGACTTAAGTGCATGTGCTCTTCCCTGTGGCTTTTCTTTGCTCTATGGTTATGTTACTATACATGGTTGAAGGGATTTTTCACATTGTAGCTAAACAAAAGACTTGGGATGGGTTTTCTTGGGTTGTCCATGTTGGCTTCATGTCACCACAAGAATCCTTAGAAGTGAAAGAGAGTGGTAGGAGAATTAGAGAGAGCTTGGTGGTAGATACCAAGGTCAAGATCAGGGCGTGTGCCCAGCATTGCAGGTTGTGTTTGGTTGCTGGGAAAGGAAGGGTACTATTCTCTGGAGTCTCCAGCAGCAATGTTGCCCTCCAGACATTTTGATTCCGTCCCAGTTGAGCTGACTGTGGATTTCTGACATGCAGGACTGCAGGATAAAAAGATGTCAGTTTTAGACACAAAAATGTACAACAGTTTGTTAGGGAACAAATGGTAAATAAATAGTACAGTCATTTCTTCTGTCCTCTCTTCTGTCTTTGGGCTCTGAAAAACAAGCAATTGCCTATAGAAATTTACTCAGGAAAATTCAATGTGATCTTAGTGCAAAGAAGAAAGGGAAGAAAGATAATGAATTCCTATTTGGTTTGTATTTTACATAGTACTTCTTTCCCTCTGTGACTAACGTTTTTGAAAAATGATTGATTGTGTTCCCCAGAATGAACCAGATCTTAGATTTGTTTAATTATTTTGTTATTTCTATGTTTTCTAATGGACTGGGTTTTGTTTTTTAATTGATTCCCTTCCTGAACTTTCTTTGTGTTTCTTACCTTGTGTTCTTCCAAGATGAGTGATTAGTCATTTATTTTTAAATCAGGTATTTAAGACTTTTGTGTCTAAGGCTTAGTTGAGCATTTAGTTAAGACTATGGACTAGGGTAGATCTGGGTATTGAATGGCATTTACAGGACTTAGCAGTAGGGAATTAATGGTAGATGTCAGGCAAGACCCACAATTTTTCTTATGGGCTTATAGAATTTTGAAGCACTGTTCTGAGAATTTCTCCCTGGAAGGGACTAGGAAACTTCTTACATCTTCCCTTCTTCTAAGGTCACAATGAAAAAACAAAGCTCAGTTGCACCAAGGTTCCTGCTGAGGAACTGATAAGTTTACTAGGCTTATGGATAAGAAGTTGTTGTCAAGAACATGATTAAGCCCAAAGCAACCTAACTTGAAAGTCCTTATCCTATAAATAGAACCCTCACCCCAACCCCAAACTATATAGTCTAACCCCCCTTTAAGAGTTCAGACCCAAAGACTTTGTACAATGGTGGTAAAATTGCCTATAACTGGCTAGGAGGAGAAACAAGATACCTAGGTGAGGGGGTCAATGATCCTCCTGGCTACTTCCTTCTGTGAAGGAATGCCAATGGTTCACAAGCCCAGCTGTGATGTTCTTGGATGAGTAGACAGAACTGGTTCTGTGAAGATGGCCATTGTTCTGCATGGAGGATGGTGCTATGAAAAGCAATTAATCACTATATTTATAAGGATCCGTCTTCCCTCAATGATCACTCCCCAGTGAACACAGTTAGTGGGCCCCACAGTTTCACCAAATTCTTCTTGATCTATTGATCTCTAAGCAAAGAAGTAAACAAATAAAACCTAAGGGCACTCAATTAAGTAGATCCCCAACTGAAGGTGAAGAATATCTAGTTGGAATGGTTACAGGAGCCAAAATACCATAAGAGAAATTAAAATGTCTGAATGTCATCTTCAGGTCAGAAGATTTGGATGTGAGATGTTGGAGGGAAGACGTCAATACTCTCTCCTCATACCTCCAATGATTCCTTTGCTACCTGCTATGAATATTTTGTTTTTGCAAATGTGCTAAATCCATTTATCACACTAATTTCTAAGGTGGTGCATTCCAGACAAGCATATTAATATTCTATCACTAGAGATGGAAATAGAAGAAAAGAGATGCGTTATTTTGAGTATCCTGCTCTGTACTTTCTATATCTTAGGAATTTCATCTCATGAAGCTATCAAGCTCTTCTGTGAGGTATGCTTTCATGTGCATTATGGGCAGATGTATGTCAGGTTGGAGTAGTACAGATTAGACTCTGGGCAGTGCCTGAACAAGCATTTAAGGCTTCTCTGCATCTAAAGCCCACATTTATCAACTACCAGTGTTTCTCGTCATTTCTGTTAAATGCACCACTTAACCAAGAGATCAACAGGGAGCTCAGGAAGATGACTGAGTAAGTTAAGTGCTTGCAACACAAGCATGAGGATCTAAGTATTTTCAGATAATGTGGGAAAGAGAACCAGAGGATGGTGGTGCATGCTTTTAATCCCAGTGCCAGAGAGGCAGAGACAATCATATCTCTGATCTAGTCTGGCCTAATTGATGAGACCAGGTCACTTGAGAAAACTTGTCTCAAAAATCAATCTCAGCCATACATGAGGTTGGCTTCTGGCCTCCATACACAAATGTGCATAGGTGCAGTTCTACCCATGAACACATGTAAACACACACACACACACACACACACACACACACACACACACACACAGAATTAAAGACAAATTTTTATTATGAAAGGTATACACACTCAAAATTAACAGCACAAGCAAGCATACTTCATTTAATTAAAAAACAAACAAAAACAAACCATAAACAAAGCAAAAGTGAGCATGAAACAAAGAAAAAAAAGCATTTAAAACAAATAAGTTTGACCAAAAGTAAATAAAACATTATAATTAATTTATGGTTCTAAAAACAGTAGAGAGGAATGATAATTCTTTGACATTAAGTGGAGACCCAGGGGAATGTTAACCTGTGTCAACTATCAGTCATACATCAACCAACAATACATATCTTCCAACCTTTCTTACCTACCTAATAAGCAAATGGAGTGAGGTGTTTGTGATGGAATGAAAAATGAGTGAATAAAAAAAAAAAAGAATGAGTGAATGTGTTCAGTTTTTTTTTTTGAGGTAAAGTGCAACATGTTTCAGCATATCATATATATTAAGCCATATCTAAATATAAAATATATTTAATTAACTATATTATGTATTTAAAAATGTCTAAGTGCAAAATATATTTAACTATGCTATATATTTAAAATATATCTAAATATGTTTTTAAATATACTGAACTCTGATCCACTAATTCTTCTGGGTATCTTTTTTTCTTTAAATTAAAAACTTTTAAATGCATTTTTGAGAACTTCATCTGTGACTTCATCTATGTCATTTTCAACCCCCTCCAAATTATTATTGTTACATACATATGTATGTGCAACTTATTGAGTCCATTTAGTTTTGCTCATTGTGCGTATGTTCAGGGCTGATCACTTGGGATTGGACAACCATGAGAGTCTCATCCCCGGGCTCTCTCAGCAGTCATTGCCCCCCTGTAGCTGTGCATGCAGAAGTGGGCTCTTGTAAAACCTCCCCAGTCTACTTCCTAGAATCTTGCTTGCCCACACCATCCCTAACTCCCAGGTTGAGTATCTATCTTATACAATAAATCCATATGCAATAAACTACTGAAAAGCTTACTCCACAATCTTATAATACTCCTGTTATTGAGCATGAGACAGTGCTAAATGTGGTCAAGTTATCTGTCGATTTAAGTCTGTAATGGTCATAGATACTCCTAGAGTGCCGATGTTCACTTTAAAACAATTACTTCTTTCACCCCTTCACCTTTGGTTGCTTTTCTGGGGTGGATTGTGGGTCTCTTTGTCCTAATATCTAGCATTTAAATAGTTGCTATTAAAACTCCAAAATCAATCAGCCTCTGGCTGTGCTGTCGTTAAAAGTTAACTGCCTTCCCATTAATCCATTAATTTGTGAAGATTAATTGGGAAAGCTCTTTAAAGTAAGGCTGTAACTTGGAGCACATAAGCCAGTGTTTACCTCCATGTGTACACTTACCCCATTAATACCACAGACATTAGCAGCCATGAATACCGCTTGCCCATCCTTCTGTGGGAGCAAATGTATAGGGACTTATGGATTGCTGCCTACACAGATTGTTTGGGAAGCATGCCTGTCTTTAGCTAGGCTTGTGCAAACACACTGATAAATATTTACTTGTTTTAAATTGCAGCAATATGCTTTTTTTTTAATTTAAGCCACTGACTGACAGTTAGAAGCTCATGTTTATCCCATTTAATATATCTAAAACCACTATCCTCAAGTGAATGTTAATTTTCACATCAAAGTCAAATTAATACTCAGAGAAGCTAAGGAATGTGTAGTCAACTCCCTAACTAGTGCTTAGTTTTGCTGAGAAGTTATTTTAGGTGATGAAGAGGGGATGAGATAAGCCAGAGTAGAGCCCGCTCTGCTACCCAAAGAGCAAGAGGTCAGATTTTATTTACCGCCATTAGCATCTTTGTTTCCCCAACTCTTTTTCCTTTTCTAAACATGTCACCTTTTATCTATTTATTTTTATTTAGAATTGTGTGTATTCTTTTTATCTGTGTGTGGGTATGTGTACATGAGTGCAGATGCCCTCTGAGGCCAGAAGCACTGGGTTCCCTGGAGCTGGAGTTATAGGTGGTTGTAAGCCACCCAGCATAACTGCTGGGAACTGAATAAGGGTCCGACGCAAAAGTACTGTCTGCTCTTAACCATGGTGTCATCTCTCCCTTCATCCACTTTTTTTTTCTCTTACTGGAGCCCACAAGCCATTTTGTGTTCTTTAAAACTTTTACCCCTCCCCACGACCCACCATCATCATGTTACTGGAAAATATCTGCCTCTGTGTACCCAGCTCACTTGGCTTTATAGGGACAAAGGGGTGGGTGTGTGATGCCATAGCTATTTCTTCAGTCCTAAAACAGACTCATGAAACACCAGCATAAAACATAAAGACATGTGTAAAAGCAACGAAACACTCCAATGGATAGGGATTCATTTGCACGTCAATTTTAGTGGCTATTGAAGTAGCCTGGTCCTGGTTGTGAGGCATAGAGAGTGGAGGTTTGAAATCCTCCCTTCATGTAGCTTAGATAAACTCCTGAAGGTACCCACTGCAGATAAGACTACCTGGAGCCAATTCACAACAGATATGTATATATGTACATATTCATAGAAAAGTATATATACATAAAATCTGGAATTGATCACTTTTCAAACATACTAAACACACCCAGCTATTACATGTGTCCTCAAGGCAGACTTAGGTGGGGTTTCCTTAGTGTGCCTCACAGACACATAGATTACTCTAGCTGGGAAGGTGAGATGGGAGAGCTGAGGAGAGACTGAAGTGGAAATGAATGCAGACCATCCAAATGAGACCAAGTCGAGGCTATTTATTCACTCTTTGCTGCAGCAGAGGAGTTAGCTGCTGTCACTATCACTGGGACTTGGCAGGTGCTTAAAGGCAGGCAAAAGAGAGTGAAGCCCTACAGTGTTAGGAGTCAGGGAGTGCTCCAGTGTACCCCAAATAGAGGCCGTGGGCATGGGAAGGTTGTGATCAGGCTAAGCAGAAGCAGGGTATCCTCAGTCATTGATTGGGAACACATGTTTGATTTGGTTGGTAGCTGCTCTTAAAGTGGAAGTAGACATAAACTTTAGGGAATTTGTCTTTTATCGGTCAAGACCTGGTTATTTGCAGGCACTCCCTAGAGGAGTTAATAGTGTCTTCTGGAGCTGGTTGCTGAAGCTTCTGTTTCTCCCTGTGGGCTGGCCTTTGCCCCTCCAACATCCAGTTTCTCACTGGGAAGACATCAGAGACACACCAGGTAAGGATTGCAGGCCACATGTCAGGCCAAGTCAGAAGACAAGACTCTCTAAACCTATGAAAATAACAACTAGGGTTTATGGTGATAAGACAATGTTATTGTGTGGATGAAATCTTGCCTTGCTCGGAGTATTTTTTGATAGTATACATCAACATAATCATATACTTTACCTTTTAATTTAGTTCATTGTTTCCAATTCCAAGTAGATGAGCTTTCAATAACATAGATGGAAATACATTTTTTTCAAAGATATGGATTTCTTGAGGAAGAGGCTATTCCTTAATCCTAAAACTCTCAATGATATGTTTGGTTCAGGTTGGTGAAATCCATTTCCTCAAAGGAATGAAATGCTGATGTTTTCAAAGCTCCCTATAAAATGAGCCATTTCTGCCTCTAGTATAAGGGAACTTTTAAGATAATCATCTTCCTGTGCCCCCTCTGCGCCCCCCCTGCTCCCATGCCTAGCCTTCTCCAATGCATAGCCTTCTTGTGGGCTGTATGATTAATTAGCAGGGATGCAAATGATTTTGGCAGGTTTCTGGAATACCAGGGCAGGTGGTAATTCAGCAGCAGTTAAGCTGCATATTCTTGCAAATCAGACCTGACTTTCTATATTGTATATTTTGGATGACCAATTCTCTTTTAAACAGCATGTTTGTCCCAAATAGGAGATATGATACTGTAAATCTATTCATTCCTCATGATCCTTGGGAGCTTTATTCAACTAGTGTGCCTTATTTTCTCTCAATTGTCCCAGTAGCTAATAGTTTTTGGTAGGATATTTTTCAGGACAAAATCACCCCAGCATCTAATAGGACAGTATAGGGCATTCATCAGGACCAAACAAGGTAAGAGATGAAGAACCCTGAGAATGCAAGCAACCTTAATACACTTATTGTCTTGGTATAGGTAATATTGCAAGCAGCTTAAGAAAATTGAATTACTTTTATTAAAAACTGAACAGCTTTTACTTACTTATGAGAATTATACATTAAAGCCTTTTGCAAAATAAAAGGGAATTACTTTCTATCGAGCTGTATTAAAATACTTTCAATACAGCTTGCACTTTCGTTTGTGAGAGACTATTGAATGTTCTCATACACACACCTTGTGAGAGATCTAATTTATCATCGTCTTTTTAATGACAAGGGTAAGTTTTTCTCCCATGGAAGGAATAAATGCCGACTTTCTTGAACTATTGATCAGAAAGCCAAAGTATTTCTCTCTCTCTGTGCCCCTACATGTACACACACACACACACACACACACACACACACACACACACGCACGCACGCACGCACGCACGCACGCATGCACACATACCCATACTTACTCTGTGTGTATTTGAAAATATCTCAACATAAGTTAGAAAACTATCTTTCCCATTATGCATTTTCTAACATAATTCATTAATTATCTAAATTTAATCAATCAATGTAGAGATTTGTTATTTTAAACACCTGGTTCTTAACCTTTCTAATGCTGTGACCCTTTAATACAGTTCCTCATGTTATAATGACCCCCCCAACCATAAAATTAATTTTGTTGATATTTCATGAGTGTAATTTTGCTATTGGTATGAATCATAATCTAAATATCTGTGTTTTCTAACATTCTTAGGTGACCCCTGTGAAAGGGTCATTTGACATTCAAAAGGGTCATTAGCCATAGGTTGAGAACCACTGTTTTAAACAAAAAAAGACTAAAATCCACAATTTTACTACTTTTCAACTGATATCTAGGTAAGAACAGAAATCCCCATATGATTTTTTAAAAATGCCAAATAATATGTTATAATTTTGGAAAGGCCCAATAATGAGAATTTCTTGTTCTAATAGAAATATCTAATAATATTCCAACATGCTCTGCTACCATTTTGAATTCAGTAATCTTCCCTAAAATGTTTGGCCACTATATTATTATATTCCACTAGTCAATGCTCCCTCCCCTCCATGTCTACCTATTTTCACCTATTTACTTTTATTTATACCAACAACATAACTGGTGGTGAAGAGACCAGGGTGCTGTTATGATCCAATGTAGTACTTAATAAAAAAAATCCCATAATTTTGTGTTAAGCTAAAATACTCTGTCAGTATTGCACACCCCCTGACTTCAGTGCATGTATGCCAATGTATCCTGAATGATCTTTATTCAAAAGCAAAAAGCTGCAAATTAGAATTTTATCCCCACTGAAATATGAGAGGAAGCTGGAGATTCCCAGCTGAGAGACTGCTCTGGCAGAAGGCTGGGTTTTAAATCTGGAATGCTGTTTTCTGGCTTCAACACCATTGGGATTTGGGAAGAAAAATGTTGTAGAGTGATGCCCTGTGTATTATACAGTGTGAAGAACACAATTTCTGTCCATGATCTGTAGTTGCCAAGAGTAACCTGCCTAAAATAGCCATTGCTCAATGTGTTAACAGGTTTTGCCAGGGGTTACCCAGGGCTGCAGTCTACTCTGGTTGAGAATCTTTGAGCTGGAATGTTGTCCCTTAGTACCATCAGTCCAGAACACTTGTTTTCTCCTGCAATCTTAAAAAACCAGATGCCTGGGAATTAAACTCATAGGAGACCTATCTGTAATCTACAATTCCATTCAATTAATATTCACAGGGAAATGTCCATTTAGTCACCTCAAACTCATTACTGCTGCCTAAGGTCTTTCTCTCTTATGCTCAAAACTCTTGAATATCAAATGTATAATAAACAATAGCATGGAAAACCCTAAACTTGAGAGAACAACTTCTCAAGACATGGTTTTCTGATGCTGCCATAGTGCTCTATAACATCCAGACAGCAAAAACTGAACAAATTGGTCTTTATAATAATGACATCCTTATATACTTGACTTCCTAATCCAACTTGATTTGTAAATATCACCATTCTACTACAGTAAGATAAGAAAGTGAACCAAGATTTGTACATCACAGACTTAATGGATAAGTTATTAATATCTCAATGGGGAAGAACAGAGGCCAGTTACTATGTGTGAAATTGTTTTAAGTTCTCAGGAATGTATGCACTATGTTATAGTTAGTTGGAGAAGAAAGACTAAAACTCACAGCAGCTTATATAAGGATTTGTACCCTTGTGAAGGACAACTGGAACTTGACCCCACCTCAGAGCTCCCCACTCATACCTTTCATGATCAGGTTCCCATGTTGCCTGTCCTCCCAACAAATGAGGAACACGCCCCCTTCTCTTATTTCAATACTGTTCTTTAAAAACCAAACGTAGAGCAATATGGATTCTCAATTTACAGTTGACAAAAACAAATGGGCAATAAATATATACTTTCCAGAGTGACTGCACCAGAGACAAATTTCACATTCATGGAATCGATTCTGATCTGCATAATTGATTTGAGAAGCAGTTAAACAGCCCTTTGCACCACACACCTGCATACTGATAATGACCCAAAAAAGCAGGCAGTGTTAATGAACACATGCACACACACACACACACACACACACACACACACACACACACACACACTGTCCCTATGTACATGTAATTCACTTCTGTGTGTACACACACACCTTAGCTCCCATACTGTAATAAAGCATTGTGGTGGTTGTTGTTCATCTAATTGGGTACAACCACCCACTCCTGCCAACAATCCTTGGGTTGTAAGTCTTTTAATGCCTACACCCCTTAATACCTGAGTTAACAACTAGATTGGCTGGTGTTAGCACTTAAACTAATCAATAGACATGCAAGAATCTGTCTTCCTTAAGAGTCAGCTAGAGAATTTAAGGAACAAAAGAGGAAAAAGTGAGCTTTACATGGCAATGAGATAATCTTAAGAAATTAAGTAGGGGCTGGGAATGTGGTTCAGCTGGTAGAATGCTGGCCTTGTATGCTTGAGGTCATTATTTTGATTGCTAACACTAAGTAAAACCCCAAAGAACCACCAACCAACAAACCTCAAAAGAACACAAGAAACACATGGCTATATTGGGCAAATTCTTGTGAAAGTCATTCAAAGGCAAGCTATGTTAAGGCAGAAAGAACTCTGTAACATTTCAGGTGAATCCAGATAAATTTTTTTGGACATGTAAAATAAGCTTGTTTCAAATTTAAATAAAAAACAGATAATTTTTTAATTAATTTAAATTACTGACAAAGAAAACACTTGAGACAATAACCCTGATTTTAAATGACCAAGATATGTAATAATACTAGATATGAACTTTCTTTCCCATTAAAGCAGAAGGGAGAATAGCTTCTTAATTCGAAAAAGTAAAGCACATTAAAGCTCATACAGAGTGAATTAAGCATGCATCACTATCAAAGCAAACATTAGTCCTGTATTATTCTTTGTAATTTGCTTTTTAATAGTAAAAGCAATACATGTGGGGCTGGAGACATAGATGGGTTTGAAACATTATGTTGAAAAAGTTGAGGATCTGAGTTTGGTTCCCTTTACTTGCCTACAAAAGCTGGGTGTGCTGGCAAGCACTTGTAATCCCAGCACCAGGGACATAGAAACAGGTTGACTCTGCCAACCAGCCCGGCTTCATCAGTAACCCTCAGACCAGTGTGACATCTGAGTTGACCTTTGGCGTCCATGTGCATGAAAACATTCTTACACATGTCTCTCTCTCCCCTCCCCCACCCCCCAGATTTTGCACACAGAAAGCAGTCTATGTGATACACCTTTAGGATAAATAAATGGAGACTTGTCTCTACTTTATTAGATCCTAAGATCCACACAAGTATATGCATATATGCCAATGCTTGTTTATTTTTAAAGTATTAGAATGAAACAGAATCTTTGGAAGCTGCCATTAATACCCAGACTTTGACCTTTGGCGATTTCATCGATTTCATCCTGGGTGCTTTCTTCTCATCTCAAGTGTACCCCACAGGTACAAACAAATCCTCAAGTTTTACAGTTTCATTCCTTTTCTTAAAATAATTGGAATGACAATTCATGTATTCTTACAATACATGCTATTAAGCTTTGCTTTTTAAAATTTCCTAAACTACTATTATAACTCATTTTCCCCACTAAAATTATATTTCTATGAGTTAAACTTTTTGTATTGCTGTAGTTCTTTTCCATTGTTGTATATCATTTTACTGTGGAGCACTCCATCATTGTTAGTTTTTTCGACACTGCATGTGGGTTGTGAATGGTTCTCTGTTGCTATGAGTGATGCATGTGCCTCTGGGCGCAGAAGTCTTTGCATTTGCAGCTCAGTCAGTAGTGTCCACCTTTGTTCATTTGATGGGAAATGAAAACTTCTGGCATTTGTATATATTCTTGTGGTATTCAAAAGGCCTCTGGAGACTGTTGCTCTTCATGGGTAAGCCATTCCCAGAAGCCCTTGCTTGTTAATGGAATTAGTGGAGTCTGGGACATGCTGAAGTTCAAATTTACAAGCTTATGTAGGTTGTTTTTGTAAGTAGTTGTTCATGTTGCTTTCTCATGAGTAGTATGGAGGGACTTCTCCTGACCCACATGTTCCAGGTTCTTTGGCCTCTTTTGTACATTCACCACTCTTAAAGAAGTATCTGCTTGTAGTTCTGTTGTTCCAATCAACGTGCATGGTCTCTGTGTGGCAAGGTCTCAGCCAAGCCTCAAACCACTTTTCTAGTGTGTTTTCTAACTAAATGTTTTATTCTTTTGTTCATTTAAAATGTTTTTCATATTCAGGCTAAGGATTGTTTCCTGGCCTATGCTCTTTTTATACCATATTTCCAGATACATAATTTCATATATTTCTTCTATCTTTAAATATTCTTTCATAAGTTCTACAAAATTCTAAGTATTTCAACAAACTTTTATGTGCTTATAGAATCATCGATGTCTCATTTGTTTCTTTTATAGGAACTTTAGGCATTTGTGATTCCTTTTCTTCACTGTTTAGTGTATCTTAGAAACCATAGATTCTTTTTGTTTTGTGGTGCTAGAGATTAAGCCTAGGGCCTTACACATGCTAGGCAAGCACCCCACCACATTCTGAATGTCCAGCCCCCTTTCTGTTTTTGTAAATAATTTGAAATGGGGTCTTACTATCTTGACTACATTTTTATTTTTTTTAGTTCACTTCCTAGCCCAGCTGGGTTTTGACCTTGAGATCTTTATGCAACAGCCTCCCGTGTTTCTGGGATGACCACCAATCTAAAAAGTTCCTTCCTTTTAATGTAGCCAAATTTAGACACGTTTCTGTTCATGATAAAAATTCTTTTCAAAACAAACCTTTGATCTTAACATATTTTATTTTACAGTTTCTATAATGTCTTCTTTCTCTGTTTCTCTCATCTATTGGTTGTTTTCTATGGTTACTGAGCTTTCCAGACTTTAGGCAGCATACTGTGTGCATGACAGACATATTTCTAAAGAATCTAGGTCTATTTGTTTACTTATTTTGAGACAGAGTTTCATGCAGCCCAGGATGATTTTGAACTCACTGTATATCTGAGAATGACCTTGAACTCCTGATCATCTTGTACCTTCTTGCTGAGAGCTAGGATTACAGGCACTGGCCATTGTGCATGGCTTAGATCCTGGTTTTGATGTCGGGTTTTTTTTTTTTTTTTTTTTTTTTTTTTGGTGTCGGTTGATTTGAAGAGAGCTGTCATTTTCCCTCTTGGCAGATGACTGTGATGAGCCCCTGGTGTCTGCCTTGCCTCCGGCATCCTTCAGCAGTTCTTCTGAGCTCTCCAGCAGTCATGGTCCTGGATTCGCAAGGCTGAATCGAAGAGATGGTAAGTCTGCTCTCCTCCCAATCCTTTGGCTCACGATGAATGTTCATTTTCTATTTTCTTAATAAAACCATGGCAAATGATATGCTGTGGGAAAAAAGCAAATGCCTGAATAGGCCAATTGTGATAATGTAAAAGTTTATGACACCCAGCCTCCATTCAAGAAAGGCAAAGAAATACATCCTACCTGAAACCCTATGCCATTATTTTAGCATCCAAAGAATTTAGTTTCTTCTTCAATCTGGTAAGGTTTTTATGTACCTTGTAAAGTAAAAATTTTTGCAGTGATTTGCAATCATTATGGATACAGGAATGATGGGAATTTAATTGGCTTCCTATTTCAAGTTAAAGAAGTTTGCAAGAAGTAATTTTAAAGCACATTACATATTTAAAAATAGTAACCCCTCAGTTTGCTTAATTCTCGATGTGGTTGACATGGTTTCCTCTGCTGTTGAGGATCAAGAGCTTCATAAAGCTTTTCTACCCCTTGAGGAATACTCAGTTCTGGTTGTTTATTATTTCTCAAATAGGTTGGGCTAGATGGCATACATATGATCCAGGGAAAGGGAAGACAAAGATAATTCACTTGCAGGAAAAATGAGAGAGTACCATGCCGAACAACTGTTTGCAAATGACTGTCACTGACTTAAATTCTTTAATATACGGAGGTAAAAGACATCAGCACAAACATTTGAGAGACACATTGACAAATGGGAAGCTATTTCAACACATAGAAAAAACAAACTCCCAACAACTCAAGTTTTCAAAAAACATACTTTGCTTTTTTGAAAGTGTTATCTCTTTTCCCATCATACTGAAAAAATCTATTCTTTGTTGTTATTACTCTTCTTGGTACTGTTGCTTAATGCTTGAATTTGAGTATATGGGACTTTGGACATATTTGTGTGTATGTGTGGTTTGTGTGTGCGTGTGTGTGTGTGTTTTGCCATCTGGTACACATCATGCATAACTCAGTTCCAATGACTGTAGAGATGTTTATATGACTCTTTGTCATGGTTTAAAGCTTTTTGACATGGTTATACTCTCCAATCATCTGAGATGTGCACTTTGGTGTTTTTATAAGAGTGAAGGCATTGATGGAGGAGAACACTGAGATAGATCTTTGTATCAAACTAGAGACACAGAGGCCCTTGAAACAGATCATGGTTCTCTATTCCTTATAAGTACCTTGTAATTAGAGATTCCCATTTGTGATAACAGATCTCTGACTGCATAGGCACTGAACCCCTTTGTACTCTGGGAGACATTCGTTCTAGACTCTATACTAAGCCCTTCCTAGCAGGATGCCATTTCTATGACACTGATTTGAAGGCAAGGTCTCTACCTTGTGCTTTTAAAGGTAAAGGAGAGTTTAACATTTCCTGCCCTTCCTTTAAACCTTCAAAGCATTCACAGAATGGGGTCCACCAAAAAAGAAACAAAATTTAATTTATCTGTGAAGCTTTGTTTTATTTTTGAGGCTCAATAAATCACAGAATTATATTTTATTAATTGGATGCAATCATAGTTTTCATTAATTTATATACTCAACAGGAATCTCCGTCGGTGGGACTCATTTTCATTCTTAATTTGTTTCTGTGGCTCTTGCTGAAACACAATATCAAACTTCATGAATCTCATTTGCATGTTAATGAAACTAAGAAACAAAACAGGATCATTTTAATTATCTCTTGCTGGTTGTCAACCTACTTGATTACATTTTTCTTTTTTTATTTAGATTTGATTTTTTTCCCCTATTAATTACATGAAGTGTTCATAAAGGAGTGTCAGATTTTGAGTGATTTATTAAAGGGTATATATTACTCATTTTATTTAACCACTCCTATTTAGCTCAGGTTGGGAGAGGTGTCCAGCCAAGCCACCAGGTCATGTATAAGTAGATGAAACCAACAGATAAAAAAAAATCCCAGGATCTTTGATAGACCAAGAGAAATCTTTTCTGAGGAGGAATCAGAAGAACTGGTGAAGAAAGGCCAGGCAGGGAACAAGAAACAACCCACATTTTGTCCATCTGTGGGTGAGAAATACCACAGATTTTGCCCAGTAAATCAGTAGAACCCTGACAGGAGAGCTGGGGCTGAATTGTCTCCTCCAAAAGGATGCACTGTAGTCTGGTGTTGATACTTGTGAATGTGATTTTACTTCATCTGGTCATAGGGTTTTAAGAGATGCAATGAAGCTAAGATGAGATTTTTTTTTTTAATCAGGTTGAGTTGAGATAGGGCCTAAAACCTCTGGCTGGTGTCCTCATAAGGAGAGTGGGATTTGAAGATACACAGAACCTTCAAGGACACACAGGGACAGATGCTAAGATCAGAGTAATGTAGCCACAAACCAAAATATGTCAAGGAGTGCAGCTGCTAGAAAGTGGCAAGGAATGGTTTTTATCTAGATACCACAGAGAGTTCATAACTTTGAGGAATATAATGCAAAAGAGTCAATGTAAAGTAACATAGAAACTAAATAAATCATTGCTAATACTAGAATTATAATACAGACAAATCTGCCTCTATTTTGTCTAATATTTTCTCCTAACCTATTAATTTGCTTTCAGCCCTTTCACTCAACAATAGTAAGAGAATATTAAATAGGCCAGGTTTCAAGTTATATTATATTTTGATATGAGGTGAAATCTCCTATCATTATCCACAGAAATATGAATGAAACTTTGACCACTGTATCCATACTGTATGTGTTACTTGCTCATTAATAATTTAGTAATTATCCTAGTTATAAAGTAACCTGTTTGTAGTAGCCTACCACCACATCTCAATGCCTACATCATTCACATCATTGCTTGTCAATGCCAACATTATTTGCATCATTTCATTGCATCATGTAAGCATAATATCACCCCATTTCAAACAAGAAAAGGATAGTATACTATCGTGAGTTAGTTTGAATGGAAGAGAGAGATCATATTAATACAACAGACACATTGCTATCACTGTTTTATTTTGTTACAAGTCATGATTGTTACTCTCCTCCTGTTCAAAATTTATAAACTAAACTTATCACATACATGTATGCATAAGGAAAAAGACCACAATATATACAAATATTTCTATTATCAGTGATTTCAGGCATCCATTGTGTCTTTGGAGCAAGAACATTAGTAACTACTGTGTAACTTTCTATTAGTAGAGTACAGTGGTATTTGAATTTTAATTAACAGTTAGAGTTAAGCATACTCTGACTTCATGGTTGTCACTCTAGAGTCTTAACAGGGTCTAGTGTGTCATTTGACACTCCATGAACGTCCTCACACAAAATATTAGGAAGACACATTTTATAGGATTGTCCTGTTATTTCTCATGCTTAGATAGAATGTAAAATGCAAGCCTTTATTTTCATGTCCTTAAAAACCTTGGAAATGGGTTCATTGGAAACCATTAGAATTTGTGAATATAGCCAAACTCAAGTAACAAAGGAAGAGATAGTTTATAGCAAAAATAAAATATTTAAGCATAGGGATGTAAATACATGAACTGTGTTGAGTGTAGCAGATTGCTTCATGGATTTGCTGTAATCTAGCTTGTAAGGTCAGAATTTCTTCTTATTAAAAGATAAATGTTTATTTATGCTTGTTCATTGTCAATTTTCTTACCACAACTAAGTCCTTCTGATCTAAAGCAATATTTTGTTTTCTCATTCCCGTAGGATTTGTTGTTAAAATCAAACATCTGTCTGTAGGAAAATTATTTGTGTGGTGAATTGACAGAGGCAACTCTCATTCTCTGTGTACTCCAAGATGGATTATTCTAACACCCATTGCACAATTTTCTGGCCATTCTTTCTGCCCTCATCATTGTGCTTATTTTAATACAGCTTACTATGTTTAAGTAAAGGTCCTTAAATTCAGTTGTCAAGTTATTCATGATGGACATAATTGGTTAAGAAGATAGGTCCCTGCGATGTTATCAAATAATCAGTGCTTCTTGTTGTTAAAGATGCTACATAAAATCCCTTATAATAATTATATATTCCAAAATGGTATTAGTATATTTTAATAGTTGATGCCTTAGATGACAGCTGATAAATGAGAAATGAATTATGCACAGTTGAATAATTTGAAGCCTAAGGGAAGGGGAGCCTCAGGGCAGATGGTGAGTCTCAAATGTACCTGAGATTTTGTGGCCAGAGATTAAGCCCAAGAATTTCAGTGGCTGAGTTTGCTTTATTGAGGCAGCTTGTGGAATTTGATGCAGAACGAAAGACATTGTAGTATTGTATTATGTACCAACTTCTCCATCACCCCACAATATAACATGCCAAGAAAGGCTTAGGAGTTTGGAGCTGTAAGGATTTCACATCTTCAGGCTGATACAGGCTCTGCCACATGACATCTTAGTGCTATGTCTAATTTTTCTGCCCTGTGCTCTAATTACTTCCAGTATGAGCCCTTCACTCTCCTCCCATCATTTCTTCCCTTTTCCTTCTCTTTCCAACCTTTCCACATCCACGTTCACCTTTCTTCTTTCTCTTCCCCTCCCCTTTCCCTCCTCCCTCTCCCATTTCCTTCCCATGAAATTCAGACTTACAGCTCATAATGCTGAGATGCAAGCACTTGAACCCAACTGAACCCCTGAATGTTTGGGTCATAAGTTACCAAGGACACAAGCTTCCCAGACATTTGAGCTTCAACTCTCCACCTTCAACTCTCCATCTCTCTTTTTAACTTTCTCCTGAGGATAATAAAATTTTAGGTAAAGAGCAACTATTATTAGATACTCTGAGATCAATTCACTCTCCTCAGGTTTAAATCACTGCTACCTCTTATTCACTTAAAGATGGGAATGATATTTAGCCTTTGTCCTTTAATTTCCTAATGTAGGAATAGGGTTAACAGTGTCACAGTGTTAGTGAGATGGCATTGGCCTAGCATAAAAATATTGCCAAATGGATTTCAGAAACACAGGCTGGAGTAATGTTAACCAATCTGAAAGTGGAGTCAATCATTTAGTTCCATTTTAACAAACTTATCAAGACCAAATATATGCATTGATGTACACAAGATAATCTCAGGGAACACAGATATCCACATAAGTCTTCTCCTTTCTAGGAGACTAATCATAAAGCAGTGGCAGAGAGTCATAGTTATAGTTTGTATTTTTTTAAAATGAGATGGAAGTAAATGTAGAGCATTCTTTCCTGTGTATCTTTGGTCAGAGTCCACCAGCTTGGGTGATGTGATGACTTTATTTAAAATAGTTGCTTGTTTATTTTTAAAAGAAGAAATTAAAATGGTTTATGAATGAAAGACATACTAAGAGATTAACACTTTGATAAAGGTTTGGAGAATGGATTCTGAGATCAATTTTATGGTCTGTGATGTGTCACTTATAGATTATATATTATACACTGGCCTTGAGAAGATGAAATAAAATGAGTGAAGATTTACAACTTTTATATCTCAAATATGTCCATATCCATTATTCATCATTGAATACATATATATATATAATTTGAATATATATATTTAATATACGTATATTTCTATTTTTGTACTAGCTCATTTGATTGAACACCAGAGATGACTGTCTTGTGACCATTTGGTTCCCTGTGTGATTCGAATGTTGCTGTCTCTTCCCAGTCTCTTTTTGTAAGGACATGCTCACCCCTATTCTCACTTCTCCCCATCTTGGTGCCCCCTTTGTCTTTTCTCCCACTGCCCTTGTCTGCCCTGAAGCACACAATCTCCAGCTCTAAATCAACCCCATAATTCCATCTAAGCAGATGTGTCAAGTCGCCTTTCGTAAGTAATTTATGATGATACAAAGTCCTGGCTTGGGAATCCAGAACACTATACTACAGCAGTAAATCTTGAATGGCCTTGGGGATGACATCAGCTCTCTCTTTCCCCCTTTCCTATAAAAGTATGAGATTGGATTTGAGGGTCTTTGTATTCTAAAACAATGTGCACTTTGTGTGCTTGGGTATATATGTGCATTTGTTCATGTATGTGCACATGTGTGCACCTGATGTGGTGGTCAGAGGTCAATGTCAGATGTTTGCCTCAATCACTGTCCAGTTTATTTTTCTGGAAAAATGTCTCTCACTGGGATCTGGAGCTAACAGACTTGGCTATTCTGGTCAGTCAGTAGACCCAGATAGCCTCTGGTCTCTGCCTTCCAGCTCTGGGATTATAGATGTGTGCTATTACTGCACCTGGATTTTTACTTAGGTTCTGAGGATCCTAACTCAGGTCTGCACTCTTGTGAATAAGCACTCTAGGAACAGAACCATTTCCCCAGCCCCAATGTACTTTTTCATGTAATTTATAGGCAAGGCATTTATATAACAATAGAAACAGCATTCATTTAACAATTGAAATCTTTTAGTTAGAGTGACAAATAGGTGATTTAGAAAATGAGAGGGGAATTCCTTAAAGCACATTGCCTTCCTAAGTCCCTTCAAACTAGGAGATACAGGATGTTCCTGGCTTAGGAGATGCTTTCAATTTTCACAAGATGAAGACATTCAAGGTGTAAATGTGATCACACACAAACTGATAGAGAGGCTCAAATTTGTTCAATTAAAATATATTCATGGGGGGATAGTCACCAGCATATAACTTGAATTCTTTTAGTGAATGCCTGAACTTTTATTTTTGTTTTTAAATTTTGCGTGTGCGTATGTCTATGTGTGGATTAGTACACATAATGCAGGTGTCCACAGAAACCAGAAGAAGGCATCATATCCCCTGTATCTGTAATTACCACCATCCATGAGCTGCCTCATATGAATGCTGATGAACCCTCTTTCTCTGTATAAGCATCAAGTGTCCTTAAGCACTGACATGTTTCTTGAGCTCATCTATCACCTTTGTCAGTGGTGAGTAGGGACATTTCACGTAGGTGTACCTCAGGTTATGTTCTCTCAGGCACAGCTGGAGCCAACACCTGAGGTTGTGGAATGAATGTGTCAAGTGTAACTCTGAGGAGAAAATGATGAAGCGGCAGAAGGCTGGGTAAGGAGGTCACCAATTTCCAGAGAAGACCAGGGCAGATTGGGTCTGTTTGCCAAGAGATAGGTAATCTATCCCTTGACAAATTTTATTTAAGCCTTTGTTCCACCCTAAAGTCAAAGGTACCAAGCTTAGCACATATCTAGTTTTGGGAAAATATTAATTTAGGAAAGTTATGGTCCATTTAGGATGCTATAACAAAACAACACAGATTAGGTAGATCAAACAGCAGACATTGATTTCCCATAATCCTAAAATTTGGAAGTACAAGACCAAAAAAAGGAGCAGATTTGTTATCTCATGAGGGCTTTGTTCCTGATTTTCTATTGGTTGCCTTCTCTGGATGCAAGCACATGGGAAGAGCACCATCTCTTTATCTTCTGCTAGTTATAAAGGCTTTAACCACATCAGGGGTGCCCCACCCTCCCACTCTCATCTAAATCTAATTACCACCTAAAATTCTCATCTCCAACTGCTGTCATATTGATAGTCAGGGCTTCAAGAAATGGATTATACAGGGACACGAGAACTTAAATCATATTGCTTAGCTGTATTTCTAGAAACTTGTGAACCAAACAGAAAGTGTAAGTAGCCTGATGTATCTGAGAAAAACCCAGGAAATCCTTTATGGACAGCAGTTCTAGAGAGAAAATAAATGATGTCTAGTGGCCCAGCTATTTTTCATTACACATAATTAACTATTAAATACACAAGGGATTAGTAGATATGTGTATATATAGTATAAATAGAAATGCAGATTGTAGAGGGTTTATTGTTAAGTTAACTGTCTAATTATTAGACATTCAAACTAGCACAATATTGGCGAAATTACAGAGGACTGACATAGTAACATTAATAAATTTTTCAAAATAGGCAAATGTGGTTTATATTTATATAGTGTTTCCAACAGTTGGGGAACATACACTCTTATCATGTATACCTAGAGTATCTAAATTAATGTGGTGTCATAAAAATAGTGTTTCAATAAATCTTAAAGGGTTGAAATCATGGGGATTAAGTGCCCTGGCTACAGTGGAATTACCTGGAAATCATTAATTAAAAACAATTAAAATCCAGAAAGGTGTGGAATTTAATTACCACACTCCTCACATAGTAATCTCAATGGAGACTAGGAATCATTTCTGTTCAATGATGACAGCTCATTCTAAGTCCAACTTGTGAGGCGCCACTTAGACCAAAACTGATATTCTTAATTACAAGTGTTACAGAAGAAAGAACGCTAAATAAGAAGAACCCATCCAAGCAGCCATGCGAAGAAACGATAAGAAAAATATCTAACAGATTGAATAAAAAATAATAAAAGAAGGTGGTCTGGAGACACAGCTGAGTTGCAAAGAATACTTGCTGCTCTTCTAGAGAGCTCAAGTTTGGTTTTCAGCACTCACAGTGGGCAGCCCATGTTCCAGGAGATGCAATGCCCTTTTATGGCTTCATATATTCACACATACAAACAAAAAGTAAAATAAGATTGAGGAATTTGAACAACATAGCTTTATAAAATCGCATTCAAGAACATGTAGAAAAAGAAAGCCTCCCTCTCTAGAAGAGAATAGGTCCATAATTAAAATGTTCCAACAAAGAGAATTCCAGGTTAGCAAGTGTTTAAATGGGAATTCTTCCAAACACATTTAAGACAGATCTGACATCCTCTTTCAAAGTCAAAATCCTCCTAACTCATTCTGTGAGGCCGGTATAACCTTGGTACCCAGCCCTGTCAAGGACAAACAAGAAAGAGAAATTAAAAGCCACTCTTGCTCATGAATATAAATGCAAAATACTCTAAACAAAATATTAGCATACATGTGTGAAGAGACTCAGCCTGAGCCTCAGAATGAGAATGTCCTCTGAAAGCTGGAAGGCACAAGTGCTCTGAAAGCTTGGTGGGTTGCAAAGCCAAGGGCACTGAGGATGGAAGCAGGGGCTCTGGACTTGCCATGTACAACCTGAACATCCTTCCTCTGAGGAGAGGGAGCAAAATTGGTGGGGCATTAAAGACAGTTACAATAAAAAAGATGCCTTTGTCTATAGATACTTCATGGTATCTCCATGCCCCCAGCTGCATTGATTCCTCTAGGCAATGCTTCAGTCAAATCTAGCTTCCCACGGATGTAAGAGGGACTTCTAGGTTGAACCATATAGCTGTAGCTTCTTGCCCAGGGCTTCCCTGATGGTGAGGAGTACTCTAATCCTAGAAATCCATTAGCATGACAAATGACTTTGATACTGTAGAGAGGGTGTTGTCTGTCCACAGGGAGGGAGGCTACCCTTAACCAGTAGAGGATGAGAATGGATGGAACAATGTCTTTTTTTTTTCTGTCCTCATGATGGACAGTTAAGGGATGCACCCCTTGAGGGTATTCAGAACCATGTGTGGGACCGAATGTCAGGATCCTACAACTTCATTCCAGTGAAGAGCTCAACTTTGGGTTTTCCTTACTTTATACCCTCCTACCTTTTGAATTTGCTCAATGGATGACTTAAACATATGCTTTCAAGTCATACCTTTTATCAAAAAGAAAATAGTGCAACATAGGAGCTGCAGATATGGCTGTGCAGTTAAGAATACATAGTACTCTGACAGAAGGTTTGAGATCAGATCCTACTGCCCAGTTTGGGTGACTCACAGCTGCCTGTAATTCTAGTTCCAGGATATCCAACATCCTCCTCTGGCTTCCATGGGCACAATTCACACATGCACAAAACCACACACAGACATATATGACTACATATAATTAAAATAAAAGATAAATAGGACAGTATATTTGCTCCTGTCCAGAAAAATTCCACATAATGGTAGACCTTCCCACATCAAAGCAGTAGAACATAAAATGAAAACCCCATAAGTAAAACATGTATTTAAGCAACTTATGTCTAATAGCAGGTTAGTATAAGAAGAATTTTGCAGTGGAGAAACCTGAACCTGACAAACTCGAAATCATGCAAGTGATCAACTTTAACACCATCCATGAAAAGCTACATTGATAAAACGTAGTCTTGATTTGATGTGATGAGAATAGGATTTTTTACCTCTGTGGTTTGTCTCCTGAAAAACTTCTCTGAAAATTGTTAGACAGACCTGAAATGAAGATCATTCCACCTGGACAGTTACCATCAAAGTTGTCAAGGAGAACCCAAAAGAATGAAGCCTGAAAACTGTCATAACCATATGAACCCAAGGGCGACCAATGTGTAACATGATTATAGTAGTGGGGCCTTGAAATAGAAAAGGGATATAAGAAAAAAAAAAAAAAAAGAAAAGGGATATAAGGTAAAAACTGAAAGAATTTAAATAAAAAATCAATTTACTTAATAATAACAATGTGTCAATATTCAATCATTACTTATGACATACATACCGTACTCTTGTTAAGATGTCAACGAAAAAGAAACCCTGGTATAGGTCAAGTCATACTGGAAAGTCTCTGATAATCCTTCAGCTCTTCTGTAATTCTGAAACCATATTAAGATAATATTTAAAAATATGT
This sequence comes from Phodopus roborovskii, assembly GCF_943737965.1. Lineage (NCBI taxonomy): Eukaryota > Metazoa > Chordata > Mammalia > Rodentia > Cricetidae > Phodopus > Phodopus roborovskii. Next base: position 16,207,635 of record NW_026126558.1, on the reverse strand, counting down.
GCCAATACTTTGGCTTTATCAATACAGAACGTGGAGTGGACTTGTGTTAATAAACACCAAGTACATGTGTGTAAGGTTAAAATAGATTTCTGGTTGGGCAAAGGAATGAAAAACACAGTTAAAAAAAATGAATGGACTCAGCATCATTTGGTAGTTAGTATGATTGGTATGTGGGCTTCCAGAATATCAAGAGTCTTTTGAAATTCATGCCAGAGACTCTTAAATAAAAAGTCCCTTTACTTCTGCTTCTCCCAATTAACAGGGTTTTTAAAATTAGCATTTTCTATTTGTACAGAATTACAGAAGCTCTCTTTTCTTTCTGCATTGTTGAGAACTGAACCTAGGGTCTCATGTATGGTAGGCACATGCTCTACCACCGAAGTAGAGTCCTGTCTCTCATCATCACACTTGTACAGATGCATGCAATGCACTTTAATTATGTCCCTTCTCCCCCATCATGCCCTACCTTGTCTCCCATCTTGCTGGTAACATCCTCCTATATCAATAATGACCCCGTTGTGAAGGGGGCATTAAATGTCTCCTTCATAAGGGCCACACATCAGATATTTACATTATGATTCATAACAGTAGCAAAATTACAGTTATGAAGTAGCAACAAAAATAATTTTGTGGTCACCACAACATGAGGGACTGTATTAAAGGGTCACAAAATTAGGAAGATTGAGGACCACTGTTAAATAATCCTACACCCAACTTTTATTTCTTGTTTTCCTTGTATCTAGATTTTGTGTATGAGCAAAGAACAGAGTATTTATCTTTCTGAATCTGTCCTGTTGCAGTCAATATTATGCTCTCAAGTTCTATTTTCCTGCAAATGACATCATTTTATTATTCTTTCACAACTTAATATTACTTTAGTATATGGAAATATGTTTTCTTTATTGCCAATGGGGATTAAGGCTGGCTCTATCGGTTGGCTTTTTGTGAACAGTGCTATGAAGCACATAGGTATATGTGCTTCCTTAGACTCCTTTGGGTACACATTTAGGAGATGTATGGCTGGATTAGATGCTACTTCTTTCCCATATAGTTGCCATGAACCTAAGGTTATTTGATTTATAATTCAGGTCATTTTAGTAGACCTGTAACCGGTCCTGTAATTTGAGACTTTCCTTGGTAAAAATAAAATTGAAATCCCAGTGGAGACTTGGTGCCTGCCTAAGACTTTCAGTTCCATGGTTATTGCTTACATGGGTGTTTATGAATGTGCTTTCAAAGTCTAGCTAAGATTGTGCAATGGCTAGAGATGTTATATGTTGCTTTCAAGATAAAAGGAATAAAAATGAGCAAACCTTCAAAGTTAAAGAGCAAGGAAATGTATTAGCATTTGCTCTCTGACTGACCCATCCCGCTTCATTTGCATGCTATTTCTTATATTTATTAGAGTGGATCTGCTGTGTATTGCATGGCATTAATGCTGATTAGGACAATTACATAAGGAGCTCATTGATACAGAAAACCATCAATGAAATAAAACTGCAGGAAACAGATATTTAAAGCAAATCATAAATATAACCAATGACTGTAATTTTTGTACAACTTAAAATAAAACATGCATGACATGGAATATGTGGATGGTTGAACAGTGCTTAAGAAAAGCAATGGATGCATCTGTAAAAACTGCATACTATTAGTCAAGTAATTAATTCACTATAGATTCACTGTAAAACTATCAAAATTGGGATAAAATTCATATAACATAAAATTAATCATGGCAAAATGTTAATTTTATATTTATGTTATGCTGATCCTGGGACACTAATGAACATTCTCAATGTTGTATAATCACTGGATTTATCATTATTAGGCTCCCAAAAGAAACACTTTTGGTAGATTTTAAAAATCAGTCTCTCTATCCCGTGTGTGTGTGTGTGTGTTGTGTGTGTGTGTGTGTGTGTGTGTGTGTGTGTGTGGTGTGTGTGTGTGTTTGGTATGTGGTGTGGTATGTGTGATGTGTGTGTAGATGACTCTGTGTGTGTGTGTGGTATGGTATGTGTAGGTGAATGTGTGTGTTTTGTGTGTGTGGTGTGAGTATAGGTGAGTGTGTGTGTGTGGTGTGTGTTTGTGTGTCTGGTGTGTGTGTGTGTGTGTGGGTGTGGGTGTATGTGTGTGTACTTAGGCACAGGATTAGGAACACAGGTAGAAGGTGAATGTCAGGACTATTTGTTATGAGTAGGATTTCTTGTTTGCTACTACATATACTAGGCTACCTGTACTCCATTGTCCACACCTCCCACTTTTGTAGAAGTTCTGGGATTACAGGGATATACTACTGTACCCAGCTTGTATGTGGGCTCTAAGGCTTTAAACTCAGGTCTACACATTTGCATAGCAAATGTGTGTATACACTAAGCCATCTCCCAAGAACAGATGAATACATATTTGTAGTTGAGATTTTGTGTTTTAAATTTCTTCTTTATTTTTATTTTTTTTTGTGTGTGTGTGTTTACATTTTCTCCTTGTGGTTACCTTTGGAATTAAAACTAATCTTTAAAAATTATGGTGACCTATTTTGAGTTAATATTCCTGAGCTTCTCTTCCTAACATGTCTGCCTCTCTTTTCAGTAGTTTTCATGTATTACATATTTATTTATTATGTATCCTCACATAGATTTTAAATTAATTTTATGCATTTTATTTAATTAAATTAAATGTATATAATTTAAATAATTATATTTATTTATTCACAGCACCATGTTCCCCTCCTGCCTTGTACACATGCTGCTGCATGAATAAGGAGGCCAGAGGATGACCTTTGGGACTTGCTGTCTATTTCTCTTTCTTCCTACATATGGTATCTGTTCTTGTTGGATAGGTCTATTAAAATTTCCATGGTCTTAAAATTCAGGGACTGTCATAATTTATCTTTCATTTAAAAGGACAGTTTGACCAAGCATAGATATCTTGGCCAACTTTCTTTTTTCCTTTCAGCATTTCAAATTTGTCATCCCATTACTGTTAGCCATTATAGTTTCTGTTTAGAAATTAACTGTGAGTCTTATTGAGAGTCCCTGGTATGTGGCAGATCTCCTGTCTCTGGTTTTAATATTCTGTGCCCAACTTTGAATAGCTTGATTGTAGTAAGTCTCCCTGTGGAATGTTCTGTGTTTATCCTGCTGGTTGTTTATTGAATTTATCAAGTATGAAAAGGTTTTGGTCATATCTTCCTTACATGCTTTATTTCTTCCCTCTCCCTCTTCTTTCTGTCCGTGCTCTCAGACATAGTTAAATTTGATGGTGTCTCAGAGATGCCCTAGACTTAATCCCCCAAATTATGGCTCATGAAAGAGTAGAATATATGAGCCAGAGCTTTCAACTCTTTCCAAATAAAGCTCTTATGGCACAATTGTATTTTTCTGGATAAAGCCCAAACTTAAAAAAAAAAAAAGCAACGTTATGATTTTTTTCTATAATATGGAAGAAAAATATATGCATTGTATAGCAAACTCATTGAAAGTGGAATATTTACAGCATTTGCAAAATTTTTTTATCATGAGACATTGTCAACAACCATGTATTTTAGTAGCACTGTATGTGGAGAAATCAGTATTGTGTAGTCTCTTGAGTAGTCAGTGTAAGTACAACTTTGCTTTCTGAGGTTTAATCCTGCATCATTCTACATGACAGCAAAACAAGCATTGACCTCTCATGTGGTGGGCCTTGATGACCATACCACAGGGCAAACCCCCTTTTCTTCTGTGTTAAATCCTCTGGTGTGCCATATTGTACTTTAGAAAAGGCTGTGGATCATGGATGAGGCAACACCTGGCAGATACTAGAAGCTTTGATCACTATTGGCAAGTCTCTATAGTGGTACAGTCTTATTAAACTGTGGCCAGTGAGTGATACTGGATGAGTTCTTTTTATTTGTCACACAAAGTGGTCAGTAGATTCTGGTTTCCTGTATCAAAATGTGGTGACCAAGACTGGGAAAGGTGGGCATACATATTTCTATAATGAAAGATGCTATAAAGTTGAATGATAAAGGAATTCTCCTAGTGGTTCGTTCTCTCTGTGAGGTGGTATGGGCAACAGGAATAGATGTAGATGCCCTATTTGCCTTTTATTCCCCACTTACCTCAGGTATTGTGAGTCATCCTATGCTTAAACAAATATAAGTTAACAGACAGCTTGGCAACAAGGTTTAGCAGAATACTTTTAAGCCAAAACTATGAAAAATCTGACAAGGGATGAAGAAAGGCTAAAAGAATCTTTTTTTTTGTATGTGTATTTTCTTTTCTTATTGTTGTGCAAAACACCTGATGAAAGCAACGTAAGGAAGGAAGGGTTGCTTTTGGCTCAGAGTCTAAGGGTGCAGTCCCTCATGACAGGAAAGCCATGGAATCAAGACCATGAGGCTGCTGGTTACAATGTGCTCACAGCCAGGAGAGATGGATGGATGCATGGATGGATAGATAGATAATAGATAGATGACAGATAGATGATAGATTATAGATGACAGACCGATAGATCAGGAAAAGGAGAGGGAGAGAGAGAAGGGTGTCACACTCAAGCACCCTAGAGAGTCTAGTCTTCAACTACCTATGTTTTAGTCAACTGGGACCACAGACTGTGGAATGGAGTAACTCACACTTAGATGAGCCTTCCACTTCTATTAATTCAATCTAGAAAGTGCCTCTCAGACACACCCAGAGGTTCATCTCCTAGGTGAGTCTATATCTTGTCAAGTTGAATGACTAGATTAATCTATTAATAGCATTAGCAATATTGTCCTACTTAGGAGATAGGAGGAGAATTTGGAATGGAAACGAGAAGGTAGGATGTGAGCAAGCAAGAACAAAGACTAGCTTGCCTTTGTTTCTTGTTTCACATCAATTTTATCAGAGGGAGTTTCATGCATGTTTCATTAGATTCTTGAATGTGTACAATGTGCTAAGAGTGGTGGTGCTGGACATGGAGTCTATCTGTCTAAAGAGAAAAAAAAATGACATAATCTGCTACTGAAAAATTGTCGTGTAGAAAGGATGTCACATCAACACTAGATGCCCAAAAGGGATGTCTAGGCTCTATCTAGGGCACCAGAGATGAATGTAGGAACTGGAGGTGTACTAGGGAGGAATATAAGAGCTAGGAATACAACAGAGGGTGTAGATGCTATAGGCATAGGCCCCAGCTGTGGACAAGATCTTACCCTTGGGATGAATATAAGGCTTCATCATGTCACAATCAAGTACATATCCTACCCAAGCTCTAATAGATAATACAATGAAGAGTGGAAGATACCTTATCTTTGGGATAATTTACTGCCCAGGCAGATGACCCAGAAGCAGTCCCTTGTCTACTGCTCCCAGAAGTCACAGAAGTCACCAGTGTCAATGGGAAGGAAGATAAACCCCTGCAGGAATTTTGAAGCTGAAGGTGACTGAAATATAATTCTTAATTGATTGAGTCATCCATGGACTGGACTGAGTTCCTCTGAAATGATTAGATTGATTTTCTACATGAGACAGAATAAGAGCACAAGATAGAAAATTAGATTGAGTTAGGGGGAAAATGCATTTTTCACACTCGAGGCTGTAACAGAGAATCTCATAACTGCAATGTGATTCTAGCTGCTCAGCTTAAGTAGCTTACCTCAGAGATATGGTCAGTAACCTGCTGATGTGTGAGAGCCTACTGTGAGCATCTCTTCCCATCTCTGCTTTTCCAACTAGATAGCCTAGAGTCCGATGTGGAGGGAATGTCAGCACCACAGGAATTGACACATATTACCAAGCACGACCTTCCTCCCCAGAGAACAAGTTATTAAACACTTCACAGCATGCCACTGCACTGGACTTCCCACTCATGAACCAGAGTGAAATGATGTTGATGGAAAAGCTTTTCTTTAAAAAATAAGAATGATAAGAAAATATGAACCATTGATTATGATTTGTTTTTTTTTGTACTTTTTTCTTTATTGCTTATGGGGGGAAAAGGAACCTTAATAATTTTTTTACATATTCATGAGACACATTCAAACTCTTTAGCATGGCTTGGACACATTGGTTCCAGACCACATATAGTGAGCAGGTGTGTGAGTGTGTGTATTCTGAGGTAAAACATTCAGACATTAGAGGCTAATTTTTTGTTTGATTTTATATCCAGAGAGAACATTTCCACCATTCAATGTAGATCTTTGAGCAAAATATACAGAAATGATTGAATAGCAATACAAAATTGTGTGTGTGCTTGTGTGTGTGTGTGTGTGTGTGTGTGTGTGTGTGTGAAGACACACACACACACGCAAATGTGCATATGGAGGCCATAGGAAACCTTGGTTCTTGTTTCTCAGATATTTTTTTATTTTTAAAGAAAGAATAAGTCTAGTTATTTGTTTACTTAGTATCTTTGGTATTGAAAGCCTTTAGTTGTACATCTTTTTCTCTATTCATTAGAGGAAGGAAACTGATGATGTCAAAGCAAACCCTGCTTCATGATAATTCCAAGTTATTAACAGTGAAATAATGAGCAGATGCCATCCATTCTTCTTTCCTTCTTGAACATTTTCCTGGAATCTAGAGATCCCCCCAGTGGAATCCTCTACACTAATAAAAGATTTTTTTTTGTCTACGTCATTCTGCTCCCATTGCCACCTCCATCCTAAGCACAATGTCTTTCGATCTTTTCTCCCAGAACTTCTTCATTTTTCCACATGTAAAGCATTCATAGCCACTTTAATTACATACTCATTTATTTTGCTGGTGACCAAACCGTATATACACAATGTTATGACAGCACTCACTACTGAGATACATTATCACACTTTAACCATTGGAATTTTATCTTCTCTTGATTGGTTGACTCTTTACTGTAGTAGCATCAAGTGGCCAGTTCACTCTACTCAGCACAGATGATTATTAAATAACAGAAATGTATTTAAGTTCAACATTTTCAAGATCAGAAAGGCATCAGATAACACATATTCACATGATTGCAGCTCCTAGCCTATAATATATATGTGTATATGTATGCATTATATATGTATACATTTATATATGTACACATAAGTATGGCTATAAATATGGGTGTCTAAGTCACTGTTCTATTGGTGTGAAGAAAAGTAATGACTGAGGCAACTCACAAAATTAATCATGCAATTGGGGCTCTCTTACAACTTCAGATATTTAATTCATTATCACCATTCTGGAAGCATGGCAGCAGGCATGGCAAACATGGTACTGGAGAGGTAGTCGAGAGTTACATTCTGATCTACACTCAGCAGGAAAAGGGAGAGGCCTGACATGGGCTTTTGAAAGCTCGAAGCCCACCCCCACTGACATGTCCTCCAACAAGGCCACAAACCTTCTAACCCTATCAAATAGTTCCACTTTCTGGCTACTAAGCATTCAGTTATATGAGCCTATGAAGATCATTTTTATTCAAACTACTATAATGGGAAAAGCCTAAAAAAAAACTAGAAAAGAGACTGATAGGGCATAATGATCAGTTCTGAGATTTGATACAAAAGGACACATATGAAATGAAGGAAGAAAAGAGATAGGGGCAATGTGGAGGATGAATGATAGTCTAATAAAATGATCTTGTTCATATGAAACAGGCATTCTTACTTGTCTGGCCCTCACCAAGTAGGCTAGGCTGACATGAGTTCCAGGAATCTGTCTGTTTCTATTCCACACATTCCTGCAGGCATTATCAGTATATATCACTGCACTCAGATGTTTTTTTTAACATGGGTTTTGAGCATCAAACTCTGGCTTTTGTGCTTGCAAAAAGTCCTCCCAGCCCCAGAATGTGTTCTTGTAAGTAATGTGTGTGTGTGTGTGTGTGTGTGTGTATACACAGATCTACATGTATGTATGTATGCATGTATGTATGTATGTATGTATCTGTCTATCTATTATCTATCATGTGTTACCTATCTGATTAAGATTATTACTTTTTATTTTTATTTGATAACTATCCACAGTCAAAAGTTAAACTAATTTACTAATCTAGACATAGCAAATTATATACTTTCAAGCCTGGAATGGATGGGCAAAAAGATTGTGGATACTATCTTCCTTTCAAACAGAATTTCACAATCACAAATCTTATTAGTGACCAGAAATTACTGCTTATTCAGAACTTCCAAGCTATTCATAATTGGCAACACTCGTGGTTATTGGACACTGAAAGTTTGAGAGTTAGCTGTCTTTATCTTTGAACAAAGAACATTCTCCAATCTTTCTTCTCCTGCTTTAATGAGCACTGCCCTTTCTCTGCCCCTCAATCCCTTCAGTCCAATTACTGCCATGGTGAAAAATGTGCCTGGTGTTGGTCTGCCCCCATGTCACTCCTCTGCTGTATGCACTCCAGCCTTCCATTTTGCCCTTTCTATGTTTGACCCTAGGACCAAAATGTAAGGATCCTGCTTTCCCCATCACTCAGCCCACAGGGTGTTCTCCTCAAACAAAATTTTCAAGTGCTTGCTTTATTTCAGCCCCTCAGATAACATACACCATCTCCAAATGTACCACACTGTTGTTTTTAAAGTGTGATGGCTAGTTTTATGTCAACTTGACACAAGAGGTAACCTAAATTAAGAAATTGCCTTCATAAGACAAGGCCCTAGGCATTTTCTTAAGTGATGATGGATGGGAGAGGGCCCAGCCCATTGAGGGTGGTGCTATCCCTGGGTTGATGGTCCTGGATTCCATAGGAAAGCAGGCTGAGCAAGTTACAAGGAACAAACCATTAAGTAGCACCCATTTTTGGCCTCTGCATCAGCTCCTGTCTCCAGTTTCTGGCCAGTTTGAGTTCTTGTCCTGACTTCCTTCAATAGGGGAATGCAAACCAAATGAACTTTCCTCCTCAACTTGCTTTTCATCTTGGTGTTTCATAGCAAAAGCAACACTAAGACAGTAAGATACATTTTATTTTAAAATTATATGCATATGCATGCATGTGTGCATACATGCATGCGTGTGTGTGTGTGTGTGTGTGTGTGTGTGTGTGTGTGTGTGTGTGTGTGTGAATGTGGCTATATGAAGATGAGTTTCAGAGACCTCACAGGTCAAAAGCATCTGATCCCTCTGGAGCTGGAGTTACAGGTCCTAGGAACCAAACTACTAGTATAGTATGTGCTCTTAACTACCGAGGCATCTCCTCAGCCCCATTTCTTTCCTTTGTGAGAGATAAATATTCTTGGAGGTAGAAATCACACCATGTGCATGAATAACAGCCTCTGAATCAGACTGTGCTCATAGATTGACTGACTTCACCAGAACTCTTGGGCCATTCTCCAGTGACTGTACAACCATTGACTTTAGTCTTTTTCCACTAAGAATGAGAAAAACAATGGTATCTATTATATAGCCTCATTGCCAAGATCCTACAAAGTGTTGTTTCTTCATTACATATTTTCAAAAAGAATATCTCATGCTGGTCTAAGGCTGGTCTCTTGGTCACTATGTAGCTGAAGATGACCCTGAACTGCTGATCCTCCTGTATCTGTTTCTGAAATGCTGAAATTATAGGCATACATCATCATGCCCAGTTTATGAAGTGCTGGGGATAGAACCCAGGCCCTGTGAATACTAGGCAAGCACTCTGCCAACTGATCTCCAGCACAAATCCATGGAGTTGAAACACAGAACACATAGTATGTTATGGAGAACATAGGCAGTTTCTATATATGTCTAGTAGACTCAGACTCCATTTCATGGGCCATATAGATGTTGTTTTATCTGTGGCACATTGGCTGCACCACAGCTGCTGACTCATCTTTCATAGCCATCACCTGGCTGCTAGGCCAAGCCCCAGGGAGCCTACATGTCCTGCTGTCACCCCAATTGCCTCCAAGGCATTTTCATTGTCTCTACATTCTGTTTTACCAATAAAGACTTGGGAGCCAGATTCTGGGATGAAAATGTGCTAGCTCAGAGAAGCAGAGAAGGCAGCCTCCTCCACCCTGGTCCCAGAAAGAGAACTCTCTCTCTCTCTCCCAACTGGATATCCCTTCCTTCTACTTCCTATGCCTATCTTTTTGACCTTCCAACTTTCCCTCTCTATCTAGGTTACTTCTGGTCAATGGATTGCTTACTTGGCCCCTTGACCTATGGTTGATTTTATTTAAATAATGCAATCTTGGGGTTCACAGTGTGATCAAATATCCTGCAACATATAGGTACTCACTTATATAAAGCATCTGTTAGTTCAGCTGTACATTGAAGATTCTGCTGATATAGACTAGAATTAGAATGTTACCTCCTAGGATACAGTAGTTTTATTTATTTAAAGTCAGTATAATAGTTTTCAAATTTTGAAAACCATAATTAGCTTATGTGATTATTGAAGCAAAAGTCTATATTCTTTAAAGTGAGTGGTGATATATGGGAAATTTAAAAATGTGGTCTTTTATAACCTTTTGATATCTTCCATCATCCATAGGTCATTGATTCTTCATAATCTTTTTGAAGAATTAGAAATGCCCAAAGCATTAGATACACCATGCTAGTTCATGCATGCCCCTTATCTGTCTCCGTCACATTTTAAAATATGCATGTGGACTATCTATAAGTGATTTTCATGTCACTCAAAACTACAAACATTAGCCACTTTGTAATATATGTAGAAAACACATTAAGTTTTAAAATGTTTAATTATTCTAAGACACTATGATATCATATCAATACTGGGGAAGTTTTCATTGGGATCAAAATGTGTTTCAGATGCTCCAAAAAAGATGGATAGGAATTAATCACTAAATGTTTCTTAGGAAAAAAATGACAGAGTAGTTTTAAGATCCTTTGAAATGTTGGCTTTGCTCATTACAAAGCTCAGACTTTTCACTTTGTTACAGAAAGGAAAAGCTTCCGTCATCTTCTGACCTTCTGATTTCAACTCAGAATTGATTGAATTTATTTCAGTCATTCTGAGTTTGGCTATATGAGAACAATGGCAGACCAACTAATGACAAACCACACTTTCATGTTTAACCAGGTCACAAAAGTTTAAGCAAAAGCAATTTTTATGTATGAAGTTGGTAATCTAACATGAGATCTGGTTTTTGGTGATTAATAGAATGAGCATCAGTAAACTCCATCCTTTCCTCTGACAGATTCCAAAGTTAACAAGTGAGGTTTGGGGAGAGATGATATTTTAAGGTACAGTTGAGAAGTAGAGGCATGGAAAACCTGGTTGAAGGAGAGGAATAGAGATTTGTGTGTGAATTACAAATAAAATGATGGACAATGAGAATAGATTTTGTAGACACCTGTGTTGTCACTTGTGGCTGCAAATCCAGACTGAACTCATATTACTTGCCCTGTCAAACAAGAAGCAGCGTTTGTACCCAAGGCTTGAAATGTTTTTATCCAAAGAGTTGGTGAAAATATGTTGGATACTATATTCAAGAGGTGCATGCTAAAGACTTCCAGCAAGTGTGAATGATCAAAAAGCAACAGATTCCTTCCTTCTCCTGCAAAGTCTATCCTTACCCAAATCATATCCATAATGCCCTAGGCCTTCTCTTTCTTTGTTGGTAGTACTGGAGATAGCACCCAAAGCTCCATATATAGACAAGTACTCTACCATTGAGCTACAACCTTAGATCTCTAGCCTTATTCTTACTTCTTATTTTGAGATGGGAATCCTGCTATGTTTTCCAGGTTTGTTTCATATTTTTTGTGTATCCCAGGGAGTCCTTGAATTTGTGACCCTCTTGCTTTAACCTTCCAGGCTGCTTATTCCATTCTGATCACCAATGACAGAAGCTTATAGATTCCAAAGTGAACCACTGAGCAGTTCCTAAATCCATTTTGTTTCTCCAGATTTCCTGTTGTTTCAATTTCTCTTTTTTAATTTTTTTTTTCTATTAGAGCCATAGAGAGATCTGGTGGTGAAGTGTTTGCTGTAAAAGCATGAGAACTGAATTCAATTCCTAGAACCCAGAAGAAAAAAAGCCAGGCATGGTAGCTTGTGCTTGTAATCCCAGTCCTGGGGAGGTAAAACAGGTGGATCCCTGGGGCTTGTTGGACAGTTTATGTATTCTGCTAGGAGAGTTTCAGGTTTGTGAGAAAATATAGTATATGGCACCTGAGGAATTATGCCCTACATTGACTTCTGACCTCTACACACACACACACACACACACACACACACACACACACACACACACTTCACTTAAATCACCACTATCTAGACTGTTCTATACATTATCATCATGGACTTAGCCTCTTCCTTCCTCATATCTTTAATGATGCTCTATCATCTTTTCGTTATGGGCTATCCATAGACCACAAGATCCTGTCCATGCTTTATCACTGAGGCATCTATTATTTTGTTCCTCTTTCATAGTGTTTGCTAGAAAATATAGCTTTCATTTAAGCCTCAGAATACCCAGCTCTGATTAATACCACAACCCTAAACATGCCTTTTCTTTTTCTGTAATTTGACCAAAGAGATCTTTCTACACTGCCAACTGGCAATGTACTACTTTCTTAGCCTCTCCCAACAGCCCTAATTCTCATTCTGTCAGAGTTTACTGTATCCTTTATGGCCCTTATGATTGGACTCCTCTTACAAGTACAGCCTCTTTTCTCATCTCAAGCCAATTCCTATGACTTTACAGTCCAACTGTTTGGTGCAATTTGAAGTCCCTGAATATGCTGTCGTCTTTGTCATTTGCAGAATTTGTATTTCCTCATCCTTTGGGAAAGCCACTGTTTTGTCTTATCTTAGTTCATTTCTTTTAGGATCTCAGCATAGACATGACTATCTCTGGAAGTCTTCCCAGATTTTTCAGTGTGGGCTACAGCTTCTTTGTACTCACCCACAATCTTAATGCTTCCAGTAATCATGAACCCACTTTTCTCAGGTGAATAGAATCCCTTTCATTTTGAGATGATGTCTTACTGAAATTTATATCCCTAGTGACAGACCAATATGCTGAGAAGATGTTTTTTAATGGCATTTTTTTTTGAGATAACAAAGGCTCCAACCAAGGTAGGAATAAAGAAAAGGAAAGAGATAAAATGAAAATAACTTTGGAAGTCACAGTGACCCAATTTGGCAACTTCATGGTATTTTTGAGAAAAGGTAATTAGAAATGATTTGAAGATTTTATTTTCGTGTGTGCAAGTCAGTGGAAGACAGGGTTTATGTGGCCATGTGGTTTTGACAAGCGATGAAGTGTCCATTTTTGGAGTTCTGAGTTTAAAATATATATAGGCTATCCAGGAATGGAAGCAGAGGAGATACTGATTGCTCTATGTAATTAAGATAGGGAAAGCAAAGCAAGAATACACAAGATTCAGACTTCACTATCCATAAAGTATCATTGTAGCAGGTGTTCTCAAAAATGTGATCCTCTGAGAATGTAAAAGTAGAGAAAAATGGAGATGTCTTAGCTTTTCAGCAAAAGGAAAGAAAAGGAGATTCATGAATTATGATAAAAGGCTGAATAGAGGAGAAGAGAAATGGCCAAAGCTATAGTGCCAATAGGAGATGGAGAAGGAGGTCACCCTGAGGGTCAGAAGCTTGTTAGTGACTCTGTCCTGATTAAAATTTTCTCTCAGGCTCCCATTTTGCTTTGAAAACATTAGCTCTCCAGAACCAGGAAAATCCTGAATGTGGAATGCCCCTGCTGTCAGATGGTCCCTCCCATTTTTATATAAAGGAGTATAAAATGCTAGAAAGATTGTACTCAGGATTGCATGTGATTCTGCAAACACCATAGCTTGAAAATTTTCACCAGGGCAATTATATAGCACAATATTCTTGTGCTCAGTTATGCATCTGTTGAAGGAAAAATTGGTGCCATTAAATGAAAATATGAAGTTCTTGACATTTATGGTTGACTGTTGAGCTTAGCAGGATTAGGAAATACTACATTCACATTTCCTACAGCTACAAATTGCCAATGTCTTAAACTAAGAAAGCAAAGTTCTGAATTCTGAAGGTGCATTCGAACAGCAAACTGACCTCTGGTGTTTTAAAATCACTATGGGTTACACATTTTCAGAAGACGTATGTAATAAAAGCTATAACAGCCGCAATATAACGAGCCATGCTGGTAAATTTCCATTTTGTTTATCAAAAGTATATGCTTTTTGCAATTACTGTAGTTCTCATCATGGGCATGGGCATGCATGGAGCAGCCCCTGCTACAACACTCACTTTTTTTTTTTTTTTTTTTTTTTTTAGTTGCTTCATGTTCCTTTGTGGCAACAGAATTTGTAGGAAAAAGAGAGGTGTGGATGAGATTCGTAGTATTGCCAGAAGCAATTTGAAATTGGCTAGGAAGAAACACAACCTTCTTCTTTTGGTCCATCTTTCTGATCCAGAAAATGTTTGCATTAACTCTCACTTCCAGCTGGAAGCATTATTTTATTATGATTCAGTGGATCAATACACACAGGGAACCATGAGCAATGATAGGTGGCCTGACAACTGCATGAAAGGCCTCATTGGTTTGAGTGGAGATGAAGTTGCTTTGTGAGATGTTCTTTTCTCAAAAAGAACAATTTGGGATTTCCCATTGTGTATCAGGAACAGAAATAAGACGCGGATAAACTGCTGTCCCTTCTCCAACTTAATGCCTGGTCTCCCCCATTGCTTACTTCCTGACAAACTTGACTGTGCTCCTCCAAACGTGGGGTAAGCTTTATCTTAACAAAACCAGGGAAACATCTGCACTCCTTCTCTAGCACAGACTGAAAAGTGGAATGGGATTTTAGGAAGTGTTTCTTTTCAGTTTTGGAGACACAAAGAAAGCCTAAAAACAAATTTATAACCATAGCTTAAAATTAGACTAGTAGAGGCTGCAGAGACAGCTCAGCAGTTCTGAGCACTATCCATCCTCCCAGAGAACCAAGTTGGTTCCCAGAATCCATATCAGGCATAACACAACTGTCTTAACTTCAGTTCTCTCAGATTCAGCATCCATTTTTGGCCTCCTCAGACACATGCATACACCAAGCAAATACTCACACTGGTCCACATATGCATAAGTAAATTTTTAAAAATAATATGATTAATAGACAAAAGAAAAGTTTCTATTCTGGAAAAATTAACAGCATTGGTTACATTTGTTGCATTCCTATTCTTCACTATTTTTGTGCAGAAGAATACTTAATAACCAAAGATGGAACTTGATCTGATTTATTCAATAAGGTAAATAAATCAGTTAAAATAACTAAATTATCAAGGACCATTCAAATATTCAAATGTATGTGGATTCTAGGAAAGACTCATGGTAGTAGAATAATTTTGACATAAACCACATAATAGCCATTTTTCTACTAAAATTTTCATTAAATCATAACCTTGTGTATCCCTCATTTTTTCCCATAGACTAAGAGCCAGATGGAGCTGGCTGGGTTGCAGGGATGTTAAAGAAAGCAGTTCTTTGTGTAGCAGAAAAGTTTGCATTTGGAAGCATTACTAGAATTGAATGTGTACACAGGGAAATATTTTACCTGCTGGCTTCAAACTCTAATCCTATCTGCATACAACTCCACATATCACTGTAGAAAATTGTAACTATTAATTAAATCTGGGTAGACAGGTAGAGATATACATACATACATACATACATACACACACACACACACACACACACACATATATATACATGCATACATTCATACAGACAGATAAAGAGAGATAGATAGCATTGTATAAGAACCAAAAATCATTGCTATGCCCAATAAATTCATCTAAAGTATGAATGTGAATGCATCCATGTCCTGTAAATGGCAAGATGTTTGGTAATTGTGAAGTTGTAGTGATTTTGGTTGGCTACACATGGGAAGGGCATTATTCTCTACAATCTTCACATCCACTGATACTTATAAGATGTACCTTGACAACTTTTAGGATGCCCATCATTCTTGGATTGGCTCATAGCACTACCAAAAGTACATAGGTCATTCAGGTCTGAAATCTACTTTAGTATGATCATCTTCAGCTTGTTCCAAACTCTTGAGTCTGATGATTATGTCAGTGGTTGAAAGGTAACATAAACATCTCACATATTATTATTATTAAATGTTGATAGCTATCATGTTTTAAAGTGGGATTATATTTATAATTCTATCTAGAGACTCCTTACTATATGTGGCCCTACATTCTTCCAAATCCCTACCCTATACTGGTTAATACAGTTTCTTTAGAATGTTTGGGTCCTATCAATGGGAAAAATCAGACATACCAACTTTCTAGGATTTCTTCTGCTCTTTCCAAAGTGGTAGTTGATTCATGAAGGGCATGGGTTCTGTTGGAAAGGGTCATCTTGTGCTGAGTGAGCTTTATGACACTTCTGTGTTACTATCCAGATTCCCTTTTGCTAATGGTTAACACAGGAATACAGTAGTAACCATTGAGCATTGGCCACTACAATGGAGAATGTCTATATATTTCTGAGACAGGCTTCACAACAAGACATTTTTCTTTTAGATTTTAATTCTAAAATTGGTGAGTTTCTGGAGAATAGAATACATTGGATAGAACAGCAAAAACCATATAACATTAGAGAAGCCAAGACAGAACAAGAATCTCCAATCAAAGAAAAAAGAATAGGCTGGACTGAGATAGGCAGCCAAGGAGGACTTTACTGATGAGCACTGTAGCATAGGTCAAGGATATTTCAATAAGGGAAAGAGACTGAACTCAATTCCTTTGAAACAATTCCACGTAGGCACTGGGGTGACCTAGTGGAAATGTACCAGAGGACACTGTGCTAGGAGGACATGGGCCAATGTGATCAGACCATCTGCTTGCTAATTGGAGCCTGAGGAAGCTGGGTACTAGTCTCCCACAGAGCCTGCAAAACAGGGACCTTGTCTTCATTGCTTGGTTTTTAAAGGGGTGTCTCGTGGGTCCTTGAGAAAGACATTCCATGATTGTGAAAATGGCAAGAAGATATGTGACAATTTACATTTCAAGACTTTATAATCATTTTAGAAGTTAAAGGCTCTAAGACAAGGGATATAAAGATCTGGTATCAGGAGGAAAGAAACTCTGTCTAACTGCACAGAGGCTGAGGGGTAGATATATGTTCATGCTGATTTGGCTGGGTATATTCCTAATCACTGGCCGTGTTGTATGAACAATAACAAAGATAATACCTACAAAGGAATAGATTCTGGAGTTAAAGTGTGTACATCCAAGAGTAGGCTTATCAAATTCATAAGCCCACATAAATATGTCTTAAGGCTCAGTACTTTACTAGTATATTTAAACTTTTGCTTCAAATTGAAATAATATTAACTCAATCAAACACCTGTAACTGGCCTTTCATTTTCTATGCTCATGATAAACCATGCCCCAATGTCTACCACCCAGTGTCCATGCTGCTTTCCTAACTGTTGTGTGGAAACAATGTCTGTTGGCTACAGGAGTGACTTCAGTTTGATGATCCACAAGGAGTGGTGTGAAGGCATTTGGTTCATGACAGCTTATCATTACAGTCTGGCTGGGAAAGATTATAAGATAAATGTTACTTAAACCTCTGAGCCAGCACACTATCACCCATCCATGATGTCTTTTACTGAAATGACCCATCTCACTATAATGGATATAAATGGGAACTTTAAGACAAGTATTATAATGGGGTTAAAAAGTAAATTGTGGGAAGATCCTGATCATCATCCGACTTTCTAGATACCATGTACTCAAAACCATTTCCTCCCAAACAGGTAATTTAAATAAGCTAAAACTCAGCATTGTAAAAATAAAAACTGATTAAGGCATGGTAAATTTTTTTTGTAGCTTTATTGGACTTCTGGAGGAAATTTGGCTGTCCTAAAATGGGAAAATCAAATATATAAATCAAAATGCCTGAGCAGAGAAAAGATATAAATATTTACTTTTCAATCTTCTGAATTATTAAAGATTTCAGAGATGTTTGATCTGGCAAGACAAAAAGAAGGGCTGAAAGTTAGCCTGCCAATTTGCTGTAAGGCAAAATTGATAGACAACAAAGAACTCAAACCTAGGAGAACTTAGTGAATTATTATTAATTTAGGGCCCTGCTGGGGAGATGAAGTGAGAAAACATCTCATTTCCATTGTATCCAGAACTCACAAAAACACAACTATAGATACATCTGTGAAATATGGTTTGCAGTAACTAAACTGGGTAACTGTGAGCAAGCTGATTGGTGGGCTGTGAAACTGACATCTCAGCCAAATGTCTAGATTTTCAATTTGAGTGCACCATTGAAAAGAATTCTCTAGTTTTGTTTACTTCAGGCCCAAATCATATAGATTCCAACACTCAGGTCCATATGGCTGAAATTTTAGTTTATTCTATCATTTAGAAATATAGTCAAAAGTTATATAATGTTTTGGTCAACAATGGGTGGCATGCACGGTCATGGCTATTCCATATAGCCTAGGTAGGCAGTGGATGGAGTATGATCCTGATTTTGTAAGTACAGTCAATAGCATTTGCGTAGTGATGAAATTGCCTGATGACAATTCTCAGTGCATGTTCCTGCAGTTAATCAGTATTTGTATTTATTTAGAACCTATTCTGTGTCAGACAGTATGCTAAGAATTTGGGTTTTGTCAGTAAACACACAGGTGAAAATTTCTTGTCCAGTGGAGCTTTTATTTGAATGGGACAAAACAGAGAATAAGCAAAACACACAATGAAGAGAATCATATACTCTGTTAAGAGATGGCAGTTTTTATCAAAAAAAAAAAAAAAAAAAAAAAATGAGGACATGAGGGTCAGGATACAACAAATGGCTGCAGGATTTCTGAGTGGAATAATATTTTAAAAGTGGAACCAGGATGTATCCCTAGTGCACAAATGAACTTGTGGAGCCCATTCCCCATGGAGGGATATTCTCTCAGCCTAGATACATGGGGGAGGGCCTAGGTCCTCCCCCAAATGATGTGACAGACTTTGATGATTCCCCATGGAAGGCCTCATCCTCCCTTGAGAGTGGATGGGGGTGGGATTGGGGGGGTTGTTGTTGGGAAGCATGGGAGGATGGGAAGGAGAGGAAATTGGAATTGATATGTAAAATGAGATTGTCTCTTAAAAAAAAAAAAAGAGGAGGTCAGGAGATAACCTTTGAGGGGGGTGAGCTTTGACCAGTTCTGAAGATAGGAAAGATGTTCACCTGGGCAGTCTAAGGGACCTCTGACAGTGGAACCAGGATGTATCCTTGGTGCATGAAAGGACTTTGGGAGCACATTCCCCATGGAGGGATACTTCCTTAGCCAGAGTCAGGAGGCAGGGCCTAGGCCCTATTCCAATGACTTGACAGATTTTGATGATCCCTCCTGGAAGGCCTCATCCTCCCTGTATAGTGGGATGGGAGGGGTGTTAGGGAGCATGTGGGAATGGGAGGGAGAGGGAACTGGGATCAATATATAAAATAAGAAAATAATAATAATAAAATGACAAAAAAAAAGATGTTCTCCCAGGATACCCCTGTGAAGAGAACATTTAACAGAGCTCCAGAGGTGATAACTGATGAGCAGTTCATTTAAGGAACAGCAGGAAGACTACTGTTAATGGAGAGGAAAGAGCTGAAGTCTCAGTCTGTGTTCTGCTGATGTAACAATACTATTAAGCAGGTACTTTATAAAGAAAAGTGTTGTGTTAATTTGAAGTATGGTGGCTAAGACATCTGAGACTTTGGATTGCCATCTTCTTTTTATCACATTTGAAGAAGATCTTCTTGCAAGAATCCAGGGTAGCAGAATGAGGCTTGAGCCAAGGAAGCATCCATAAAGGTTATGGGAGTGGAGAACCACCCACAAAGTCTACTAGTTCTTGAGATATATGGTGTAAGAAAAAGAAAGGATTCAAGTGTGACTACTTATTTTTTCATTTTAAGACACTGGAAAGAAAGACTTGCAATGTCCATATTAGGCAAATGTGTAGAGTAAGGTGAGGGGGGTTGGAAAAGTTATCATAGAAGATGCAAAATTTACAGGTGACATGTGGGTACATTACAAATTGTATAAGATAGCAAAGAACAAAAATAGAGAGGGAATAAACAGAGGTAAGTGTTAAGACCTAAAGAGTCTCAAGTTTGAGAGATGACTAGAGACAAAAAGAAGCAAGGCGGCTAGGGCCCTGAGTTGGGCTCCCTGAATCCACCCAATGGAGAGAACAGACTCCTGCAACTTGCCCTCCACATACATACCATACTGTACTCTATGGCGTGGTTGCACCTCAGTCCACCCCAACATCCCACAAATAGATAAATAAATACCTAAGTATAAATAAATGGAAATGAAAAAGAAGAAGCAACGATGAGCCTGAGAAGGAAAAGTCAATAACTTGGCAGGGAATTCTAGAGTTCATTTCTGCAGTAGTTAAGTAAATGAAATACATGAAATATGCCGTGAATGATGGCAAAGATGACAATCTCCATAAGCTCAAGTGGTAGAATGACTGAAGTCTGGCCATTGGATTTGAGGATCTGGTGTTCTTTGTTTACTTATACAAGAACATTTTCAGTTGAATGATTGAGAGGAGATGCCTGACTACAGCTGGCATAAGATCAGATGGGGCGAGAAATGTTGGACAGCTCCTTAGAAGGATGTTAATATAAATGGCAAAAATAAAGATTAATAAAATGTGGTTAAGTAATGCATCTTCTTTTCCTTTAAAAGAGAGCATGAAGATTGAGTCTGGAAAAGAACAAAGGAGAGCAAGAAAAGAGATACTATAATAGAGGTAGCCATTATAAGTTTGAAGAGAAATCTGGTACTAGGGAAATGTTCAGAGATCTACAAGGATGACCCCAACTAACAATCTAAGCAATAGTGGAGAGGCTACCTTAAATGCCCTTCCCCAGATAATGAGATTGATGACGACTTTATGTGTCATCCTAGAGCCTTCATCTATTAGCTGATGGAAGCAGAAGAATACACTCACAGCTAAACACTAAGTGGAACTCCGGGAATCCATTTGCAGAGAGGGAGGAGTGATGAGCAAAGGGGTCAAGAATAGGCTGGAGAAACCCATAGAAACTGCTGACCTAAACAAGGGAGAGCTCATGGACTCTATTCTGATAGCAGGGAAACCAGCATAGGACTGACCCAGAATCCCTGAATGTGGTGCTAGTTGGGAGAACTGGGCAATCTATGGGGCCTCTGGTAGTGGATCAGTATTTATACCTAGTACATGAATGAACTTTTGGAGCCTGTTTCACATAGATGGATTCTCCCTCAGCCTTGACACATGGGGTAGGGCCTGGACCCTGCTCCAAATGACATGGCAGACTTTGAAGATCCCTCATAGAAGGCCTCACTCTCCCTGGGGATCAGAAAGGGGATGGGATGGAGGTTGGTAGGGGGACAGGGGAGGACAGGAGGGTGCAGGAACTGAGATTGAAATGTAAAAAAGGCTTGTTTCAAATTTAAATAAAAATATTATCATAAAGAATGAAGCAGACAGAGAACTTTAAAAAAACTTTATCAATTACCCAAGGTTTATAACTATGTAAAATAAAAAAGTAAATCAAATGTTGTTAATAAAAAAAAAAATGAAAAGGAGACGATAACTGCAGCATGCTGATGTAACAGACACTGTACCACTGGGGATAATCCATTCTACAGAACCAAGGAAATGATGGACCAGTAGTGAAGTGGAGGGAAAGAGGGAGGAGTGAGTGGGTGAGGGAGGGGGGGAGAAGTTAGAGGGGGAGGTGGAGAGGAAGGGGAGGAAGAGGAGGAGGAAGGAAGGGAGGCAGGAAAAGAGAAAAGATGAAAAGGAGGCAGAAGTGGAGGGGGAGAGGAAGAGGGAGGAGGGGGAAGGAAAGAGAAGGATGAGAAAGAAAATTAGTAAGGGGGAGGAAGAAGAAGAGGAAGAGGAGACTGTGGCAGTGGTGCTGAGTGGCTCCTGTTAAAGCAAAGGCTAATACACAGACCACAAAATGAAAGCTCTAAATGAGCAGAGCCAGAGTTCCTGTTCACATTACAACTTGGTCTTGCATTCTCTCTTCCCCTGCATCTCTGTTGGCATCACTTGGTTAGGCTTCCTATAGGTTATTTTATTCTATGTCTTAGCATCCCTTCTTCTCACCAACAGATAAATCTCTTTTTAATAGCCCCTTCAACACCCTAGCATTGCTTCTTTGGCTTGGCCTGGGGTCATTTCCCCACTGCAGAAACAGTCTGAGACCAGGCTAGGAGCAGGCAATGCCAAAATCCAGGAAAGACCTCAAGAAAAGACCAGCAGCAACCCACAAAGTGTTATTTTCTTCTTGCAGAAAGAACTGCTTTGTCATGAAAAGACTTTAAATGGTGCTCCCTGGACAACACATACCATTTAATGGAACCAGACACATAGTGGCACCATTCTCTTTACATTCTGTACCTTTTTTTTTGTTTAGTTTTGTTTTTTGTAATTTAATGTCACATTCAAAATGAACCAGGCAAATGGGGACTCTTAGGGGAAATATAGGTGAGATCCCATTTGGGGAAAAAAAGAAGTAATTATCTTTGAAGGAGATATTCCTGTGACACTTTTAATTAAGCCAATTATTTTCTAGAAATTTGGGTGTCCTATTGGTGGCTAGCAGTGCCACTCAACTGTGGTTACTTTTGCTTTATGTTCTTTGACGTGTGTCCTGCATTCTCTTCCCCCGAGGAAGCAGTTGGACTCCCCCTCTTTGTGGTTTCTACTTGAATTAATTTTGCATGTTCCCTCCCCATAAGCACAGGAAGTTACTGCCGTGCCATCTTTAATATGAGTAAGGAATTAAACATATTTTCACCTATATTTTAGGGCTCTAACCAATAGTATATCTTTTCTTTCTGTTTCCTGAAATCTAAGATGTATCTCCCAGTCCAGCACTAAATGCTAATAACTAGACATTAGGTATATAAGCAACTCAGCTATTCAGGCTACTTACAATTAATTAACATTGAATATATTATTTCAATGTATTATTAGGATAAAACATGTGAGGTTAGAATAGTTTTAAAATAAAATCTTTTCCTTTATAGTTTTAATGAAAAAGGAAGTTTTCATCTCTCAAAAACATATCGCATAATACTGGGAAATTTTATCTTTTATAGTATTTTTCAATTTGTATTTGAAGAAATGTGAAAATATAGTTCACTAGGCAAATTTGATAATGAAGCATAACATACTTGCAAATTCTGTATATGAAAATTCTGTTTTAGAGCTTATAGAATATACACTGGGTATATCTCAGTTATTATAATTCCCTTCCCATAAAATCACAAGTGCTGTTAGTATTGTCCCTTTCAACATGGATGTAAGTCTGTCCATTAAGTCATAGGGAACCTACCAATGGCCATACTCCAAAACAAAAGTTACTCCCCTTCACCCAGTACTGGGTGGTTTTGTGTGTCATTAAAGAGGAAGGAGCCTCATTTGAGGAAATGCTTCCATGAGATCCAGCTGTAAGGCATTTTCTCAATTAGTGATCAATGGGAGAGGACCCATGGTAGCTTATGCCATTCCACTGCTGGTGGTCCCGTGCTCTATAAAAGCAGGCTGAATAAACAAGTAAGCAGCATCCTTCATGACTTCTGCATCATCTACTGTCTCTAAGTTCCTACCCTGTTTCTGAGTTCTTGCCTTGATTTCCTTCAATAATGAACAGCAATAAGTCAAATAAACACTTTTCTCCCCAACCCATGCTGGAACTTTTAACTGGTTTGTTGTTGTGAAGGTCTTATTCAGAGAATCACAGTTGCCATGAGTTCGTATGTGCAACAGCCATGCCATGTTCAGAAGACAGCATTTTACAACACTTGCCACATCTTCCAGCTCTTGTATTATTTCTGCCCCATTTCCCACAGAGTTTCCGAAGCACTGAGAGTGGGGGTTCATATAGATACCCTGTCTACAGCTGAGCCTGCACAGTAGTTTATTCTCAGCACGTAAAACAGTTATAAGTGTCTGTCTACCCACTGCAAAAAGAAGGCCAAGATTGAGAGCAAACTGCCTTCTGCATATTTATACTCATACCCATAGATTTGTGAGGTCAGTAAACACTTTTAAAGCTGAGCTTTACTGTGACAACAACTCTTTGCTTGGAGTCAATAACAATAACAATAGTTTCACAACTCAGAAAGTTATAGCCAGCATATACTGTCACAATTTCTGAATGTGGGGAAATCAATAGGCACTTCATCTGCTTTAAAAAAAAAATGAATTCTCATGGCAATACTATGATATTTAGGAATTCTATTAAGTGGGGGCTGACCTTAAAATATGAGTTTTCAAGCTGTAACATGAAGAGTTCATAAATGTTTCTAGGCGCTTCAGAGATGGTTCAGTGATTAAGATTGTTGTTCTTGCAGAAACCCAGGTGTGCATCCAGTGCCCACATCTGGTGGCTCCCAACTGCCTGTAACACTATTTCTAGGGAATCTGATGCCATTGTTTTTAACCTCCATGGTCACCTATACCTATGTGATGCACAGACATACATCCAGGCACATATATACACATAAAATAATAAGTAAATATTTTTAAAAAGGAATGAAAGACAAATGCTTCTATTTGAAGCATATACAGAACTTTATTATGCTAAATCTCAGAAGCAGGGCTACGGGTGGAGAAACAAGTGGATGGGGTTGGAGAAGGAAGCCTGCGATGGAAACAGAGTGAAATTGAGGGACCGGACTTTTTGCATGCTTATGATCAGTAACCACAGAATAGATGGAGTTAGGAAAAGATGGTCTTCAGATTCATAGGTATTGGCTTACTGTGATGCTGAATATATTAGCATATTAAAAGCACATTAAGGACAAATAACACTTGACTAGCAGCTGAAAGGTTTAGTTAATAAACAAAATAAAGAATGCATTATAGTGTTTTGTTTATAGTAATTCACAATTTTCAATTTTCTGGAGTTAGCCATCACGTTCTCCATTACAAAAAGTAGCTGTGCTGATGGTCTATCTCCAGGAGGTTAGATAAATGGGCAATGACCAGAGGGCTGGTGCAGTGTGACCCTCAGCTGTGTTGCCATTTGTATCTCATGCCACCACTGTCCCTTCCTGCCATCCAAGGCTGCCAAGATCAGCTAATGATGGATCCATTTCTATCTTACATTTTCTCAATTGCTGCTCAACATTTTTCTTAAAGTTTTAACAAGCACACTCCATCACACACTGCAGAGCCTCACAGCTTAAAAACCCAACGGGAATCTTCCCATCCCCTGTGGCTGACTTATCCTACCGAAATTACTTGGTAAAGCCTGGGAGCATCAGAGTTTCCATTACTTTATCAGTGTACCTTGTTAATGAGATAGCTTAATTTGCATACCAGTAGTACCTTTTCACCACAGGTAAGAAATTGAAATGTTCAAGGTCAATTAACTGCCAATGTTTCAAGTCGGCTTGTGGGGCTGTAGCTGTGAGTGATGCTGGGAAAGGGGAGCGGTCATTCAGGGGTTCCTCTCACTCCTGATGAGAATTGATGATCCAATTTTAACCCACTTGGGTCACACTGACACATTTGCCTTGCTGTGCATCTCCCACATTTGCTTTTTAAATACAGGATCATAAGGATGTCCTGGAATGCTGCAGAAGTACTTTGATATTCCTGATTTTAAAAACTCCCAACATAACCTCATTACCAATTTCAGATCATTGAAATTAACTAGGAAGAATAAGAAGCAAAATTATCAGTATTTTCTTGGAGGTATAAGCTAATACAGATAAAATTCTGCATGCAGAACTTCCAAACTAAGATGGCAGCTGCCTGTGGGTATCCATCTTTTCTAAGTTTCCACTGTAAGAAATGATAAAAGTTCAGAATTAGTTGCAATTACAGCAATGGGAGGACCCCAGATGGTTGGTTAAATCCAGCTCTACAATGACTTTCAGCTTCCAAGCTTTTGATAGGCCCTGATTAGGAAAAGAGATTAGACAGTGCAGTGGATGGCAGTAGTTACTCATTCACTGTTCCTATTATGTACCTGTATTTCAAAAGTATGGCCCATTATAAGAAAGGAGGGAAGTTGATGCTGCAGTCTGATAGCTAAGGATTTCTGATCTTGGTTCTCCCCCACCCCATGTTTCCTAGGAACTATAGATTCTTACTGTCTTATCTGACAGTGAAGAGGGAGAGGTAGCCATACATCTCTGTTTACAGCATTGCCTCCCCATTGGATCTCAGGGAATAAAGTGTGAATAAAATGCTGGTTTGGATATTAAAATAATGTAAGGGGAGCAGTTCCCATGGAGGGTTCAAGGACCCACTGAGATGTCTGTGGCAGAATTCTAGAGAGTGTGTGCTGTAGGTCTTCCAGGAACAATTCCTGTGTAGAAGAGAGGCTATGAGAGTAGGAGCGCCTCCTGTGGACAGCAGATGGCAGTGTCAAACATACAGCACTTGGCCAGCCCAATTTCAACATATACATGTCTATCTCTCAAGCTCTCTTGCGTAAGTATGGACAGCATTCTACTCTAATCTAAACAAGGTTGCTTGGATTAGGGGCCAATGTAACTCCACTCTCAAGTCACACTTATAAAATGTTAGCTAAGTGTGTGTGTGTGTGTGTGTGTGTGTTGACGTACATCTGTGGTGGTGTATGCATGTGCCACAGTATATCTGGAGATCAGAGGACAACTTCACTTTGGTCCTCACCTTCCACCTTGCTTGAGACAAGGTCTCATGTTCAGAGATACATGTGCCAGGCTAGTTGGCCTGCAAGCTTCTAAGCCTTCTCGTGTCCGTGCCTTCAAAGCACTGGAGTTACAGAACTCGGCTATCATTCCTGTCCTCAGCTTTGTATGACAAGTGGTTTAACTAGTGAGCCATCTCCCCAGCCTCCCCCAACCTCTGAGTCGCATGTGTTATTTAAGACTAACTACAGAGAAAATTAAAAAATAAAACTATGCCAACAACAACAAAAAAAAGTCACATGCTATATTATATCCTGGATCTTTTAAAGGATGACAGTGAACTTCCAGTTTATGGTGTCGAATACCATTCTGCATAATGGTTTGCCAATCAAAGAAAGAAAGAAAGGAAGGAATTTTGAAAAAGTATCTATTATTTTTACATATTAAAAATTATCTTTTAAGTATGTGTGTGTGGCAGGGAGTTGAGAACATGAGTACAGTGCCTAGAGAGGCCAGAAGGGGGCATCATATCCCCTGGAGCTAGAACTACAGCATAGGTTGGTGTTGATATCTAAGCTTTGTCCTTTGATGAGCTGCCTTCCCAATCCTCAAATTTCCTACTCTAAAGGCAATGTAGTGTAGTAAATATTGGGCATCACACCCTAAGGCAAGCAAGAATTATTAGGATATCACAAATAGGGGACATTGCTTTAATTCCTTTAAATGCTATTTTGAGTTCGTTTCGAGGACTTGATAAATGACCAGTCAGTTTGCTTAGAGAAATTGTTTGTGATTATGCCCCAGTCAATTCTCTTATTGGGTTCTAACCATCTGGGTCAGAATGCATCAGCCCTACTTACTGGCACCAACATTTCTCACTGTATATAATACTCCATCTTTCTTATGCTATGGCTTCCTGCACAGTGTCTTACCATTAATAATTTTTTGGATTGTGTTTCAAGCATGCTTTTCAATGTCTGCACATTTCATGAGACTCTAACACCTTGACTGTCTTTGTTATCTATCGATTAACAATGTACCAAGGCAACTAACACTTGATTTGTTAGCCCTGCCAACACCAAAACTTTCTCCTTTGTATTTTCTCTCTGGGAAGAGACAGATCAAAGGCCACATACAATTACCCAGCCATCCCTATGGGCAGTAAGCACTCTGACACCAAATGTTGGCATGAGCTTCCACACAAAACATTTAAAAATATTCAGTGAGACATCCTAATTTCTCTCAAGTTCTGGGAAACTCTAATGATTCTAAATGAATACAACCAACACAGGTCTAGCCTTGTCTACTGCCTTTCTGCTTTCCTATACTTTAATATAATTGTGAGGCTTTCCATATCCTGGAAATATTTCTGAATTATATACAGTCTACCAGTATTTCTACTCCATTCATGGAATTTTAATGTATTCTCTCCAATGTTCTTCTGTTTTTGCAAAAGGAGCTGGTGGTTGGTCTCCACTAGTGTCCAACAAATACCAGTGGCTGCAGATTGACCTTGGAGAGAGGATGGAGGTCACGTCTGTGGCCACCCAAGGTGGATATGGGAGCTCCAACTGGGTGACCAGCTATCTCCTGATGTTCAGTGACAGCGGAAGGAACTGGAAACAATACAGACAAGAAGACAGCATCTGGGTATGTTTTTCTTTTTTTAAGTAAAATATATGGGCTTTAGTGTGTGTGCTGGGAGTAGAAGCACAGTTACTTTGAAGCTTTTTAATCAGTTGTTTTTAAAAATAAAGCAACCATAGAACCTTCAGGGTGACTTTGATACCATTTCTCAAGGGAAAATATTCACAACTAGTTTATGAAAATACTAAGAGTAAATTCCACAGAAGGTGAAAAAAATCCTATAAAGTCATTAAACAGTATGGAAACTCAAGAAGTAAGGCTTGTCTAAAACTGTTATAACATTACAGGGTGCTTTTATAGTGTCACTGAAGCCAGTCAAAAGTATTTCATTTGGTCTGATGATTGGTATTTCTGGATCCTTCTCTCTTTAAGATGGAGACTAATATATGGAACTATGTTTGAAGTTATAGAGTTGTATATATATGTATATATATATATGCATATGATATGTCTATGAATAATATATAAAATCACATATATCAAATGCATACACACCATTAAGAAGTGTATACAAAGCTGTATTCTGTTGGCTTTCTAAGACAGAATGTAGGAAAGTGGCAGGTTGTGATAAAGTGGGTTGATGTTTTTGCAGTGACTGCATATCCCTTGATAGAAGAAGCTAAAGAAAGTTTACTTGATGGTTAAGTGAGATGAATTCTTTGTCAGTGTAAAAAGCATGTTTTTGGCCCTTCTGTGAGCCATGTACAATATACTGCAATCAAAGAACTGATCTCCCCGCTCTGGCCGAGGTGCTGGAATTGGAGAAAATGAGTAACTTAATGAAGCATCTTTAGCACACAGATAATTTTGAAGCCAATTTGGGCACATGATGATAATTTTCTGTGACCTGTCAGTTGCTGCTCTTTTCAAACTTCTTGGAATCAGTTACACATTATTAACTCATTGAAGAAATGGACTGTGATTTGCTTACCTTTGTATCTGGAAAGCTCCTGGTGGTCATTAGATGTGTGTTTATTGATGCAAATTGAATTGAGGAGAAGTGGTCATAATCTTTTCTGTAGAGAAACAGTAGGGTGGAAACAGTTGCCTGTGAGCATTGCTTTTAAAAAATTATCATTATTGTTAAGCAAGTTGAAGCTGTGTATAAGAGTGGGAAACAAAATACCACACAACTCGGTATTATGGTTCAGTTAATTCCATGGGAAGCATTCAAATGAAGGCCAAAATGAATAGTAATAATGAACCAATAACACCAAAGCTTAATGAGGTATTTACTTAAACTAGGTGTTTGGATTATCTTTTACTCTTTTTTCTCAATTAAGGATTGGATTTTAAACTAAGTAAGTAGTGGTTATTGCCTGCTAGTATTTAACTGCTCTAATTAAAATGTATTTTTTAGACATTGTTTTTTATATCGTCAACAATATATGTTTCTGTTTATTTGACACGGAAAAAAGTGAAATGTAGGCATCTCTATTTCCTTGTTTTGTACTGTTAAGGGAGGTATTCAGGGTAAAGTTACAGCAAATGTGACTTTTTTATAATCTAAACCATGGAAGGACAAACAGCATCTATCATTAAACTGTTAAGGCAACACTCATCTCTAGACCATGTTGTAATCAGCTGGCTTTTTCATAGGTTCCCCATCTTGAGTATGAGTTGTCTGTCAGTAAAGACTGTGACTTTCAGCCTTACCTGATACTCTCAAAACCTAACAGTGCCTGGAATGTTTTAGACAAAGACTGAATTAATAAAGGACTACAAGAATGAAACAAATATTTTGTTATATATTCTTCTTATTACTTCAAGTAATAGTTATTCCCTTCTGTGCGAACAGCTCTTACTTTAAGCATATCTATAATTTGTCAATCATCTGTCTATCATCTATTTATCTACCTATCATCTATTCATCTATCCATCTTCTATTCATCTCTCTATCATCTACTTATCCATCTATCTACCTATCTACTTATCTATCTATCTATCTCTCTATCTATCAATCATCTACTTATCCATCTGTCCTCTGTCTATCATCAATCTATCTATGTATCTATCTATGTAACTATCTATCTATCTATCTATCTATCTATCTATCTATCTATCATCTATCTCTAGTATCCACCTACCTCTTATCTACCTCTCATCTATTTTAATCTACATTTGATATCAATACTTATTATTTATAGTTACATGTTTACATTAGTATGTTTAAATCTCTCTTTGCTGGTCACCGTCAAGCAGCCAAGTTATTTTCCTCTAATTATTTTGCCTTTCTTCTACACACTCTAATGATACCTCATCTGAGGTTCTATAGTTGTCAAAGCAAGGAAAGTGATGGTGTTTTCCCCCTGATTCTTAACATTTCCACCTGGAAGAACACAAACAACAAAAAGTTTTTAAGTAGAAGAACAATCTTGAAATTATATACTCAGTAAGGAACTTAACCTTTTGCCGTTTTACAAATGCACATTTCCTAAGTTGATTTTTGAGGGTTTCCTTCAGTTTTTCTAGCTGTTATGGGGTGTATACCAATTATACAAAAAGTGTCAATTTCTTTTAATGGCTTTACAGTCTGTCTAGGATGATATGAATAAATCTGTGAGAGAAAGTTAAGAAACACATAAGGCATTATACAAGTGTATGATAGGAAGACAAGTGTTATTGGCTTAGGAAAATGTACAATAAAACAGACCAATAAAATCTTCTAACATGGTGTCAATCACCAAAGTGGGAATTCCTCACTTCTTGCAGTTGACCCCACTTTCATCTGCAGAAAGTACAATGCCTTCTCTACACCTGAAGGAATTAGCAAAATGCTCTTTGCTTCTTATGTCATATAGAAGAATTAGAAAATATTTTATTGTCTATACAGGTGATTAGTAAAAATGTAAACTTGATAGGCATATGCTACTTTAGAAACACATTAAAACATTTCTTCAGGATAAAATTTATGGTCTAATGCCTATCAAATGCAATTTCTCTAAATTGTTTGGCTGGATGAGGCATAAATATTTTATGAAAATTTAGAAAACGTGAACCACTAAATTTTTTTCCCTTAAATTGAAGATGAAATAAAACCCCTCAGCATTTTCAGGATGTAAAGACTCTTTTCAGTTAGTGTATTGCAAGTGATGAAAAAGTAGATGCAGGGTATAATTTTAACTCATTTAAGAACAATTGTGGAAGTATGAAACCAACATCTTAGATAGACATTTTCAGCAAGGCAATGTGTACAAAAACCCACAGCCAAATTCCCCTGGGTGATTTTCTATCTATCTATCTATCTATCTATCTATCTATCTATCTATCTATCTATCTATCTGATAAGCATCCAATATTCTCCTCTTAACTACAACTTCAGGGATGTGTGGAACCAGCCTTCTAAATGGTTTAAGTAAACATAATTGTTACATACAAGAGTACATTTTAAAAGGAGGTTTTTTTTCTACTCGAGAAAACTGTGTGTATGTGTATGTGTCTGTGTGGATATTTACACATGCGTACAGTGCCCACAGAGTCCAGAAGGGGGTGACAGGTCCTCTGGAGTTGGAGTTAGAGAAAATTGTAGGCCACCTGTCTGTTGAGATCTGAACTTGGGTCTTTGAAAGAGCAGTATGTACTCTTAACTGCTGATCCATCTCTCCAGTCCCTAAAAAAATCTCATCTCTCTCTCTCTCTCTCTCTCTCTCTCTCACACACACACACACACACACACACACACAGATACACACACAATATGTATGTATGTATGTATGTATGTATGTATGCATGTGTTTATGTATGTGTTTATGTGTACCACATAAATACCAGAACTCATGGAGGACAAGAGAAGACATCAGATCCTTTGGAACTGTAGTTGCAGATTGTTGTAAGCTGCCATGTGATGCTGATACTTGAACTCAGCCCTCTGCAAAAGCATTCAGCTTTCTTAACTACAGAGTCATTTCTCCACAACACAGACTTTGTGGGTTGGATGAAGGAAAGTATAGGGATACCATGGACATTTTTTGAAGTTCTTTTGAGACCCACCAACCAGAAAGTGTTCTAGTGGAGCTTCTTCTTGGAGGAATGAATCAACCACCAATAACTCGCTCATACTGATATCAAATGTGAAATCAGCATTGTTAGCATCATGCTCTAACCAACTGAACTAACTGATCAGGACAAGAGGTGCAGCTTCCACAGCCAGGAATGCTTTTGTGAACTGCAAAAATATTTTTATTTCTTATTTCTTTCTTCCTCCTCCCTCCCCCTTCTTTCTTTCTTTCTTTCTTTCTTCCTTCCTTCCTTTCTTTCTTTCTTCCTTCCTTCCTTCCTTCCTTCCTTCTTTCCTCCCTTCCTTCCTTCTTTCCTTCCTTCTTTTCCTCTTCCTCCTCCTTCTTTGGTTTCTGAGTCCTGGTTTCCTGGCTGTCCTGGAACTCACTTTGTAGATCAGACTGGCCTTGAAGTCAGAGATCCTTCTGCTTCTGCCTCCTGAGTACTGGAATTAAAGGTGTATGTCACAATGTCTAGCTAAAAAGTGTTTTCAAATAAAATATTTTTAATATTTGCCTTCCTTCTTCCCTCCTTTCCTCTTTTGCTGCTACTTTTCTCTCTTCCTTCTTTTCATTGAAATGGTCTCATTATGTAACTCTGATTGGTCTGGAACTCAACACATAGATCAGGTTAGTCCTTGGCTTACAGAGATCTGCTTGCCTCTGCCTACCAAGTGATTAAAACTGTGAGTCACCCACATCTCTCCCATGTCTATCATATTCTAAAATTAGCATATCTTTAATTCTTGTTCTTATTTTTTATATTTATATTTTCATGTGTGTGTGTGTGTGTGTGTGTGTGTGTGTGTGTGTGTGTATGTGTGTGTACATCTGTGTGAATGTATGCCATATGTGTGGGGGTTCCCCTAAGGGCCAGAAGAGGACATCAGATCTCCTTGAGATGGAGTTATGGACACCTGTGATCTGCCAGATGTGAGTGCTTGGAGCTCAATCTCTGGTTTCTTTGAAACAACAGTGAGTGCTCTGAAGAACTGAGCTATCTCTCTTGCTCTGCACCTTTGTGTCTTAACTGGCAGTGTCATATTCTGAGTGGAAAAGAAAAAAAATCTTGTACTAGTGTGGTCAATTATACAGAATATCACCTAGTACAAAATATTGAAACCATTATAATCATTGTGAGTGATTGCCCTGCCAACTTCATAAATCAGACAAGATGGCAACACCTGCATTGGCTTTTATTTTCAGCACCCATTTGTTTCATGTCAAATTAATAAGTGTCCCAGGCAAGCAGCACTTTATGGAAGGTTTGTGGAAACCTAGATGGGTACACCCTTCTTCAAGATTGTATTTTCTGTGAACATTCCTCTGTGCCAAGTCCTTACTCTAGTGAGCCAACCCTTCTGCAGCACCTGTGGTGATGCAGAGGATGACAGGATTCCTTCTATGTATAGTACTCATTGTCACCTTCATTGCTGCAGTCTTTGGATGATGTCTAAGGAGTATGGTGAGCTGCACTGCCTTTCAAGACACTAATCCCCGAAGTTGTTTTTAATTAATGTCTACATTATTAGCCTGGATCTTCAGGAAGTTATATTTCTAGGCACCTATGAATTCTCCACCCTTTGCAACGATTAACCTAGGTGGCTGGGTTTTCTTTTTAAATTGTGGTAAGGAAAATTAACATGGAATTTATTATCTTAACAAAAGTTTAAGTGTGAAATGAAGTATTGTTCATTATAAGCACTGGGCAGAACAGCTGCTCATTGCTCTTTGGGTTTAATAATTTTTTTTATAACTGTAGCATTATATTGCCAAGTGGTACCTATCCTCACCCATATCCTAGGGACCACTTCAGGCTGTCCTAACAAGGAGAATCATATAGTATTTGTCCCAGGGACAGTTTACTTTAGCCCTTCCACTTCCTCATAGGTTCATATATTTTAGAATAAGACTATTTGATTCAGACTTCAGGAGCACATTCCTCATGGAGGGATACTCTCAGCCTACATACATAGGGGAGGGCCTAGGCCCTGCCCCAAATGACTTGACAGACTTTGATGATCCCTCATAGGAAGGCCTCACTCTCCCTGGGGAGTGGATGCAGGATGGGATGGGGGGTTTAGGGGGTATGGGAGGATGGGAGGGAGAGGGAAATAGGATTGATATGTAAAATAAGATTGTTTCTAATTTAAGTAAAATTTATAAAAAAAAGACTTCTTGCACCCTTTACATATTAATTTTCAACATATTTAAGAATTTCACACATACATGCAATTAAATGTCACACCATTATTTCCCTCTTGCCAACTCCTTCCAAATAATCCCCATACCTTCCTCTCCACTTCATGTAGTCTTTTTCTTTATTGATAACTAAGTCCAATTAATGCTGCTCAAATGTGTGAGTGTGGGTCACCCACTGGGGCGTGGGGGATATCCCAGTGGCAGCTAATGATGCTCTCTCCCCAGCCCATATCACCTGCCAATAACTCCTCAGTAAGGGGTGGGGCCTGGAGATCTCCTCCCCCATCTGTATCATCACTTTGGCCAGTTTGATCTTATACAGGCCTTGTACAGTTAACCGTAGCCAGTGTGAGTTTGTGCATGCAGTAATAGTTTTATGTCTTGGAAGTTTGTCTTCTTGGTGCCTCCCCATCACCTTGATCTTCTCATTTCAGCTATTAATCTGTCTATGGATACTTTGTTTCCATCAGTACCTTGCTGTGACTATTGGTGACATGAATGCTTCATAGCCTTTTCTTTATGATCTTGATTTCATTTCTTTTGGACTAATAGTTGGGACTAGGATTTCTGGGTCACATGCTATATTTGCCTTTAACTTTTCAAGGAACTTCTGTGCTTTACATGTCTTTCCATAGCAGTCTACATCATTTTGAATCCCTACTGAAGAAAGAACCCCATGTTGTGGAAGTATTCTGAGGTCTGTAGATTTTTGCTATTGCTTTTTGACTTGGTTTGGTTTATAACAACATACTAATGGGTACCAATTGACATCTCATTATGCTTTTGCTTTGCATTTCCTTGACAGCTAGCACTGCTGAGCATGTATAATACATGAGAAACTATGCATAGGCTTTCATGAGTTCTAGATAAATGACTGTGGGATACCTTTCTGAAAGGTGTTTATGAAAAAGTTCTTGATATAGAGTCTCACTATGTAGCACAGACTGTCCTCCAGTTCGCCATCCTCTTATATCACCCTCCAGAATATTAAATACAGATATGTACCACTATAAGTAGTTTTTATTTAGTTTCTTTACACTAACAACTCCAAGTTGGAGTTCATCATCAACACCAAAGTACCTTTTTTACTAATGTCAAAAAGAATAAAATACTTAACAAAAATGATAAAGACACAAATGAATAAATGTATATATATATATATGTATACACACATATATATAAATATATATCTTAATATTTGATTTTTCTTCACAATGCCCATACTACCCAATATAATCTCCACACACATTCTGTAAAATTTCTATCAACATCCCAAATGCCTCTTTAACAAAAGTATTTAAAAATTGTGAAATTCACATTGGAACCTTTAGGGACCCTGCTTAACAGAACTGAATGCACCATACTGCCTGATTTCAAAAGATAATATAAAACTCTAGTGATTAGAACAGTGTGATATTAGCATAAATTCAGATACATAGGTGAATGGAACAGACCAGAATCCAGGAATAAACCTGCATACTTATAGTCAACTATGGAATCATATACACTGAGGAATGTGCTAAGCAAGTGGTGCTTGGGAAACTCAACAGGGACACATCAAATAGTTAAATTGAGGGTCTGTAGAGAAGTATCAGCAGTTAAGAACATGCACTGCTTTCAGAGGACAAACATTCGGTTCCTAGCACCTCCTCTGAGTGGCTCACAACTGCTTGTCACTCTTGTTCCAGAGAATCTGTTCCTTGCCTCTGGCCTCCACCATCATCCACACTCATGTACACATACCCACAAACTGACATACCCATACATATGACCAAAATAAAATCTTTTCAAATCTTATACCATATAAGATGAAGTTAAAATGGCCTAAAGACTGACACATTGAGTCCCAAACCAACAAAATCACCTGAGAAAAATACATTGTGCTGAGTGTGGAGAACCTATCACATTGATTTAGAGGGTGAACAACTGCTTTAGATATGAAATAAAGTCATAGATTTGAAAAATAGACAAGTGGAAATAAACTGAAGTAAGAACCTTCTCATGGTGGAGGAAGTGATTAGTAGAGTGAAAGTTTGTCTTATAGAATGGGAGAGATTGCTTTGGTTACCATTATCTGATAAGGTGTAAGGGTTTC
The DNA here is from genome assembly GCF_943737965.1 of Phodopus roborovskii. Lineage (NCBI taxonomy): Eukaryota > Metazoa > Chordata > Mammalia > Rodentia > Cricetidae > Phodopus > Phodopus roborovskii. The sequence goes on along the minus strand of NW_026126558.1, from coordinate 16,171,147 downwards.
TGTGGTTTGTGATGTGGTCTCAGCCATGGGTCGGGGAAGCTATTGCTAGGCAACTTCTCTGTTCAGTGTTCTGGCCTACTTTACTCCTTTGAACCTGTTCCCCTCTGTAGCTGGTTGTACCAGCTCCTCTCACAAACTTCTTTGGAACATACATGATTGGAATTTTACAACAGTATATATAGTACACAAGGAATCTATATCTACTCTTGTAGACTGTTAGCTAGTAAACAAACAAAATGGCATAAGACAAATGGTATTTGTTTAACCTTCTCGATCCATCTGTCTCTAGGCAAGGAAATAACATGTGTTTGAAGAATGATTAGAGCTAGCAGGAGGCTCGATTTGGTCTCTCTCCCCCTCCCCCACAAAGTGTGTGCTTCATCAGGAGCATCCTCAAATCATTGATCAGAGAATAACAAGTCTGCAAAACACTGTGCCTCGTGTCTCCCATTTGGCCATGTGACAGTTCAATGATGGCAGTATCACACACCTCTTTTCCTGTCCCATTATCATTGTTTTGATGCAATGTGTCAGATGTCTGCCTCTGGCTTTTTTCATTCTCCAGTCCCAGGTGGCTACACTTGGCATTTTTCCTCTCTTGGAAGCAATCTGTCCTTTTGAAATGTGTTTTCATTATTTTATTTGTCCTAAGGAAAGTGACTACCTTAGCCTTTCTTTCCTTGTTTCCCATCTTTGATTTTCAAACTTATCAAGCATGATTCCATTAGAGAAGATAATAGAAAAATATACAGAAACCATAGAAAGGGATCTGAGATTTGGAACTGATACCTTTATATTTCTTAAAGATCTGGAGAAAACATCATCCATTTTGTTTGTTTGTTTTGTTTTTTGTTCTTGTTAATTAAAGAAGGCAAAGTAATGTGCCTAAGAATAAATTAAATTTTAAAGTTATTAATTTGTCTTCTTATATGTAAACAAATGAATAGGCAGGCAATATAAAAGGAATGTACAGTCCAATTTTTCTGTTTGCTTTGTATTTGTTTGAGACAGAGTCTTACTTTGTAGCCCAAGCTAAATTACAACTTGTGACAATCCCCCTGCCTCTGTTTTCCACATGCTGGGATAATAGGCATGAGCCAACATGCCTGGCTTTCATTTATAATTAAATCAATAAAATGAATAAGTATGAAGGAAATTCATAATACAAAGTAAGCAAGATGTACAATGTCACTAAACGACATAAGATAACCATGGATTGCAACACATATATTGTTTTGGAGAGCAATGCTATTATACAGTTATATCCTATACCTAAAATGACCCAAATGAGATCATTCCAAATTTCATATAGAAAAATTATGCCATAACTTAATTAACAATAATAGTAAGGAAAATATCAGTTATAAAAAAGATGAATGTACCTTAAAGCACATTGATACTATTATGTTAAAGCATAATAGATAACTAAGAAGAACATTCACTATCAAGTTAAATATATACTTACTGCACAATGAGGTACAGTAAGATGGCTCACCAGGTAATGGTACTTGCTTCCAAGGCTGATGACCTGAGTTCAATCCTCAGGGTCCATGAGATGAAAGGGGAGAATAGATTCCTTCAAGTTGTTCTGTCACCTCTACATGTATATACACACAAAATCAGCTAGAAGGCCTGAGCAGTCTAAGGAACCTTGGACAGTGGAACCAGGATGTATTCCTGATGCACCAAAGGACTTTGGGAGCACATTCCCCATGGAGGGATACTGCCTTAACCTAGAGACAGGAGAGAAGTCCTAATTCCTACTCCAAATGACTTGACAGATTTAGATGACTCCTCCTGGAGGGCATCACCCTACATGTGGAGTGGGGAGATATGGGAGGGGAGGGTGGTCGGGGGCAAGAGAGGGTGGGAGAGAGGGAAAGAGGGAGGGAGGGGGAAGGAGAGGGAACTGGGATCGATATGTAAAATAATAAAAAATAATAATAAAAGAAAAATTTAAAAAATGAATATATATATATCACATTCATATATAAAATAAAATGAGTGCAATAAAATTAAACATATGATACCAGAATGGGCTTTTCTTTCCACATAATAGAACTAAATTTGGACACTTTAAGGCAAAATGTAAAAATGTATAATATGTATCAATCTGCATGAGAAATTGAATCAAGACTGTAAAAGAAAGAGTGTGTAAGTGTACAAGTAGCCATGTCTGCATCGATTCATATACAGCAGTGATGCCAGCTCAGGATTGACATTCTGACTGCCTTTGATTGAACAGGCTTCATTCAGCTACAGGTTCACTTAGATTTAAATAGTGATGAGGGACAGGCAGTAGCTTACCATGCTCAGCAGGAGCATAATGGATGTCCAGAGAGAGTGAATCATTTCTAATTGTTCCAGTGTTTTTATCTGAGATAAACACATTCACAATCAACAAGCCCAGGTGGATGTAGACACCATAGATGAAGAAAGCTCTCTCTGTTCCAGTGACCCTTAGGCTTTTTTTACATGAGGAGTCATGAGGGGGACCTATCAAGGTCTTGCACTCTAGTTGGCTGAATCTTATGAAGGTCCTATAAAAGCCACTGGTTCTAGGTTGTGTTCTAAATTTTCCTGTAACCCTGTCTTGATTTCCCTGGAGACTGTCCGGAGGTGGGATCATAGGCATTTGTGGTTTAAAAAGCATACCTAGGCAATTCCAATTTGCAGAAAATCAGGGGGAGATTTGGGTTACTCAGTACAGTTCAGAACCAGCAACAGATTCCATAAAAGCATAGCAGTAGGTGAGTAGATGTAGAATCATCTGATATCCAGCACGCATCTGAACATTCCCTAAGTTAGTGCTGTGAGGAGGGGTTGCCCAAAGAACAAGACCAAGAAAGCACTTGTAAAGCTAAATGTTAACTCTGTCCTTTTAGTGGCAAAGACAGTTTCTTTAATTTTTAAAGCTAGACTATTTGGTACACTAGCCACTAACCATATGGTCACTTAAATTTAAAATAGGATTAATTAATATGAGAAAAAATAACAAAATACAGCTGGGAAGATAGACAGGGAAAGAGTGCACTTAGTGGGAGAGAAGGCATGGATTCAATTCCAATCACCAAAAAAGTTTCAGTGGACGAGGTTGTAGCATTCCACATAGGCCATACTTAAAGTACTCTATAGCTGTATTAGAATGGCTGTGCTAGTCTATCAGGCCAGTTATGGATTATTTCTATCATTACATAAAATTTCTTATGTAAGTAAGCAAAATGGCTCAGTGGGTAAGATCAATTGTCACAAAGTTTCTGGTGACACTAGGTCCATTCCCAGACCCATGTGGTGGAAGAAGATAATGTGTTTTGAGCTTCACATGCACACTATGGTGTACATGTGCTTGTGTGTATGTGTGTGTGTGTGTGTGTGTGTGTGTGTGTGTGTATATATATATATATATATATATATATATATATATATATATATATGAAATGTCACAAAAAATTCTATCTCATTATATAGGTATAAACAGTCTAAAATTTGATGAGAAAAATAAAATCTTAATTTTCTGGCTTTTTAAGAAAGTGGCAAAATTATACATAAGCAACGTATAGAAAGGAAAATTAGCATGCAATTATACAAAAGCATCTTTGTCTTTATTGAAATTTGACACAATGCTTCCTAAAAGAATGGAATGTATGAGAATGTTTGACAACCCAAAATAACTGCGCTATTTAATTTAAGCAGGCATTTAGATTAATAATTTGTCCTTGAACTGCAGCATCAAATTCATAGTGTTATACAGAGAGCAAATGAAATAGTAGCAACAAACTTTTATTGATTCCTAGCGGCAGATCATTAACTTATGTGAGTTACAGCACCTCCTCAGAAATAGATTACTATGTGGACATTAAAAACAGGTGATGCAAGAATATACTGTCTGATTCTGGAGTGAATTCCAAGCCTGATGGTAAAATTAGAGTGAAGTGCTATCTCGTAACACAGATGAGTCTGAAGGAGTGAACAAGAAGAAATGCAGAAACAGTGAGAGGAATATATATTTATTCACTGAAAAAGTAAGTAAAAATTAGCTTTATAAACAATTTCAGATGGGACAAAGCTAGCTGGAAGTAAAAAGAAGAAAGGAGATGGAGAGAAAAGAAGGATAGGAAGTCACAAAAGTATTTAAAAGAAGCAGCTGCCATAATGAGAATTAGTTTATTCAGCTATGGAGGCTGAGATGGACCATGGTCTGCTATCTACAAGCTAGATAATTTGGGATGTTGGTGATGTGATGCAGCCAAGAATCAAAAGTTCAGCTGTGCTAAGGCAGAAGAGGGGGCCAGATGTTGTGAATTTGGCATTCTTCTACCCCTTTGTTCTGGTTCTCAGCAAGTTGAATGAAGCTCACCTCACAAGGGTCATGGCTCATCTGAACTCTGACTTGATTGACATTCAAATGCTAATTTTGTCTGAAAAACCCTCACAGAAGGAATCCTTTGGCAGGTTTCCTAGCACCCACTGGACTAGGAATTTACCTACACAAAGTTCCTGTGATGGTCCTCACTGATGAAAATTCTGAAAGACTCAGGAGTTAGGGCTTAATAGGAGGAAGTATGTCCCTTAATAGGAAGCTCTCCTTCCTAGAATTTTCCACTTGTCTTCCATGAAGCAAGCAGTATCTAGCTTGAAGTTTTGCCCCCTTAGGAGAGCCAGAGACATAGTGCCAAGAGTCTATGGACAGGAATCTTTGAAACCATGAACAAAATACATCTTTCATCCCTTAGTGTCTTTCTTTCATGTAGTTGGCTACAGCAATGATAAAACTAGTAGACATAAATATAGATGCTCCCTAATTTGTTTAGTATTTTGCAACAGTTACTGATAGTAAAAGTAAATGGATATAATGAAAATGAACAATCATAGACTATTTCTTGTTGTTTATTCTGCTGGTACTTTAAACATACACAGTCATTTACTTATGTTATGTTGTGGTGGCATGCGTATACATACATAGCAGGTTGTCTAATCTTTGACTATATTATGACAGAGTAGGAAGAAGTGAAAGCATTAGTTCTGTCCCTAAATTGTCCTCTGAGTCAATGCCCAGTGAGGAAACCAGAAATCACCCCAGGCATCCGAAACTGGGAAGTCATTATAGAAAATTGGTTACAGGTGATAGAAAAGCCAAGTTGCCAGATATGAGATGGTGAGGGAACTCTAAATTTAACACCAGCAGGAAGATGCTACAAGGCCTAGAGCTGTAGGCAGAATGAGAAGATAGTATTTACAGAGCTCTGAGCCTAGCACTGCCTAGTTGGAATGTGAACTATGTCAAGGGCTGTGTAACAGAGAGCCATGCTGTATGGGACAAACATTGGGGCTGAGATCTTGTAAAGATTTGGTAACTACTGACAAACTGACTGAGATACAACAAGAATGAGTGAAACATACCAGCTCCTTCTACCAGGGTTCTATTCTGTTGCTCAGATCTTCCCCTCTCCCAACTCCCAGTCTCTTTGATCTCCATGCAAAGAATCCACATGAGATAAAAAGGCTGGAAGAGCAGGTAGATAGAGTTTACCGCATAGTGAATTGGGGGGCTCACTCGTGAGGGTGTACAATGACCAAAAAGACCATTGCCTTGCAGCATAGTCTCAAGACCAAAGGGTCCATTGTGCCAACCTGCCTTGTATTCAGACTTTGTTATTTGTGGAATTTCCAGGAGAAGCAGTTTTCTCTGAAGGGGTTTTCCCTCCCAGGTGATTGCCATACTCATTTAAATTAACTTTTAAGAAAGAGCACATTGGTATGCTGATGTTCTTTATACCAAAGTCTCCCTTAAATAGAGAAAATCTTCAGGGTAGTTCAGCATACCATATCTCCATCTAGAGACAGATCTTATTTTATTTTAAGTGTTTGGAATTTTGCTTGCATTTATGCCTGGTTTCCCAAGGAGGATAGAAGAGGACTTCAGTTCCCTTAGAACAGAATTATAGACAGATATGAATCACCATTTGGGTGCTGGGAATTGACCTTGAGTCCTCTAAAAGAGCAGTCAGTGCTCTTAACCACTGAACCATCTCTCCAGCTGCTCTGACCAGGTTGCCATGAGCAGTTATTAGAGTTCTACAACCTCAGTTAGCTAACAACTAATTATGTGGGAAGAGTCCATACTCAATGTCCTTCATGCTTGCCAGTATCTGAATAGCTGCCTAAACTACCAGTTTCATAGGGGAGGCTACTGACACAGGAGCCTGAAATGTACACAATACTAATTCATCAGTCTTAAGTGAAACAATAAGTTTGTCAGGGCAGCAAACAATGTTATTCAGGATATGTCACCTCCACAAGCTTCTTATAGTTTGTATACAGAGTGAGAAAAGAAGTAGACTCAAGGTACCTATGGAGAGACCCAGCTTTCCTTTAGTTTTCAAATGGCATACCTCTTGCTTACTGTAGTACAGTTTTGTCTCTCCTGAGCTCAACATAGCCATAACATCAAGCCATTGAGTAGAAATAACCTAGTCATGGTAATGTAATAACCAAGACAGGATGGTACTGGGGGTTATTAGTTGTTCTAGTATTAGAAGGGGATAGAATATCATCAGACCCTCACCTGGGATTCCAGTTCCAGGCCCTCCTGCTTCTGGGCTGCACATGGTCCAGGCATGTAGTTGAGTATGTAGATTGAAAGGACAGGCAGCTTTTAAAGAAGCTGTCATACATGAAGGTGTGGAGCCTTACAATGACATAGCTGTTTTTGAGTTATTCATGTTCTAGTATATAATTTGTCACTTGTTCTCCAGGAAGAAGTCCAATAAATTCACCAGTTCATCAAACTGGACTTGAGTAGCATTTTTCCTTTATTTGTCCTCAGTGTCTCTGCCTGGAGTGAATAGATGATTATTTACTTTCTCCTCAGCATCTATCTACATATATAGAGGATAGATCCACACACTGAAAAGGCTGAGATATAAGATATTCAACCTCTCCTGAACTCATTTTTTAAAAAATAAGTTTATTCAATTTATTTTATATCCAATTGCAGTTTCCCCTCCCTCCTCTTCTCCCATCCCCTCCCCCATCTCCTCTCTGCCCCCCTCCAATCTACTCTTCCTGTTTCTGTTCAGAAAGAGGCAGGCCTCCCATGGATATCAACAAAGTACAGAATATCAAGTTACAGTAGGACTAAGCTCCTCCCCTTGTATTAATACTGGACAAAACAACCCAGTATAAGGAGTAGGCTTCCAAGAGCCTATCAAAGCATTAGGGACAACCTCTGCTCCCATAGCTAGGAGTCCCACAGGTAGGTCAATCTATACATCTGTCACATATATGTAGAGGGTCTAGGTCAGTCCCATAAAGGCTCCCTGGCTGTTGGTCCAGATTCTATGAGCTCCTATGAGCCCACGTTAGTTGTTTCTATGTGTTCTCTTGTGGTGTCCTTGCCTCCAGCTCCTGCTCATACAATCTATCCTCCCTCTCTTCAGCAGGATTTTTTGATCTTAGCCCAATGCTTGACTGTGGGTCTCTGCATCTGTTTCCATCAGTCACTGGATGAAGATTCTTTGATGACAACTGGGGTAGCCACCAATCTAGGAGTACAGCAGAATATAGTTAGGCATAATTACATTGGCATTTTTTCTTTCTCCAATCATGTTTGGTTCTATGCTAGGTCTCTGGGCCATCTAACTTCTCTACTTAAACTCTTAAAAACAGGTGGGTATTAGTCATTTACATTTAGCTCTCTCCTCTCCTGCCAACATTCATGAGTATGCAAAGAGAAGTCTTATTAATTTTAAATATTTGTTTAGTTTATACTTTGTGTATGAGTGTTTTGCCTATGTATCTATATGTACACCACATGTTTATAGTGCTCATGGAGGCCAGAAGAACATGATGGTTCCCTTGGAACTGGAATTACGGATGGTTGTATGTCACTCTGTGAGTTCTGGGAACTAAGCATGTGTCCTTTGTAAGTAGCCAGCTAGTGTTCCCAACAACTGAACCATCTCTCTAACATCAGGGGAAGCCTGTCAATGTATATAAGAAGGGGGTCTAGGGGCTGGAAGATGTTTCAGTAGTTAAGGGCTAGTCTTTCATAGGACTACAGATTTATTACTAGCACCCATGGATTATAACTACCATATAACTCCAGCTCTAGGGAATCCAGTGTCTCCTTTTGGCCTCTGTTGGCACCTGCACACACATGCACATAGTCTCCCACCCATAAACAATAAATCTTGGAAAAGAGGATCTCATGTAGAACTCTCAACTTTTGGTGTAGGATAATTGTTTTTTTTTAGACATAATGTCATTTAATCAAATAGAATATTCTGAACTCTATGCATCTGGTCCTTTGTTATTTATCAAATCTGCATTGTAGTTCAAAGCCTTGATTTGATTTCTATGTGGAGAAACAGCATTGCTGTGCCTCATCAAATGCTTGGCAGATGAGCTCCGGAACTCACTGCTGAGGACCAGGTGGAAGAGTATATATGTGGATTAACACACATCTGCTGTCACTTCTGGGTTGGGAATGTCATATACTCTTGGTGTGCAAAAAGCAGCATGTGACTGGGTTTTATCGAAATGTTTCACTTGGCAGGCAGGCTTAGAGGTTCTATCCAACTCCAGACCTGGCATGTACGAGCAGCTGCTTCCTTGAGCATGGTAGCTCGGATCTCATATGCTTAATTTCATCTCATCATACATTCACCAAAGTTTGCTGTATTGCTAAACCTCTTGCTTGGGTCTTTAGTACTTCTAAGGCAAACCTGCCAGACAAGCTTCTCCTCATCCATATAGCCCAGGGCTTCCCAGCCACAATGAAGCCACTAGCTTATTAAGCCTGCTTCCCACCATTACTTTTCCAATAGTCACACAACTTTCCCTGGGGTCTTATTTGTTTCCAGTGACATCTGCAATAGTGTCATTTCCATTTACAGGAAGTCCCTCTAGATTTTTTTTGCATGCTTTCTACAACCTTCATCAACTGTGTTTCAGATTCATGCATATATTTTTCAGTCTGTTTCACTCTCCTTAGATGCTGGCCTTTGTTTCAAATTATACCCTTGCCATAACTGAATGCCCAAATACTACTGGCTAAAATTCAGACTATGCATCTGCCTTTATTAAAAAGTACACTCATGTCTTAATTAAAGATGCCGATCCCTCTGAGACTGACAGTATGTGCTCATTGCCAATGTGGTTAGGATAGACCTGAAACATTCTCTTGTAAGATAAGCATGGGAAAATATTTCTGTTATTATTTACTTCAGATCCAAAGCCTGGTGGTACACCTGGCCAGCTTATCAAGTATATTGCATTGAGAAAAATATATTTGTATAATATAAAATCAATGGCTTGCACAATTTGGCTGTATACACCCATACTCCCCATTGCCTTTGTGCACCACACTCTGGGTCTGGCACTGTCTAAAATTATCTCTTTACATTATTGTGTGCATCTTAGGACTTTGACCAGCATTTGTGAGGAATCCTTTGGGTAACCAAGAAGACTATGTTTTATAAAAGTTTCAAGTATGAGTGAGGGCTATTATCCAGAAGCAATGTGGCTGTGAAAGGAGAAAAAAATTAAGCTTCACAAAAATATGAGGATATAGTCTGTGGAGTGGGATCTATAAATCAGAGACACATGCTAAAAAGAAATTGGGTCTGACTTCCATTCTGCAAATGAAATTTCTATTTGGCTTTGAACTCTCAGGTTCTGTTTTGTGTCTCTTATTGTTATTAATCTCTGGAATGGAGAGCATTTCCCTTTTAGAGCCTTGAATGTTTTAAGTACTTAATAATAGGATTCCTCTTCCATAAGAAAGAGAAGAGAAAAATTGCTGGAGCAATGAAAACGCTATCCTCTGGGAGTCATCGCTTTATTAGACTATGTCAGAGTCATCATGAGTTGAGGGCAGGTTGGGAATATCAATTTCAGGAGGTTAAAAAAAAATCCAAAACCTTTATTTATTTTATCAAGTTTTTGGAAAGTTGTGGAAAATTATCCCAAGAACTATAAAGCTATTATTTCAATAGCAGCGTTGTCTTCACACTGAGAAATAATAAAATGTTAAAAATAAAAACCAATTCAATATGTCACTTTAGAAATCAGTTTTAAAACCTGATATTAGAATAAATATATGAATTAATTGAGTTTGAAGTGACATTTGCTCTCTGTTTGTAAAGTTTCATGTCAAAGATGACAGGCAAATACTGGAATCGGTTCACACTGGGAGAAAATTGTTCTGTTGCATCTCCTTGACTTTTGAAATCAAATCTCTCAGATAGATACACACAAGTGTTGAGTTTCCCTATGACTACTCTGACTTTCTTATTTTCACTTTTAAAACTTCTTAACCTTTCACTGTTTCACTCAAACCTGAACTGAATCAAGTGTAAACTTGACCATATAATTTTTAATGTATTTTTTTCCAGCAAAGAGCAACAGTTCTGAATGATTGGGAAGGCCTATGTCTTACTTTGTTAACTATTTCTATGATTAAACAGCATGACCAAAAGCAGCTTTGAGGAGGAAAGGTTTTATTTCTGCCTATAGCATGTAGGCCATCATCCAGGGAAGGAACTCAAGGCAGGAATTTGGAGGCAAGAACTGATCCAGAGGCCATAGAGGAATGCCACTTAGTGACTTGCTCTTCATGGCTTGCTGAGCCTGCCTTCTTAAAGTACCCAGAACTAGTAGCCCAGGCAGGGGACTACTTAAATGAGTGAAACCATCCCACATCAATTATCAGTCAAGAAAATGTACCACAGGCTTGCCCATAGACTAGTCTTGTGAGGCTATTTTCTCAGTTGAGAGTCCGTCTTCCAAAATGACTTTAACTTGTGTTAAGTTGACCTCTATCTAGCCAACAGAAGTTATGTAAATGTCTATGAAATATACTTCTATGTCTCATCCAACTTTGATATTCCATAGAGTTCTGTATTGGAATCTTTTGTTCTTTTGGAAACCTGTGCAGTTTGGTCTTCTCTATTTTGACATAAAAGAGTTATCTCATTTCCCTCTTTCAGGAAAAGTAGTTCCTGGAAGCTATACTCTCCCTCTCACTGGCCCTCTCTCTTTCTCAATCCAACCCTCCCCTCTCATATTCTTCTCCATGAAACTCACTCTTCCTGAGGCCCAGATTGGAAGTATAACTAGATATGATTATCTGGAGTAGAGTAGCCAAAACCTTCAGCCACACTTCCTCACCCACAGGTATGGAAAGTGCCTTTATGAGAAGAGTGAGCCACTTCAGGTGTTTGAGCCAAGAGCTACTCATGTCACTGGGGTGTCAGATCAAGACCTGTTCAAACAAACAAAAAAAGGAGTAAGATGTGCAAGGAGAAGGGTGGCTGTTACAGATGCCATCTCTGAGATTAGCCTATATTCAGTCAGGCAGTTGCCAGCTCCATGTCATGTAAGCTGTGTCATCATCATCTTACACCTCAGGACAATTGCTCTTATATCCTCTGAAACTGCGCAGAAAAGGTATATGTGGAAATTTGATATAAAAGAGAACGATGATAAGAAGGGAATAGGGTAAAAGGGAGATAAAGCAAGAGGGAAAGAGGAAAGGAGGAGAGCTGGAGAGAGGGCTCAGTCCATTAATCATTTGATGTGCAAACTTCAGGACTCAGGTGAGAATTTCCAGGACACACACAGAAGCCAGCTACAGTAGCATATATCTGGAAAGCCAGTGTCTCCATGTTGAGATGGGCCATGGAGGCAAGAGAATCACTCTGTGAACGGGTCAGCCTGCAGCATGCAACAGTAAATGATGAAGAGACCCTGTCTCAACAAGGTAGGAGGTGGGGACTGGCACTTGAGGCTGTCCTCTCACCTTCATATCTACGCTGTGCACCCTGCATCTCCACACACAAGCCTACATAGACACACTTGGTAAATACACACAACAAGGAAGAGAGATGGGAAGATGAGAAAGGAGGGAGGGAGACAAGGAAAGGAGACACAGAAAAAAAGAAAGAAAGAAAGAAAAGAAGGAAGAAAGAGAAAAACAGCAGCACAATTAATTCCAACCCCCCCCCACCACAGTGGTTTTCCACCTTTCCTTCATAATACTGTGACCCTTTAATACAGTTCCTCATGTTGTGGTGACCCGTAGACATGAAAGTATTTTCATTGCTGCTTTAAAACTGTAATTTTACTAGTTTTATGAATCGTAATATAAATATCTGATGTGCAGGATGGTCTTAGGTGACCCTTGTGAAAGGTTGTTCAAACCTCAAAGGGGTCATGGCCCACAGCTTGAGAACCACTGCTCTACTGCTTGTAAAATTAACAAGCAATTTGGGGCTATCAGCAATTTCGCTGAAAGGTGGGAGTAAATACCTCAATAACTGCATCACTGTTTGGAAGAGAACCACAATATATGGGTGTGAAGATATCCAATACTGTTTCTAGACTTTTGTCTTCATCGACAACGGGGGGGGGGGGCGGTAGGATTTTGAAAAGTGGTTCCAGATGGATTGCATGGGGCAAGTGGACCCAGATGACATTGGTTCTGAAGAGAGACACGTTTTCTTATGAAAAAGCCAGGTCAGGCTGAGCATCAGTTTACAGAAAGACACCTTCATTTACTACTTGGTCTAAGGAAATATAACAATGGTGCCTACTAGAAGCAGTCTCTGATGGCTATGTGTGTCCAACCCAGGCTGGAGGCCACTGAGAGACCCTGTGTATATTGTAGTTTGGTCTTAGTCTGCCATGTATGTCTATATGCAAGCATTCAGGGCATAGATACTTACTAGACTCATTTCAAATTCACTGTATTTGGAGGACAAAGGCACTTGTAAACTGTTAAGAACATCGGAAAATGAAAGAGTGAGCACTGTTCATGGAAGAAATGAGAGAGGGGGAAGAGGGGGAGGTAGAGAAAGGAAGTATGGGAGAGAGGGAAGAGGGAGAGAGAGAGGATGGGAGGGAGGGGATAAAGGACGGAGGGAGAAAAGAGCTTCATTTTAAAGCTTTTAAAGGCTTGCTTTATGTAATCATGGAAGCTTGGTCAGCCTAGAATCTGTAGACTGATTAACAGGCTAGAATCCAGGATCCAGAGTATAGGGTTGCAATTCTAATCCATAGGCAATCTTCTGCTCAATTATTTTCTCTTTCAAATAGGTCAGACTTAGTTTCCATTTAGGACTTCAACTGCTTAGAAGAGCCCCCTGCCCCCTCTGACACACTAACGGGCAGTTAGTTAGGCACCATTGCCTAGCCAGGCTGATTCAATATTAACCATTACAAACAGAGAGGCATCAGAGGAAGAGTAGAGCTAAGAGGGCTGAAGAGCAGAATTTGAGACAGTTGTAATGATCCAGTCATCTGCCTGAAACATCTAAAGTGTTTCAAATATGGTGTCATCTCAGGCAGTGTTCACAGTTCTGAAGGGGGATATATTAGTTTGTTTTCTTACAACTGTGACAAAACAGCCAACAAGAGTGACTTAGGCATGGCAAGGTTTGTTTTGGCTCACAGTCTGATGGAATAGTCCATTACAGTGGGAGAAGAAATGGTGTCAGGGGTGTGAGGCAGCTGCCTATGTTCATCTACAGCCAGGAAGCTGGGAGAAATGAATGCCGTGGTTCAGTGGGTTTTTCTCCTTTTTATTCAGCCCAGATCACCAGCCCATAGAATTGTGCTCTCCACCTTTAGGATGGCTCTTCCTACCTTACTTAGCCCAGCCCAAGAACTTCCTCAGAGACACACCTACCTAGATGTGTTTCCATAGTGATTCTAATCCCACCAAGTTGACAGTGGAGACTGAGGAGTTACTTGGTGGTTGGATCAGTGTGCTCTAGGGGTCATGCCCAATGATAAGTCAACAGTGAACTGAGAAGACAATTACAAATGTGAGGCTGTGAACTGCAGCTGGAGAGGGGGGTCCTGATAAGGATGAACAGAACTTGGTGCAAATATCCATCACAAATGGAGATGCATTTCCTCTCATTCTTTTCTTTTATTGATTTATTGTTACAAGAATGAAAGAAAAATTATCTGTAATAGACTGATGACCCATTAAAATGCTTACTAAATCCATGGAATATACCATGTGGGGAAAGTTTGTAAACTTTATGTGGGAGTCTTGAAGAGTTAATGTGCATGTTAGGACAAAATGGATTCCTTTTGCTTGTAGTGCCATCCAAAACCTTCTGGAGGAGCACTGAATCATTAGTTCCATCTTATAGATGAAGCTGAAGTCTCCAGGTGCTAAGCACTACAGTGTTTGCCAACTGGTAACTGGAGCAATTTAAATCAACAAAACCCAGTCTGCTCAAATCCAGAAACCTAATGCATTCTCATGAGGTGATGATCCCCGAAATGAGCACCCAAGATGGCATCAATAATTTGTTGTGTCACTCTGTTGGAGAAAACAGATTTCTCTCTCCCTGCAGTTATACATGACAGTTCAGTTGCTAAACCTTATCCTAGTGGATAGGTTTACATTCACTTATTCATTTTAAAAAGAAAACACAGTAAGATGAAACAAAAATTACCACATTGGTGTTACCCAAGACAAACCAATAGAAGGAAAAGAGCCCAAGAAAAGGCACGAGAATCAGATTCACTCATTTTACACACTCAGGAATCCCATAGAAACACTAAACTGGAAGTCATAATATGAGCAGAGGATCTGGTGCAGACCTTTGCAGACCTGTGCAGACCTGTGCAGACCATGAGCATACTGCTCCAGTCTCTGTGAGTTCATATGAGCTTTGCTCATGTTGATTTAGAGGGTCTCATTTTCTTGGGGTCCACCATCTGCTCTGGCTCTCACACAGATCCTATAGGTTTTTGTATATGCTTTTATTTGATTGCAGTTTTTTTCCTTTTCCTTTTGGGTGGTGTTTTGTTTTGTTTTCTTGGTTTTGGAGGGGTGCTTATCGTTGTATTTATTTTTTTTATAAAATAACTCAAAGTTGGGTAGATAGGGAGGGGAAAGGATCTGGAAGGACTTGGGGAGGGGAAGGATATGATGAAAATATATTTAAATTTAAAATTGGTTTTAAGTAATAATAAAAATTTGTTGGAAGGAGTTGGTGCAATGGATGCTCTGAAAGGGAGATGAAATAGTGGGTATCTCAGAAGAGACAGATGGGCTCCTTGTAAGCCCAAACTGGCACTGATCTCCAGGGTAGCCCCCAGTGCTCTCTGCAGAAAGCCTGGCTCAGTTCCAGTGTGATCTTATCCCTGCTCTCAGTGTCCCTAGAGTTCCACAGGAGAGACAATTCCTCATGACTTCTGGTTCTTCATAGTATGTCTCCCTCTCCTGAGAGGGACATATGGCACAGCTGTGCCTCAGCTAAGAAGACACCAATCCTCAGATGTTGATTTGTAGATCTGGGGGACCTAAGCCAGCTCCATGTGGTTAAAGGTGTTTCTTGAAATTTGAAGGCAAATAGACAGAACTAGAAGAACTCATGCTGAGTGAGGTAACCCAGTCACAAAAAGACAAACATGGTATGTACTCACTCATATATGGATTTTAGATATAGAGCAAAGGATCACCAGCCTACAATCCACACCCACAGAGAAGCTAGGAAATAAGACCCTAAGAGAGACATACTTGGTCCCCCATAGAAGGGGAAAGGGACAAGATCTGAGCAAATTGGGTGCAGGGGTGGGGAGGAGATAGAGAGTCAAGAGAAAAGGAGAGGAGAGAAGAACATAAGGGAGTAGGAAGATTGAGTTGGGGGAAGAATAGAGGAGAGCAAGAAAAGAAATACCATAATAGAGGGAGCCATTGTAGGTTCAAGAAACCTGTCACTAGGTAAATTTTCAGAGACCTACAAGGATGACCCCAACTAACAATCTAAGCAATATTGGAAAGGCTACCTTAAATGCCCTTCCCCTATAATGAGATTGATGAGTACCTTATATGCCATCCTAGATCCTTCATCCAGTAGCTGATGGAAACAGAAGCAGACACCCACAGCTAAACACTGAGCTGAACTCTTGGAATCCAGTTTCAGAGAAGGAGGAGTGATGAGCAAAGGGGTCAAGACCAGCCTGGAGAAACCCACAGAAACAGCTGACCTGAACAAGGACAGCTCATGGACACCAAACTGATATCTGGGAAACTGGCATAGGACTGATCCAGACCACCTGAACATGGGTGTCAGTTAAGAGGCCTGGGTAATCTATGGGACCTCTGGTAGTGGATCAGTATTTATCCCTAGTATACAAATGGACTTTGGGAGCACATTTCACATAGAGAGATTCTCCCTCAACCTAGACACATGAGGAGGGGTGGGGTATGGCTGGGCCCTGCTCCAAATGATATGATAGCTTTTTAAGACTCCTTATGGAAGGCCTCATCCTCCCTGGGGAGCAGGTTGATGGGTGGAGGGAGGGAGAGGAAACTGGGATTGACATATATATATATATATATATATTTCTAATTTAAATAAAAAAATGAGAGAGAGATACCATAAAGGAGGGAGCCATTATAGGTTTGAAGACAAAACTGCCTCTAGAGAAATATACAGAGACCTACAAGATTCATCCCAACTAACAATTTGAGCAACAGTGGAAAGGCTATCATAAATGCCCTTCCCTGATAATAAGATTGATGACTAACTTATCCACTGTCATAGAGCCCTCACCTAGTAGCTGGTGGAAATAGAAGCAGCTACTGTTTACCACAGCTAAACACTGAGACAAACTGGAATCCAGATGCAGAGAGGGACAAGACCAGGCTACAGAAACACATAGAGATAGCTGACCTGAACAAGGGTCTGCTCATAGACCTCCCCAGACAGATAGCTGGGAAATCAGCATTGAACAGACTCAGACCCTCTGAACATGGGTTTTAGAAGGCCTGGGCAGTCTAAGGGACCTCTGACAGTGGACCCAGGATGTATCCCTGGTGCACAAAAGGACTTTGGGAGCTCATTCCCCATGGGAGGGTTATTCCCTTAACCTACAGGCAGGAGGGAGGGCCTAGTCCTTACTCCAAATGACTTGACAGATTTTGTTGATCCCTCCTGGAAGGCATCACCCTCCCTGTGGAGTGCAAGGTGGGTGGGTGTAGGGGAGGATTGAATGGGAGGGTGGTTGGGGGGCATGGGAGGGATGGAAAGAGGAAGGGAGGGAAAGAGGAAGGGAGGGAGAGGGAATTGGGATCGATATGTAAAATAATAAATAAATAAATTAGAAAAAGAAAGGTGTTTTCTGTGTACAGGATTTAGGTTTTGTGCCTACTTCTAAAACTCATTTGATTTGTGCTTTTTGAGACAGGGCTTCTCTGTGTATTCCTGATTGTCCTGAAGCTCACTCTGTAGACCAGGCTGGCCTCAAACTCAGAGACCCTTCTACCTCTGCCTTCCAAGTGCTAGTATTAGAGGCATGGACCACCATCACCCTAAAACTTATTTGATCTGTGTCTTTTACTTATACTTTTAAGTGTCTTTGTGTGTGTGCCTTCGCACTGGCGCACTGGCGTACATCTGTTCAGGGGCAGGAGCACAAGTTCACAACTATTTTTGGAGGTCAGAGGTCAATTTGGGGCATCATCTTAGGTGCTTTTCACTTAGGTTTTGAGACAAATCTCTCACTGGTTTGTGGCTTGCCACGTGGGCTAGTATGGCTGTCCACTGAGCTCCAGGGTTGTGCCTGTCTCCACTTCCCTAAGAATGGTATTTAAAGAGGATACCCCTACTCAAGGCTTTGTTTTATATGGTTTCTGGCTACTGATCCCAGGTCCTCATACTTGGGCAAGCATTTAATCCACTGAACCATCTCCTTAGACTCTTATTTGTGACTTTGACAACCTCTAATGTGGTTGGTCTTCACTTTCCTCACCTATAAACTGAAGGGCTCTGGTTATCTGTGGCCTTTAAGGCTTTAAGGTTCCCTCCAGCTCTATAATCCACACTTGTAACATGATTTCGACCTGGACCATTTTGTAGGTGTTATAGGATCTAAATGAATCTGAGCCCCACTTCTTGGTGATTAACAAAACATTGCAATTCCTAGAAAGATGAGGGAAATAGGGAAAGATTTAAGGGGGTCCTGGATGTAAGAAGGGGATGTGGGAACCTCCCAGAGATGTTTCCACATCACATCCTCAAAGGAAAGGAGATTAAAAGCGGCTCCCACTGACTTTGCCTCAACCATAACAGTGTAGAACTTTCCTCATCTCATGCCCTCATTTCCCAAGCCATTAACAATTTGAACTTTCTTGGGAGCTGATGTTCATTTCACACTGTATACCCTCCCTTTTTTTTCCTTTTTGGTTTTGGTGAGTCAGTTCCTGAATATACCAAAGCCATCCTACCCTTGCCATTCTCTTTTGTATGTTGCAGTCAAAACTAATATTCCAGCTACTCAAAAGCTGTTTTGTCATTCATCTGATACCTATCCACTAATCATGCTTTGCCTCCCAATGGAACTGCTGATTAACCCAACTGTGACACTGTCTTCTCAATGGCTTTCCATTTCCTGCTTCTAATTTAGTTGCTATGTGTGCACATCAGTCTCAATCACTCCTGACTGATCTTACCTGCTTCTGACTAGGACAATGGTTCTCATCTTTTCTGTAAATTGATTCACACATGTGTAATATTCTGGCTTTCTGTTCTCTGCTTGGGGTAATGGTATGTGAAGGATTTCTTTAGAGTTAGTTTCAGATTTTAAAAGATACACTTACCTTGTAGATAATGGCCTGCATTCTGATGACCTCGGGGTGAGAAGCCTTGGACAAGGAGTCCATTTGTCTGCCTTGTGCAATAACAGTCATTCAAATGTTTGATATAGGAAGTCAAAGGTGTGAAGTGAAGGTTCTGTATATTTTTTTTGAGAAATTTATTTTATCAAATGAGACAAGTCTATGAGCATTTCTCAAGATGCCACCAGACCATTATGTTATGTTGGAAAATATTCTCAAAATGGCCCTAGGCTAATGCAAAGCTCATGTCAAAATATGTGTGTGTGTGTGTCTGTCTGTCTGTCTGTCTATAGGTGAGTGTAGCAATCAAAGAACAGGATAAGAATTTGAGAAGGATGTGTAGTAGAACTGGAGATGGGAGGGGTGTATTTGATCAAATTCATTGTAGTTGTATATGAAATTATTAAAAAATGCTTAAAAATGACCCAGGATATTTAGAACTGATCAGACATATTAAATTATTTCATTTTTAATGATATGATAATTAGAAGTTTTCAGATCCCAATATAAAAATTGGATCTGGTTAAAGATGGTGACAGATCCTTATGCTTAACAAGGGATTTCTATTTTTTATATGAACGTATAAGACTTGTATATGTTTATAAGCTCTAGCTCTTTGTATCATGCAATTAGTCTCAGTATATTAATGAAAAAATATTGGAAACTATGTTCCCATACTGTCCCTCAGATTTCAAGATTAGTTTGAAATCACAGTTGTACTTCAAAAAGAAGCAACAAATAAATGTATTTTGGTTTCTGTATTTTTCATTTTTCCATGGTTTTCCTATTTTTAAAAAGTTCACAATCATGTCAATGAAATCAAACAAGTATAACCCTAAGATGCCAAAGATACAGCTTTGAATGTGGTCAGGATGGATTTTTTTTCCTTGAAAATATTCAGCAAATATTGTAAGGAAAGAGAGTACTGTCATGTAGCTGAAGAGACACTTGGGACAGAACATCATGAACTTGAAGAGACTCTTACTTAAGAGACACTTAGAACAGAACACTATGAACTTGGACCACACATGAATATTTAATGATTGGGACGATGTCAGCAGTAACCAAAGATGGCAGGATGAGCTCAGGAAGTCATATGATAGGCTATTTCTCCCTCACCACAAGCATTAATGTGTGTATCTAAGGATGATAGAAGAAAATGATGGCTATCATGGACACAGTTGCTCTACATGTTGCCATCTTCTCATTACTGCCCAAGCTTGGGCTTTGCTTCTGTTAGTTTGCATCAGTGCTGTGGTCTACAGCTTTCCTAAATTTCTTTGTATGCCATACAGCTTCTTCCCTCTGTTTCCCATTTCCTTTTAACCATGATTACTTTTTTTCTGAAAGTTATCAATATATGCAATTATTTTTCTCTGAATACATTTCATCAGATAGCTGAATTATTAAATCTAGTAATGCTAGTGGATGAGATGTCCCTTTTTACTGAGATGACATTACTTAAAAATTGGGAGTCTTTGAGTACATTAGCACAGATGCACCTGGCCTATCCTTAAATCTCTGAAGGAGGAGAGACTCAGGCACAGTTCTTCCCATGAAGCCCTGCAGCTGAAAGGAGAATGCCTACCACTGACCATACCAGAGAAATGACACTGCACAGGCTGTCAGCATGTGTTTACATCTGTGCTTACTTACACTGTTTAATAAATGGAGACAAGATCAAGAAAATATTTAATCATCTATTTTTAAACCATTAGTTTCTTAGTTTATTATGTAATGTGGATGGTTGTTTTGCCTGCATGTATCTCTGTATGTGTGTCATTCCAGAGGCCAAAAGTAGGTGTTTGAGGCCCTGATGCTATAGTCATAGATGGTTGTGAGCTGCCATGTGGTTACTGGAAACTGAAACCAGGTCCTCTGCAAGAGCATCAAGTGCTCTTAACCTTGGAGCCATATTCCCATCCCAGTAATCTTGGAAATGTTATGCTCTCCTGATTTAAATAACATTGTCAATATTTTCATGAATGCACAACCACTTTGGAGCAATGACTAAGACACAAAGGATGATAAAGATACCACAGAGGCAATATTAAACATTATTTGCTATAAGGAAGTTGTACTTCTGTTTAAAGAGAAATCCCCATTCTTTAAGTACATATCTGGAGATATTTATAAATTGAATGATGTGTTGTCTGTGGTTAAATTTAACCTAATCTGTTATAAAAGGTGATAAACTAGGTTGGAATAACATTGGCCATGAGTTAATAGTCTTTGAAGATGAATGTAGGCAAGTTTCTTATTTTTTCTCTCTGCTTAGTATATACTTGAAAATACCCACAATAAAAACATTGAATGACAGATATATCTCTTCTCCTTTTGAAATTTTTAGTAACTAAAATTCCTAATCTGACACCATGCATTTTTACTTTTAGTAATTGACATTAATGAGTACCATGAGGACCAAGTGGAAGAAAAGTATTGATTAATGCGAAATGAGTTGTCTCCACCAGGGATGGAGGTGACTGACCAGATGCAAGGCAGGGACCAGATGATACTGGCATGCCCAGGTTGGTATTGATGAGCTGTGGAGAGGTGAAGGATTGTTGGAACTAAGTAAGAGAAAATACACAATTTAAATAGATAAAATATAATTGTGGACAGGGAGAGAAATGACAATGGATGTATCTCCTTACTCCTTTCCCAAACCTGAGAAATAACTCTGACTCCATTGGCCACATGGCTTGGGTTGTGTAGTTGATTTGCTTGTCATTTCCCCACCCTTGGAAACTGTAGTGTGGAGACACCCTGAGAGAAGATTAACCTGTCTAGTTCACCCCTGAGAAATGGAGACCTCTTCACTCCTCTTGGAGGACACCCCAGAAGAGGGTTGTGGAAGACCATTTAGCTTCAGTTGTGAGTTTCAACTGAAGAATCATCTTAGTGACATTTGTCCTGACTTTAGCATATATATTCATTCACTGGCCTCCATGACAACACATTTTCAAACAAGATATTATATTTATTTTTATCTTTAAAAATTACCAACATCTAGATCTATAGTCACCTCTACTTACTGAATAAAGTAAAAGTAAAAAATAAGAAAAAGCAAAGCACACCTTTCAGAGCATGAGTGACATCTGAAGCGTGTGCTTAATTTTTTTTTTTTTTAAAAAATCAGTCACTGACAGTCAGCTTCAGGCAGCTACAGTCTGAAATGGCCTAGGATCATAAATATCCTGAATGTATTCAAATGCATGATTCTGACACCTGGCAGGTGCAACTTATAAAGTTAGAAACAGCCTACATGTGGGCATCTTAATTATAAATCTTTAAAGACCAATGTTTGTCATATCCTAGTGCATTTTTATAATGTGTTTTGTTGATGTACCTTGATGCTTTGCTTCGATTGTTCCAGAAGTGCTGACAGCTGAGCTATGTGCTGGGCATTGCTGATTCTCAATACATCTGATACTTAGGGTTTATAGCATCTCTGGAAAAATCGAGTTATCAAATACTGATCACCATGCATCTAACACCATGCATTTTTACTTTTAGTAATTGACATTAATGAGCACCATGAGGTGCTGAGTATTTTCCACTGTTTGGGGCATCTTCATAATGACCAATAAAAATATCCGGGACATTTATTTTGGGGGTTACAAATAAATTATATCTAGTAAGTGAATTCAAAAGTACAGAATCTGTGCATAATAAGAATTAGCTGTAGTTTTCTGTTTGCCTAAAACCTACTCTGTGGGTCACTAGTTCTAGTTTATTCTTTCTACGGCTTTTGTAATCGATTTAGAGAACTTGCCGCAGGCAAAATAGTACAGTAAACAATGTGTTTGTTCTTGAAAATATTTTGTGTCTCCTTAAAGATATTTAAGTTGTGTTTGCTGACTGGTTAGTAAAGCTAAAATTTAAAATACAAGTTCCCAAACGTAAGGATAATTTTTCTTGATTATGTTCATTTGTAGATCTTACCTTGGTACTGGAAATACACTATGTGCTCAGGAAATATTTGGACATAATAAATGAGCATGAATAAGTAGCAATATAGACCCCATTATAATAAAGACATTTGCATCTTTATATTGGGGCCAGTGAGCAAGCTACTTTACATGGTGAAGGGAAAGGGGAATTGTAGACAGAATGTAGGCTGATAACCAGTCAGTGTTGTAGCAAGAACATGAAAGAGATATGGGAACTGAGTATGTTTCCACATGCTGCCAGGAAGAGGCCAGGATTCAGTAACTCTCTGTAGCCTCTGCTGCTAGGAAAAGCAAGGAAATGGACATCCTGTAGAATATTTTAGAAGAAATGTATCCCAAAGACATCTCAGTTTTATCTAACTTTTTGCAATATTTGCACATGTGCTCACATGTATGTTGTGTGCATGTGGAGGTCATCAATTGATGTGAGGCATCTTCCTCTATCACTCTTCAACTTGTATTTGAGACCCAGTCTGTCATTGAACCAAGGTTCACTAGTTGGCTAGACTGGCTCACCAATGAACTACAGGATCCACCTGAGTCCATGGTCCAGCACTGGGCTTACAGAAGCAGGCCTGTGCACCTGAATTATTATATGAATACTGGGGATCTGAACTCAGGTCTTCATGCATGTAAGGCAGGCCCAGGTACTTTATCATCTGAGCCATCTACTCAGCTTGGTATGTGGATTTTATCTGACTCGTGACTTAGGTCATATTTTTGGCCTATAGAATGATCAGATAATTCACTTGTATTTTCTGAAACCACAGATTTTTGGTATTCTAGGAAAGGCACATTGAAGTTATTGGAAATAACACCCACTACCTGACATTTATAGTCTGATAAGTGGTGTCACAAATTTTAAAATCCATTAAGATATCCAACAAAGAGTGTTATGTATCAACATCAAACGTCATGTTGAGGAATGGAACGGAAATTTCCAGAGATGCTCCAGCCTTCAAATTTCACTATATAATTTGGCAGGTGCTCATAAAATTGATTGATTGACTTGGCACATCCTTTGGAACCAATAGTATATCTTGCCTGAGGACTAAAATAATTGATTTTTATCTCACTGTTTTGTTGTTTTCCAGTGTGAGATAAATTAGTATTTTATGTATTTATAAATCACATAGTAAGTAATATTTCTATATTTCTAAAAGTTTAATCATCAGACTTGGTGACAAAATATAGTGAGATCAATTTTATAGCACTAAAAGAAAGAAAACTGCCTCCTGAAACTTTGGGATTAATGTTCATGAAATAATCTAGCAATGAAGTAATGAAAATTAATGTTGTTTTAAAAATCATTGAACACAGACAAGATCGTGATTGCGTTTTGTCAGCCAACATGATTTAATAGTAGTTTAGACACAGATGACTGTGTTGTCTTAAGAATGAAATAAGATCATTTAGACTGTCCAAATGCTGCCTCATATGTAGGCTGTTCTCAATAAATAGAAAGCAATTGCCCTTGGAAATACTATTGTTTCTTAATCACTTTTTACTTACATATTACAATTGACACATGGTATCTGAAGAGATTCATGAAGTACCATGTGATATTTTGATTCTTCTATGCATTGGGTAATGATCAGCTATGAGAACACATCCATCACCTTCAATTTAATAATTTCTTTCTTCTATAACTGTATGCACATGGAGTGTTAGATCCCTGCCCTTTGTCTGTAATTTCTAGACCATTAAAATGATTTTAAAATGTAGGTTAATTTTCCCAAAATTCAAAATTGCATTGCTTGTAATCATTGCCATATGTCTAGCACAGTAAAAAGCTTTGCATTTTACTATCAGTCACTATTTGGATGTATGTTTTAAAAATCCCTTCAAATGGTGGGAAATGGCAATTACTTCCAAAGTTCCAGTCTGTAGATTTAGCTAATTCAGCATCATTTGATGTCAGGAACATTACTGAGACATTTACCCAGAGAGTTCATTACAACATTGCTGTTCATTCTATCCACTCTCAGAAAGGCAGTGGCCCCGTGGACAACTAGGGATTCCCTCTACTAGGAGTCAGCATTTCTTCAAACATTGGTATAATGCCCCAAATGGAGAATAAAACAACCTTCCTCTCTATACTGAAATCCCACTCTTTCTGTCTGCAGAGTGACACGAAGTGATTACAAAGCCTTCAAATGTACATTGAGTGAATAATTGATTGTATGGATTTGAAGAAGATGAAGGAAACAACATAAATTTCTAGTGTTTTCAGAAACATGCCACTTACTTATCAGAAGGCCACATGAACACAAAACCAGCTGTACAAATTGAGGCTACGTGAGCATTATCTCATATCTCATGTGTAATACTGTGTTGCAATGATAGGTATGCAGTAATATCACTTCTCTGCTAGGCAAATCTTCAGCTATTGACTTCTTGCCCTTCTGGGTCAAGAGGTGCTTGAGGTGTTATTATAGGATTTACACTTTTTTCTCACTTCATCTTAAACTAATAGAAACTTTATCTTGAGCTCAAGTCCAAATCTATAAGTCTGTCTCACTTCCTCTGTCTCCAGTGTAGATCCATTCATTTTGTACCTCATCTCCTGTTGCACGAGTTGTTCTACACTTTTACAGCAATTTCCAAAATAATCTAGAGGTAACCCCAAAATAGGAAATACGTTACATATACATTTATAACATTATATGTGTGCCTGTAAGCCAGAAAATAGAAAACATGTCCTATGTATATTATAACATTACATACATCTATATAAGCCCACAAAATAATGTGGTAGAACTCTGTTTCATATATACTCCAGGAGATGTATGTGCAAAAGATGTGGTCACTGATGGGATGAAAGAAAAAGGATATTGCTAGATATCAGAAAATTTCAAACGATAGGAAATTAGTATGCAGTTAGGGGAGCAGTGAAAGTTCACTTCAGGGAATTGTAAACCGTGAGACTAAGACTGAACAGACAGCTAATGTGTCCTGACTCATGCACATACTTTCATAAATCCCCTGGAGACTCCTCACTGGGTGTGGATTTTGTGCTTATAACTGAAGCCAACATCAAGGTGTTTATTCTGCAGTATTGATTGTGGCTTTTTCCCTATCCTGAGCTTCAGCTGTACTGCTAATGGTACCCTGATGCCAGCCCACTAACTTCTTTCAGACCTAGATATTCCTTCCCCTATATCACCCCAACTCACGTGTTCTAGTTTGCCTCCACTAGATACAGAAACTAAGGCAAGAATTTGAATGCAAGTTTATGGGATTTGATAGTAAGAATGTGAGGGGGAGAAAGAGGGAAAACAGTTTATAATTAGGCTGAAATGTGGGCAACTGGAACTTAGTCCCATTGTGGTATTCTAGAAGACTCTGTACTTTAAAAGTGTCATGTCATCCACTTGAAGGGAAATGGCCAGGACCTGATCTACAATCTCTGGACAGCCATTGCTGCCTCTGTCCTCGCTGGGAGATGGGCAAATTTAACGGACATACCTACAAAACATGCTGACACTCGGTAAGGTGTATCTGGAAGTGTCAAGGGGTTCTTGTGTGTAGATGCCAAGGAAGGGAAGGAAGAACCTCATCTGGAGCATCTGGTCATCTGGAGCTGAGTTACAAA
The DNA here is from genome assembly GCF_943737965.1 of Phodopus roborovskii. NCBI lineage: Eukaryota > Metazoa > Chordata > Mammalia > Rodentia > Cricetidae > Phodopus > Phodopus roborovskii. The sequence continues at coordinate 16,144,953 of NW_026126558.1, read as the reverse complement.
CCGGTATGGGAACTGAAATAGCTCATTAGGTTTGTACAGCCAGGGACTCTGCTCAGGAGCTGCAACTCCATACTCTTATTTGCCCCCCATACACACATACACACACATACATATATATGTATACACACACACATATATATATACACACAAATATACAAACATATATATGTATATACACATATGTGTATACACACATACATATATATGTACACAACACACATATATATATACACACAAATATATACACACATATATACATATATGTACACACATATATGTATACATACATACACATATATGTATATATACACACAATATATATGTATACACACACACACACACAACCTCTGCTTGTTTCAGTTATTTCAGATAGGCATTGCACCTTATCCTCTGGCTTACAGAGAATATTCCAAATAGACAGCCTGGGGTGGGGCTTGACAGATAGGTTACTCACTAGGATTGTCCCTGTTCCTTACATTACAAAGCACCTGGGACCTTTATTCCATCCTCACTCCAATGGCTCTCTTGGCTGACTTGAATTTTCCCAAGTGCATCTGAGACATTACCTTTTTGATGCTTGGCAAATCATGCTTGCTGTTTCTTTTAATTTCCCTTAACTACTTTTGTCTGCTGATTGTAATTGGAAATCACACTGACTGGTGTCAGAAGTTTGAAGATTCTCCTACTGTCCCCTTGCTGGTGATGGAGGAGCAAATGTGGCAGGTACTTCCAACTCTGATGTGCTCAAGTTTTGCCTTCTTTATCTTCTCCTTCTTTTCTGCCAGAGAAGTTAGCCTACTTTCAAGTTTACTTTCCACCAAGGACCATATTTCTAATTTGTGCCTGAATTGACTATTTTGAAAGTTCTACAATCTGTTAAAATTTAATATAAAATGTCCTCAAAGTTCAAACTGTGTCTTGGTGCAGTAAGGATCAGGCTGGCTTTTCATGGCTTAACCAATACATTTTACATGACTGCTCTAGTCAGCTTTAACTGTCAATTTGACACAGCTTAGAGTAGCCTGAAAAGAAAATCTCGATTGAGGAATTGCCCAAATCAGATTGACCCATGAGCCTGTTGGCACATCTGTAGGGAATTATTTTGATTGTTAGTCGATGTAGTAGATTCCAGCCCATTGTGGGCAGCTATCTAAGCATGAGTCTGAGAGTGAACCAGCTAGCAGTATTCCCCCCATGGCTTCCCTCCGTGAAGCACTGTAACCTGGAAGATGAAGCCAAATAACCCTCCTCCTTCCCCAAGGTGCCTTTGGTCAGGGTGTTTTATTACAACAGCACAAAGAGAGCTAAAATAATGACCCAAGTTTTTAACTAGTAATATTCAGTGTTGTAATTATTCAGGAGCTTTTGGAGATGTAGAATGTGACATTCTACCTGAGATCAACTTTGTGGTAAACCTCTGAGGAGGGGCTTTCAGACTTTCAGCCCTCTGCCTGATATTTCATGGACACTCCAAGATTGGGTAGCATACTCACAGTAGCATTCTCCTTGATTAAAATCCAGGACCTCAGGGCACAAACCTTTCTCCATTGTGTGTGTGTGTGTGTGTGTGTGCGTGCGTGTGCGTGTGTGTGTGCATGTGTGCGTGTGTGCGCGTGCGTGTGCGCACACACACGCACACACACGCACACACACAGTGAATGTGAGAAATAAGGTTGATGTCAGGAATTGTCTGCCTTTGCTTTTACTTTTCTCATTGATGCAAAGTCTCTTGTTCAAATCTAGGCATTACAGATATGACTAGTCGCACTAGCTTACTTCCTCTGAGGATCCCCCATTTCTTCCTTCTGAGGCTGGCATTACAGACAGGCCACTGCAACCACCCAGCATTTTCATGGGTCTAGAGATATGAACTCTATGTACTAGCATAGCTAATGAGCCATCTCCATAGCCGCTGAGAATCTGAATCTGAGAATTTTTGTTTTAGCTGTAGCTCTAGGTTAATGCCAGTAAACATTAATTTGAATAGCATCACTTTGAAGGACCTGGCTTAGATTTTTAAAATGAACAAGTCATGTATCCTATCAAATTGTTCACCACAATTAGCATTAGTGCAGATTTCAAATTAAGAAAATTAAAAATCCTTTGTTTTGTTTTGTTTTGGTTTGAGATGGGGTCCTGCTCTGAAGACTGGGTTAGCCTGGAACTCACTAGGACCCCAGCCTCATCTTAAACTTATGAAAATCCTCCTGTCTCAGTCTCTCAGGGTTATAGGTATGTGACAGCATGTCCTCTTAGGTCCCAAAATACGTTTGAATTGTGTTACTTACATGCAGACCCAATAATAATTCTGGAATCCAGGTCCTGTTTGGAAGGCTGTGAACTGCAATATTAAGCATCCACAATATGAGCTCTGTAGAAGATAGCTACCAGAACAATAAGAGAAGAGAAAGCCACATTGCAAACCTACTTTCTACTTCATTATTTTCCAAAGATATCATAAGACTACTCAAAATGATTAGAACACACCCTTGAGGACAAGGGGAAAATGTGGAGTGCAGAGATTTATTTCCCAACAAACATTGCTTGCTGTGCTCAAGCACACATTGTCATCTGGGAAATGTGCCTCAGTCAAACACAAAGGAAAAAACACATTTTTTTTTTGAGTGTGGAGTCCTTAGAGAGGAACTCTAATTTGAAATAACAAATAGACATGAATTTGAATTTTGAGAGCTTGCACACACACATAGATACCTGGTTAGAGATTCATTGCTGGAGTACAGATGGACTTAGGTCTCAGCTTGGGGACAGCCATTAAAGAAGGGCCAGCTGTGTCAACTGCTATGCTGAGAGGAAGGGAGCCAGAGTGTTCACCCTGCCTCTGCTTTAGACCTTGCTGTGAAATGACACTTTGCCTGAGAAATATGTTCTTAGCATAAGATCCAATCACTTTATCATGAAGATTATAATTTCTATAACTCTGTGAAAAGGCTTTAACAAGCATGAATGTCTAAATTTCATTTTGACATGGAGCCTGTTTTACTTGTTTTTACTCCCGAATCATCACACCCAGCTTCTCCCCCAAAAGATACTCTTTTACTTAGCAATGCCTTTTCCACTGGGAAAACAAATAAACAACACAAAAACTTTATTAGAAAAATTTTACTGTTGCTGTAGTTATTCTCAACAATCAGAGCAATTTTCACACCCAGGGAGATGCTCCAGAATATATCCTTGATGGGAAACATCAGAGTGGGGGAGGGGCTAAACAAATCAATTTAGGGTAACGCTCAGCACTTTCCACACATTCATTCACCCTGGTGACAATGAGAGTAACTCCTAGTACTCAGCTCTGTCACTTGGGAATCTCTGTGCATCCTTATGCACTGTTGGATGTAGCAAGATGCAGGAGACTCAGTCCTAGGATCCAGAATGCCCACTACCTAGTGATGTTAGGAGGCCTGCAAAGGAGTTGAGATGAGGGCTGGGGAGGTGATTCAGTGCAAGCAGCAGGGCATAAAGTCACACTCCCATAATTTATGTGAAAAGCTAGGATGGCTACAGGCATGGGAGGTGGAGACAGGCTGATAGTGGGGGCAACTTAGCCAGGCAGCCTAGTCGAGTCATTGAGTTTCAATGATGAGAGTCCATCTCAAAAATCAAGGTGGAAGGTACTTGAGGAACAGGACCTGAGGTTGACCTTTGATCTTCACATGAAGTTGCATACATGCATAACACCCCCCACCCCCGCTCCTTGGAAGTAACAGAGACAGCACTCTAACTCCACTTCCAGATCAGGCAAGGAGTCAGCTTGATTGGGAAGAGGAGGATGGGGATATTGTGGCTGGGAGGAAGCTGACTCAAAGTCACAGTGGCTAAAAACAACACAGCCAACTCCTGAAGCCATTAGGCTCCACATGGGGCACAGAGGGCATCCTTGGCTTCATTTTCAGCTTTTACAAAAAGAGACTTCAGTTTGCTGTGCTGTGCAAACGTCTGCTAAACTCTAGAAGCTCTCGATGCCTCTTCAGAGAACTGTTGGATCTATCAAGAAGCTATAAAATAACTCAGACATTAGGGGCTTAAATGAGTTCAGAGAAAAATATAGTCAATACAATTGCTTTATTTCATTTTTCCCAACAGAAACAAACTCCATTAGACTGTGAGCACTTCAGTGTGTCTAATATTTTCCCTGATTGTTTTTCCTTTGGATATTCTTCTTCATGGGGACGAATAGGCATGCCAGAGGGAAGAAAAAAAAATCAAATGGCACCAGCAGAAAAGTTATGTCTATTCATTGCAGCAAGTTCTGGCCTCCACTACATCTGAAAATTCATGGGAAAATATGTACCTTTTAAAATTCAGCTTTTTGTTAGTCATTCATCATGACAGTTTCTGATCCTGGTGGCAGAAGAGAGGTGCTGGGTTTGTTTACTTATTTTACAAGCTGACCTTGAGCAAGCTATTTAAATACTGTCTATTTCTGATGCAAAGTCCTTCACTTTCATGTAAACTGGAGAGTCTGCATTGGCAAGTGCACACTACCATGCATATATACATCCCAATGTTTCCAAGGGCTGGCAAGAAATGATAATTATTAATTAGGATGGGTATTAATTTGTATTTACTGCTATTAAAGTGCAGTGATAAGATTATTTTATAGGTGGAACTCTATTATGTGTGTGAGGGTGTGGGTATGTAATGCTCTGTGGAGTCAGAAGACAATTTGAAAGGAATCAAGTCTCTCCTTTTACCATGTAGTTCATGAAGATTGAACTCCAGTCATTGATGTTGGCAACAAGCAAATTTACCCACTGACTCATGTAACTGGCACCATACTTGAAGAAACTCTAACTTTAAATAAATGGCCACAGGAATTGATACTGCTTTCTGTCCACTTCTAGAGCAATAGGTTTATGAATAGGCTTTTTCTTTCCTTCGCCTTTCCATCCAAATTCTACATGATATTTACATGACTTCTGTAAGAGAAGTTTTCACTTATGCATGTATAATTTGAAATCAAATGCTCTTACTGAAATTAAATTTAAATCATCTTGTTATGTACTTAGACATTTAGGTTACTAAAATGCTTTTATTTCCAAAGAAGTCCCAGATAATGTTCACAGGTAAGGATTTAAAAGCCAGAAGATCATGACAAAGAATTTACCCTCTGTTACTGGTGATGCATCCTTCAGATCTTACCATGACAAGCTCCTAGGCTGAGCTCATCTGGTAGGTCTTCCATCTTTGTCAATAGAAGCAGGCTGCAGACATTTAAAGTAGAGCCACAGCCACAGCCCTTTCCCTAAAGCTATTGCTAGCTTCATTGATAAATACATTTGTTCTGAGCAGAAATCAGCAGAAGTGGGCAACACAATACTCTGGGGTCAGAGCCCTCAAGCATGCTCCTTTACCCAGGAGAGCTGTGTATTAGAGCTGTTTTTCTTTCTATGAAACACAGCTGTCTAGAGGGCTGACTACTCTCAGGAAACACAGATGCCCACTGTGAGTCCCTCAGACCAGACATCAGGGGGTTCATAACCTATCCTAGTTGTTTACATCAGCTTCTTAGAGGACATCTGGGAACCTGACATGATCTCTTACCTTCATGAACTTCATGAACCCTTTTTCTGGCTGTATATTCTCCAAATGTGGTGTGCTAAATTAGTGCCTTATTTGTATTTGTATTTTTAGAGCATCTTGAGTAAAAATCAATGTACATAGAATGACATTTGGCAGATCTGGTTTGTTCATGAGAACCAATGACAGATACCAGCTTTGCTGTAACCCTTGCAAAGATCTCTGAGTGAGAGGTTTTAGTTAACCAGGACAGTAGTGGAAAAACAAAAAATAAAAGATTTTTTTTGCTATAACTAAGGAAATAGCTTCTAAGAAGACTTAAAACTGGATTAGTGATATCAAATTTATTGTTAAGTTTTACTTTACTAAAGGAATAGTTCTTTTTCTTACTGCTACAACTAAATGTCTGACATTAAGCAGCATAAGAAAAGGAGGATGTATTTAGGCCCATGGTTTAAAGTGTGTAGAGTCCATTTTGGTTGGTGAGGTATGGTGCTGGGAGAGACTGGTGCCTGTAGCAGCAGGGGTGTGAGGATGCTACATTTTCGTATCTAGGTGGAAAAGGAAGTAGAGAGAAATCAACAAGAAATCCTCAAGGCCCACCCTCCAGTGACCCATTTCCTCTAGCTAGATCTTACCTCCTGAAGGCTCCACCTTTCAAAAAACAAGGCCACCAGGGAGAGAACATGCCTTCTAACACACAACTTGTAGAGGATACTTCACATCTAACTTATATGATAGCCAACCACTAAATCCAACAAATGATTACAACTGCCTGACTACAAAACTAGTTACTACAGTTGCTAGCCAGCCATTCTCCACTATAAACAAGCCTATAGTCAAAGTCAGGCACTGTAAATGGAACAAGAAAGAAAGAGGCTTATTGTATTCGTGATACCTTTGATTTCGTCTGTGAGGTAGGAGTGAGGCAGCTAGTGGTGGAGTTGTATGTGTGAAAGCCTCAAAGAGTTCTTAAGAGTATCACAAGTATCAAACAGAGAGAAGGTAAAATTGCCATAGGAGAGCCAGCTGCCACTCACAGTAGCAAATTTGGCCACTTTGGTGCTGAGTCACCAAAGTATGTAAATACGCTGTTTTTCCTCCCATCTCCATCAGGCATGATTACGGAGTGTTCTTATTTATGTCTCATTCTACAATAGCCTTGGGATGATATTGCCTGATGTTGGTGTCCTAAGAAACTATTTATGTTCTGTGGTGAAATGCTATCCTGGCTCCTAACTGACAGGCTGGGGCTGCTTTTATCTTTTTGTACCATCTTTCTCATCAGGCATGCCATGGATCAGTCACTCCTTTCACAACCTGCACACAAATCACCAACCATCTAAAACTATCCTGCAAAGCCAGGCAACATCCTCCTCATCAATTGATAGTTGATACAGCCACAACTCTCAGAAGTCTGGGAGCTTGCTGATGGTCACCTGTCAGTGAAAAGAATCTGTTTATCATAAGAATAATTCTGTAGATAAGGAAACAATGGATAATTTTCAATCAAGCCAAGTGGCTGAGGGGAGCCAATGAGTCTCCTACAACTGTGACATTGGGCTATCACTTAGGTATGCAAAAGTGCAGAAATGAAGCTTCATGGGTAGGGATATGTAGGGGGCATTTTAGAGCACTGTGATCCAAAACACAGAGGAAGGAAAATGGGGGTGTAAAAGGAAATGTATCAGGGTAGTGGATAAACACCTCGAGCATGTGTGAAGGCTCAGGAAGTTTGGGAGAGTTAGGATACAGGACAAGGGTGGGGTTTCATCTGAAGGATAGATAAAGGAATGCTTTGTTTTTCACTGAAAATGTTTTCAAGATGGGCATGGCGAATGTCATGAGAACTAATGTTCATCAAGCATTAAACGCCCATTCATTTATTCACCAAAAACTGAGCATTGTGCCATAGACAATTGCAAAATGTGAAGGAGATTCAATATGTGTTAAGATTTTCCCTATTTTTTTCTCAGTTTTAGTAGTCTACCAAGAATTTCGTACAATATATTTTGATCATATTTATCCCTTCCCCCTTCCTAGATCCACCCTCTTCCCTACCCTACCCACCCAACATCAGGAACAATTTGTGCTACCCACATACTCTTGATGGTATGACTTTCTCTGGGAGTGTGGTGGACCTGATAGGGGCCACACACTTAAAAAAAAAATCCTTCCTCTCTTACATATCTCAAATGTCAGAATCTCCCGATTTACCACTATGCCCAGAGATTAGTACATCTCTTAACCTTTATCAGAGAAGCCATTTTGTTTTCAATAGAGGATGTTTGACACAAAGAGCCACAACTGGTTAAGGTACAGAGAATATGAGACTGTGGAATGATCATACCTAATTTGGACATCTATATCACAGCCCTTAGGGATCATTGCAGAAGAGGGGGTGGAAAGATTAGAAGATCCAGAGGTGGCAGATGACTACAAGGAACAGTGTTTCCTGACCACAGCAAGGAAGTTGCACATATGAACTCATGGCTGATGTGACAGTGTGAGCAGGGATTGTGCAAGCTATTTCATTTAGAGCAGACATCACAAACTGACATGAAGAAATGACCTTATTATGATACAGTTTCTGTTTTAGCAATCAAGTATATGGAAACCTAGGATATAAGAGAAGCAATAGCAAACTCACTTTGGGCATGAAGGAAAAGCTCTGTGAGATTTGGGCCACAGGTTCAAGCAGCAAGGAGCAGGTTCTAAGCAGAGAATCTATGGGGCATTTTTGGGTGAAGAGAGATTAAGGGAAGCTGAAAGTGAGCAGTGAGCACTGAGCACAGATATGACATAGGGCAGACAGGAGAATGCTGGTGACCCCTTATTGCCAATAGAGTGATAGAGAGTAGGTTTGCCTGATGAAGGACCAGATATTAATGAGAGCAGGACATACGAGACAAGGGCTCTTTACCTCTTTTCCCCCTCATACACGACAGGGCTAACAGTTGAAAAAGAGGATTTGGAATGTAGATATAGCCCACATAGGGTATCATGTGGAAAGATTCCTATTCATAGTTATACATTTCTAAGAATGGAATATATAGGAACCATTGCAGATCTAACAGTAGCAGTAAATAACTAGACATAATAAGGCCTGAACCATAAGATACCAGTATTATAGGTAATTCATAAATCTGTCATTTCATGAATAAAATTTCATGGTTATAATGACAGAATTACAGGTATGTATAATGTACACACACATATATTTACTTATATATTTATATGCATAAACATATGCAGAGAGGTTTCATACTGGGGGTACAGCTCTCTAGGCCTGTGTAGCATACAAGAAAAGCTTTCAGAATGTTAAGCACTGCAATATATTTACTTCTGTGAAGCTGCTTCAGCTTTGACTTGCATAGCCATAGACAGCAGTTATTTTCACCTTTAGGCACCATGCAAAGCCTCTGTGTATTCATCCTTTGTGCTCATGGGGATAACGTAGACATTAAAAAGTAGAATCAAAGACACTGGGTCATGTGGAATCCACATATCAGGGGAATAGGACACCATGTAAAAGTGCCCTCAAGAGACTTAGCACTCCACACACACAAGTGTTCTTGATTCCTGTACTAGTGCCAACACATCCTGTTATCTGGCTTCCTGACTCCAGCTTTTTAAATACAAAGTGATATAATAAAACCTTTTGGATATAACATTAGGCTTGTCTATGCCTCTCTATTTTTCCTGTGTTACTTTGCTAATGCTGCCACCTTGAAAAATTGTCTGCACTTCTGATGTTCCCATGTCTTTCATTAAAGCATTATGGAGCTGATCATGTGCACACAGCATTCACACCAGGTCTGCAAAGCAGGGCATTCTCATAGTAGAGAAGAACATGACTGTTTCCAAATGAAAAATTTAGGAAGTATTGGAGAACTGAATTACAGGTAAATAGCCATGATCACAATTCACTTTGGAGCTATCCATTATTTTGATGTGTGCATATGTGTGTGTAATAATCTGGGCACCCATGTATGAGACTTTGCATGTGTGGGCATATACATGTGTGCAAGTACACATGCATAAATGTACATATTATTGTAGAGGACAGAGACTGATGTTGGATGACTTCCTGGATTTCTCTCTTACTTAAACTCCAGAGCTCTCTAATTAAACTAATCTAACTAGCAAGCTTGCTCTGAGGATTCCCTGTTTCTACATCCCCTTATTATCATTATCATTATTATTATTATTATTATTATTATTATTAATTTTTTCTTATTTTACATATCAACTCCAGTTCCCTCTACCTCCCATCTTCCCATTCCCGACCCCCTCATCCCATCCCCCATGCACTCCCCAGGGAGGGTGAGGCCTATAAGGGGGAAGAAAGCACACCTAAAATGTAAGATCTAAAAGGGGAGATTTCTTTTTTTATTTTACATATCGATCCCTGTTCCTTCTCCCTCCCTCTCTTCCTCACTCACATGGCCCCCAACCACCTTCCCATCCCATTAATCCCCACTCCACAGGGAGGGTGATGCCTTCCAGGAGGGGTCAACAAAATCTGTTTGGAGTAGGGACTAGGCCCTCCCTCCTGCCTCTAGGTTAAGGGAGTATCCCTCCATGGGGAATGTGCTCCCAAAGTCCTTCCGTGCACCAGGAGATACATCCTGGTTCCACTGTCAGAGGTCCCAGGTCTTCTAACTGAGACCCATGTTCAGGGGGTCTGGGTCAGTCCTATGCTGGTTTCCCAGCTATCATTCTGGGGTTCATGAGTTCCCCCTTGTTCAGATCAGCTATCTTCATGGGTTTCTTGATTCCTATGCCTATCACTTCTCCTTCTCTGAAAGTGGATTCCAGGAGTTCTGCTTAGTGTTTAGCTGTGGGTGTCTGCTTCTGTTTTCACCAGCTACTGGATGAAGGCTCTAGGATGGCACATAAGGTGGTTATCAATCTCATTATCAGGAAAAGGCATTTAAGATAGCTTCTCCACTATTGCTCAGATTGTTAGTTGGGGTCTTAGGCATATACCTAAAAGATGAACATCCATGCAACAAAGACATCTGTTCAACTATGTTCATAGCAACATTAGTTGTAATAGCTAGAACCTGGAAACAATTTAGATGTCTCACACCTGAAGAATGGATAAAGAAAATGTGATACATTTATACAAGGGAGTACTACTTATTGGGAAAAAAACAGTGGAATCTTGAAATTCCTAAGCAAATGGATGGAAGTAGAAGAAACCATCCTAAGGTAACCTGTTATGAGTAGGTTTTCCTGCCTGCCAGGTCTCATTGCTGTGCCAGCCCCAAATAACACGCAGAGACGCTGTATTAGATATAATGATGTTTGGCAGTTACTAGTTTCTTATTGACTAGCTCTGTCTTAAATATTAACCCATTTTTATTCATCTAAGTATTTCCACATGCTCTCATCTTACCGGAGAGAGGGCCCAGACCTCTGTTCTCTCAAGTCTCTACATGTTAACTCTCCTCCTACCTCTTCCAGGAACCTCCTTGTCTCCTAGTCACACCTATCTTGCTTTCCTATTACCAACAGGGCTTTATTCATTAACCAATAATTGAAACAGTAACCCAGTTACAAAAAGTTGAACGTGGTATGTACTCACTAATATATGGATTTTAGACATAGAGCAAAGGATCACCACCCTACAATTCACACTGCCAGAGAAGCTAGGATAAAAGGAGGACCCTAAGAGAGACAAATATGATCCCCCACAGAAGGGGAAAGGGACAAGATATCTTGTGCATATTGGGAGTAGGGGGAGGAGCCAGTGAGTGGAGAGGGAGTTAGGAGAAAGAGATGGGGAGAAGAGGAGGGGAGAGGAGAACATGAGGGAGCAGGAAGATTGAGTCGGGGAAAGAATAGAGGAGAGCAAGAAGAGATACCATAATTAAGGGAGCTGTTAGAGATTTGAAGAGAAAACTGGCACTAGGGAAATATCTAGAGATCCACAACCCTTTCTGTGGGATTATAGGTAGGTCCCTAAGACCACCTGGTATTTATGCAGGTGCTAACCCTTATGCTTGCACAGGAAATGCATTACTTGTTGAGCCATGTCCCCAGTCATCAGCAGGTAAACTGAAATACAGTATGCTGCAATGCTCAGTAAGCATTCTGGCTTTTTGCTTATATGATAAGTAAAGGCCAAGAAATGTAAGGTTTCCTCTTTCTTGTGAGGTCACTAGAACACACAATGAGAATAGAGTAAGGCTCCCCATCTGGAATATCCTGGGAATAGATGCTACATGGGATGTGGAGTTTTCATAAAGGAAGGACAGCCTAATAGGAAATTAAAAGAAGGATGTATGTCGTATTTCCTGTCTGTGCATTCTTTTGTATAATTATGCGACTAATGTCATTAGATATTGCTAAATAGAGGCAACTTAAAAGATAAAGTCTTGTCACCTAACAAAACTATTACTAAAACTTTGATGTATCTTCTCTTTCTTATTTCATGCTGCTTAACTTTGAGTTAATTTATAAGTATGCTGATCACGCAATCATGTGTCACACTTAAGTAATGAAGAGAGCATGCTAATTTTCCAATAGTCTGCAAAAATCAACGTTTTAATTGCTTTATAATATTCTATCAAGCATGTGTGCCAGGTTAATTGTATTTTAGTGCTCTGGACTTGAAAGTAAGTTGACATCTTAAAAATGTATAGTATTAATTGTGAATTAATAATCTTAGACATGTTGACATATCTCCCTGTAAGATTTTGTGCTCATTCATACCTCATACAACACTTGTGTGGCTTCACAGAGAGGGAGCAATTTTGGTAGAATTGTCTTCATGTAGCTCAGTGATCGGAACAGTCCAGGTGTTGATTGTGTTCTAGGTGGAGAAATCAACCACAGTGTGTGTTTAAGAATTTACTTTAGATACAGATATTCGGTGGAATGCTTTGGTATGTATGTACATTCTATAGTGCTCAAGTCAAGCTAATGAACATACTCCATCACTTGTTTTCAAGTACACATAATACATTATACCCCACAGTAATACTGTAATTACCAGGAGACAATTAAAGTGAAGCTTCAAAATAAAGCAAAGTCTTCACCAGGTATAAAAACAGTCTATCAGAATACTGGACATTGCTTTAAAATAAGTATTTTGCTGAAGATAAGTTATCCAAGTCATGAGATAATGAACCCACCACCAGTCTACTGTATTTTGGCAAGATCTTGGGGCTCAAAAACCCCCAATAAAGTGGGGTTCCAGGAATCCATTATCAGATGGCTTACACTGCCTATAACTCCAGCTCCAGGGTACCTGGTGTTCCTTCTGATCTCTGAGGGCTTCTGCACATTGGACAGGAGGACTGAGTTTGAGAGGCCAGCTTGGGCTAGGTAATGAGAAATTGCAAACTACAAGAAGAAAATAAAAGCAATATAGAAATTCATAATGGAATAGTTTTTTTGATGTCTTGTTAACAAAAGACTGATTGATAATGTGATTGATATCTATATGAACAAGTTTTATTGAATTTGTCTGTAAATGAACAGAAATTCTAACATCACACCATATGTCCTGGGTCTATTTATTAAAAATATATATAATTTAAAAGGAATATATATATGTATATAAAACATATATATGCTTCATTATGTAATTTTCATACATTTTGAGTATAGCCCATTACCCTCTATTGCTCTCCCCTTTCTCCAATTTTATAATTAATAGCTGTTAATAAAAGAAAAAGATTGCTCCAAAAATTGGAGGGAAGTAAATATATCACATTCAATGAGATAATCCTATTCCTTAATGTCTATGCCAGAGTTCAGCATTGTGAAGTTTGAAATAGCCTAAAGTAAATGTATACAAAAATACATATGTTTCAAATAAAGAAAATAATCTTTTTCTTGAATTCTTATTAGAAAATGACTCAGAAGCAAAAGACTACTGTAATGAAAGTGTGAACAACCCTCTCAGGGGCAGAATCACAGTTCCCAGTATGACCCAGCCATGGTTATTAAATGTGACAGTAGGATACAGTGTTCTAGAGGCCGTGTCTGGGAAACTACATGGGTGACCATTGCTTGTTCCCTGTGCTCACTGAGATCTGAAACTGCAATTACTGAGCCAGAATAAAAAACAAAGAACTCGAATTTTCAGTATCACTAACTTCTATATAAATTATTTTGGAAAAGTACAGAGTATACTTTTTTTGCAAAGTAAACTTCTACATTGCTACAGAATATGTTTTACAGATGTGGATAATTGTATCAAACATAATTTGTCTTGATTATTAAATTCAGTAAGATTTATTTGTGATGCATTGAGAGTTATTAAATTAATTAGATACAACAAAATAAATAAGCATCTTTCTTGTTACCAGGAAAATTTGAAAATATTTACCTAGAGAAGGAAAAGAAAGGATATAAAAGAAAATAATACAATGTATGTAACACATTCCTTATATAAACAAGTTAATCTTATAGTACCTGCTTCCTGCACTCACTTTATATACCCGGTTAACTAAATAGCAAATAAATAGCACACTCTGGCCATCACCAGCCTGAATAACCAACAGTCCATGGTCAATCTTGGCCTTTCCCTTTGTATGTCGCTCACCCACCCATTATTATTCTGAAGCATATTTCATGTACCCTAACCTTTCATCCTTCAATATTGTGGTGCAAATCTCTGAAAAGTAAGAGCCTTTTTTAATCACTCCTCCAACATGCACACACGTTCACTCACTCACTCATGTACATTATTAAATAGCAGGTGTCAAAACTTAAAGTGCAAGCTGGCCACCAGTGTTTCATGCCTTGCACATACTGACTACCTCTTCTAAGATTTCAGTGTAGTAAGAAATGGAAAGCATTTAGTGGTAATAACTGTTGCTTTCAGGTTCTATGCTCTAAATATCACCCCATCTGCCACTCAGTCATAGTTCCACTCCCTGGGGATCTGCCAGAGGTGCCAATGTTCTTGGAGGATGGATGCTTATTTCAATGATTTTAGTGACATGACATTCAGACCTGAAGGCAGACCACCAGTGGAGGTCCCTGTTGCTTCTTTACTCATTATTTTTACATGTGTGATCAGAGAACTTGAGACCATTCCAGAAGTCTTCAAAGGGCAGTTGGAACATATGCAACAATGGACTCTACACTACAGGTGTCAACCAAGAGAAATACAGTTTAAGTGCAAAATCATAAGCGTGGTGCTATAATTACTGTGGAATACTAGCAAAGTTTGCCTCTGATTAGTTCTTTTAATTTCTTTGTTGTAGACAGCACTCTGGCACTTCATCTAGTTTTCTACAGAAAGTTCTGGTTACACTGTATATTATAAATAATGCAGTTCTTAAAACACAAATAAGCAGAGCTTAAATTAAAATACTTATATGGCATCATTAAGACTGGGTGCACTCTGTTTTATAAACTGACTTCAGAAGATGTACCTAAATATAAAAAAAGTTATTTATCTTTGAATGGATGGTGCACCTTTGAGATATTTTTCAAATGTTAATCAACCAATCTCAGTTGCATTCAGAGAGAAACAATATGGATATTTAGGGACTGCTTGTTGCTTCACGACACTGTAATTACAACCACTGAAGTATAATTTCCAAAATTTACATGCAGAAGCAAACTAGTTAAAAAGGAAATAAAACTCTGCATTAAAGAAATTAAAACTACTTTTGTTGAAGTTTCTTTTGTTAGAAGTATTTTCTGGATAGCTTTGCAGCTCTGTGGTGAAGTGTTTGCCTAGTGCCCACACACCGTATTTGATCTCCAGCTCTGTAGGAAAGAGAGATAAAGGTGAAAGCACAGAATTGTCAACAGCATTTACATATGTATTTGGTTATATTCTTCAAATGCAATCGTCTCTTTGGTCAAGATTCATCTGAGGGAGAGAGTGTGTGAATCTTTTGACCATCTATCTGGATATTTCAGATTTTCAATCCAAATAACGAGATTTAGAGTAGACAAGGGTACACCTGAGATTGACAGCTGTGGACACTTGTGTACAGCATAGGCACACCTGTGTGTGATGGGGACTTGGCATTAGGCAGGCCAGATAGTAATCTCCTTGTCTGACTTAGTACTTCACACTGGAAGACCTTACATAGATTCCTGTAGCAAGCTTCTAGATGCAGAATGTTTAGAAAAATTCTGATTCCAGCTTCTCTAGCTGCTAAAATGGTAGAAGAGCTATATTCTCTGTGCCTCTCCCAAAGTCAAAGTGGCCATGTTTAAAGGTTTGAGTACTTACTACACCCTTTCTCCCTCTCTCCCTTCCTTCCTCACACACAGACAGACAGATACATGCACAGAGAGAGAGAAAGAGAGAGGGAGGGAGAGAGGGACAGAAAGAGGCAGAGAGAGAGAAGGAGGGAGGGAGGGATGGAGGAAGGGAGAGAGAGAGAGAATAAAAATGTATGGTCGTTCAGTTGTAGAGAAAGTAGCATTCTTTCTCTAGATGCAACAAATGGGAACTTGGGAAAGATTAAAATCAGAGCATTACAGGCGGTGGCAGCAGTCTGGGCTTCAGCTGACCATACTGAAAGCTCAGAGACAGCACACTGAAGGAACTCAAAGTGTCAATCAGACTGGAGGATAAGCTTTGATGACCTGTGGCACAGAATGATGACTCTTATTAATATGGTGTCATGCACTTCAAAATTGCAGAAAGAGTAGATTTTCAGTTTACTCACACACCCAAAAAATACGACAATTACATGATACAATGGATTCGTTAATTACTTTGAATTATTTTATAATGCAATTATGTATCAGAGCATAATTCTATACTTGAGAAGCACATACAAATGTTATTTATCTATTACATTTTTTTTGTCAAATTCAAATCCATGCCCTTCCCTGAATTTCTCAAACAACAAAAATGTTTAAAAAGTAAATGAAACAAGGTTTTTGTTGGGTAACTGGGTAGCCCAGGCTGGTTTTGAATCCACTCTTCTGCCTCTGGCTACCTCTCAAGTGCTAGGATTACATGTGTATACACCATGCCCACATATTTGTAAAGAGATTGAAACCTTTGTCTCCTGGATCCCAGTGTTTCAATGGGTAGCTGGTAAGTGTGAGAATTCTAAGGAGTGGTAGATGCTTTATTGTCTTTATCCTTAATTCCTTTTTATGCGGAAGGAATGAAGGTGATTTTAGGGTTTTGTTTGTGTTGGGATTGGTGATGGTTGGTGTTTGAACAGAAAAATTGGTTGTAAAGATGAAAGAGTTTTGGTGAATATGAAATAAATGAGCATGCATCACCATGTGGAGTAGAGCATTTCCTAAATCACAGATATCTTAGCATTAAAAATGGAGTGCATGCACTCAAACATTAAGTATTCTGTATCTTTTGGTTCCATTTATTTGCACCAAGTTTCCCATGGATATGTGAGACATTTCCTGGTGTATTATTTTATTATATCTGGCAGTGTTTCAAAGGCAATGCAACTAGGCAGGTGCTATTATTGATTGAAATAAAAATTTGCACCTATCTGTCTAACTCGATGTCAACTGTGTGCATTTAATCACCTTAGGCTTCCAGAGGACAAACATGTTTATCTCTTGATGATGAATAAGCTAAGGAAGACTATATGATTTTGGTCTCCACTTACATTATTACTAAATAATGGGGATTCTCTTCTGACTTTGAGATTGTGAAACTCTAATTGTATGAATAAACTGTAAAGCAATTGAAGATTAATGAATCTAAGATAATACAGAATTATTGTGTGTCTATGTGTGTGTGTGTGTGTGTGTGTGTGTGTGTGTGTGTGTGTGTGTGTGCATATATATGTGCCTGGGAGCTTGTGCTGCAGCATATATGTCGGGGGTCAGAGACCAAATCACAAGTCGGTTCTCTTCTTTGTGGTGTGAATTGTAGATTTCAAACCCAAGTTACTGGAGCTGGAGAGATGGCTCAGGGGTAAGTGCACTATCTATTCTAGTGGATCCAGGTTTAGTTCTCAGTACTCACATGGTGGCTCACAACCGTCAATCACTCCAGTTTCAAGGTGATATGCAATTCTCTGGCTTTCATGGGCATCAGGCTTATATACATTACACATACAGATGTACAGACAAAACACTCATATGTATAAAATAAATAAATCTAAAACCCAACAAACAAAACCCTCATGTCATTATGCTTCATGACAAGTACCTTGATCAAAAAGCTATCTCACTGGCCCCATTCTGTGCATTCTAAAAGTAGTGGGTGAGCTTTAAAGTTAAAGGCAACATTAAAAGGGAGTACTGCATCTTCGTGTTTGTAAAGTCTCAATACTACACCTATGGATGTAGTAATAAGTCATTAGGAGTTATTTTAGTATTATGTAAATTTAGCAGGATAATAATATTAGGTTAATCAACTCCAATTTTTCAAATTAAGTTTAGTAAAGCAGGCAGTTTATTTCTTGGAAAGATGGCCTGAGTTTGAGTCTTTCTAAGAAACATATTGAAGATTCCACTTGGGAAAATGATTGGAATTCCTTTAATAAGTAAATGACTTCTTGAAGGGCTCTGAGAACTAATCAATATATTAGAATGTCAAGGTGAGTGAGGAACAATCCAGTTTAAATCTCATAACATTCTTGGGATGGGTTTAGTTGTCTGCCTTCAGCACTTAACAATAGTTATTTTAATGATAATGGTCATGAGAATGTCATTATGCTTTGTAATATTAATGATAAAATGAAAGATGCTAATGTGTTTCCTTGTGGTACAAAGCACGATGAATTATATGATATCTAAAATACAAGGATGAAAAGCATTTCTCTTAATGACCTACAGAAAAGAACAAAGGAGGAAAATACAACATTTCCCCTATGAGCATTTAGATAAATACATGTAAATGTTAAATCTTTATCATCTTTACTGAACTGTTTGTTTTCTTTTTATATTTCTTATTAAATATAATTTTTCATACAGAATTTTGGTCATGTTTTCTCCTTCTCCAACTCCTCCCAGATTCTTCCTAACTCCCTAACCACCCAACTCTCTCAACAAACAAACAATAAAAATCAAAACAATCAAAATAGTAAGAATAAACCAAAACACAATAACCATACTCATCTACGGAGTTCATTATATTGGCCAACTACTATTGGGAATGGGGCCTGCCCTAGAGTGTGGCTGATATACTCAGTGACATTGTGACATTGCATTGGAGAAAACTGTTAAACTGTTTTTTTATTTATTTGTTTGTTTTTGTTTTTGTTTTTTTTTGCCAGCAGTTATTACTTGCAAATAGCTTCTTGGTTAAGATTGGGATGCCACCTCTACTTCCCCATCTTAGTTCTGTAACCCCATCTGGCTTGTAATTTTTTTATTTTATTTATTTATTTATTTTTTCTGTAAGATCTTCGTAGACACTGTAGTCGAAAATTCTCAACCTGTGAATTTGCAGCATATTGGATTTTACCAAATACTCTTTCTGCATCTGTTGGTAATACCATATTTTCTTTTTTGTGGTTTATTAGATCTAATCAGTTAAATATGATCACAGTCATTGCATTTTGACACTAAACTTGATTCAAATGTGATTTATTGTCTTTTATTCCTAATATATATTTTGTAGACTCATTATTTTACTATTTTGTAAGGATTGTATAGGCTATGTTCAAGAGTAAAAATTGACTTTTGTTTTTCTTTCTGTAAGTTTACTGTTAAATTATTGATATTATTCATACTTTCTTTAGAAAACAAGATTTTTCTTTAAAGTCTCTATTCCTTCTGGCTTCTTTGAAAGTGTTTCCTTTTGCAGTTGCCTTTCTTCAATTTCAATATATTATAATTCACAGTTGCTTTATTTTGAGTTGATTCTAATTCTCCAGTCTTCTTGGCTCTGTAATGGTGTCTGTTCTGGTTGTTGGGGTTATCCAGGATTATTTTAATTGTTCCTTTTTCTTTCTTGTTCTCTTCCTTCTGATGCTTTACTACTATAAACATTGCAACTTTTATAATTGTCCCAGATGTTAAGGGAGCTCTCTCCTGATTTTGTTCTTTGCAGCTTGGGAACTTTATGTTTACTTATCTTCCAACTCACTGAAATCCCCCTCCCACCCCTTCTGGCTGTGTTAAATGAATCATGTATCCTTCAGATGGCATTGTTCTCTGTTATAGTACCTTCTATTCCACTTTGAGCTTTTCCTTTGATTCTTATTTTTTTCGTTTTTTAGAGTTTTCACCTTTCTGCCCACATGACCCCAATGTTCTTACATGCCGATCACCTTTTTCAGTTATAGCCTATAACATAATGACCATATAATTTCATTATCTGTGCTGTGGGTGAATCTGATTTTGTTTTAGGTAATTGTTTCACCTTAGCAGATTTTGTTCTCTTGGCTCTGTGCTGTGTAGTGTTTTTTGCTGAAAGCAGTCAAGGCTGTGTTCACCATTAATATGAGGACTGATGTCAAACTTGGTGCATTTGTTTCTGTCTTACCTTTTGACTTTGGGACCCTACCTGGAGATGGTCAGTTGTCAACTATGTTATACTAGAGTTTTTTGGATGACAGCATGTGTGGGAGGGGTTGTGCTGTATACCATTTCTACTAAATTTCATTGCTTCAAATGCCTTTGTGTCAGTAGCATAACCTTCATCCCGTTTGGTTGCTCTAGTGCTCTACTCTTCCTCCTTTATGGTGTTGAGGTTTTGGTCCATTTTCTGGAAGCTCTGTCCCTGTTGACTTCTTTCCGGAGGGTCACCCCAAGGGCTTGGGAAGATGGAGAGACTGAAGTAGCCTCTCTAGTTGGAACAGCATTTGGCCAAGGGAGTTGGCATTTGTTGTGGAAGACTCAGTGATTACTGTATCTTTCCTCTGCCAGCCCAGATGTTTTGAGACTCTGCTAGAAAGTCTGATAGAAAGAGGTTTTGGAATGTGAAGGTCTCAGAAATGTGACCACAGGAAGTTTCACTCATCTGATAATAGCTATTCACTCTCCTGCAATAAATCAGAAATTTTCATGAGCATCAATATTGGCTCAGAGTACCAGAAATTTTGGGTTCAAGTTGACATATCTCAGTCTTTGAATAAGTGTGTCTCTCCACATTTCAGGGGTGGTGGTTTTTTACTGTGACTCAGTCAGTGCAAGCTGCTTCTACAATTTGTCAATAAACACTTATTTCTTGTGGTCCCAGAAGTTGTTAAGGTATACCTGAGGTCAAGGTATTGGCTGGTGTGGTTCTTGGTTGGTGGTTTGTGATAGTTAATTATCATTATCATCTTGATAGGATTTGGAATCATCCAGGATATACACGTCTGGGTGTGTTGTGATGGTTTCTCAGAGAATTTTAACTGAGAAGGAAAGAGAATCATGAATAGACCATGGAAACATCCTATGGTCTAGAGCAGTGTTTCTCTTATTTCTGATACTGCAATCCTTTAATACAGTTCATCATGTTGTGATGATCTCTAACCATGGAATCATTTCGTGACTACTTCATAACAACAATTTTGCTATTGTTATGAACAGTAATGTAAATATCTCATGTGCAGAATGGCCTTAGGTGATCCTTGTGAAAAGGTTGTTCAACCCCCAAAGGAATCATGACCCACAGATTGAGAACCACTCCTTTAGAGTCCTAGATTGAATAAAAACAGGAACTAGGAGGAGAAAATGAACTGAATACCAGAATTTATCTCTACTCTTTGATGTGAATATAATGTGATCTTTGTATGTGTGTGCACATGTGTGTCTACACATTGCTCATGTGTATACGTGCTGTTGCTGCTCTCTCTCTCTGTGTGTGTGTGGGGGGGTATGTGTGTGTGTCTGTGTTTTCTGGACAGTAAATTTTCCTGTAAGAACAATCCTTTGGTGATGTTAACTATTTTTTCATCTAATACAAGGTATTAGATGAGAAAAAATTGAACAGGTAATTAGTTTCCTACAAGCTGTCCTTCTATTCACTTCTACTGGGAGCAAAAGGAACTAAACCTCACCAAGTACTTTGCTATAATTTCAATTGAGAAAATAGAAGTACTACTTTTTACTTGTAAAAATTATTTAATTTTTTCACATGATACACATTGATCATAATTTTCCCTCTTGCAGTTCCTCCCAGATCTTTCTCACCTAATTACCCACCCACCATGCTACCTCATGCTAGCTGACTCTCTCTTTCTGTCTTTCTCTATAAACAAACAGACAAACAAACAAACAATCAATCAAAGCAGAAAACAAAACATTATTCTTGGTTCTAGGGTTTCCATCTCCCTGTACTTAAATTGTGACCCTTTAACTTCTGACACAAAATCTGCAGAGGCCCAGAATGTATTAATTTCCTTCAGGGACTAGTGACTTAAAAATGTTCTCTCAGCTTTTATTTCTCTTTCTCAAGAATCCTTTAACTCACATCTTAAGAGAAGGGGCCTCATATATTATTATTATTATAACTAATTATTATTGGGTTTTCTTCTGTTTTATGATGAATATTTATTTCTATACTTTTAGCTCAAGCTTTGCTTTTGTTGATGTTGTTTGTTTTTATTCTGGGGTTCGTTCAGAATTTGCTATTCTAACGCTATAATAGTATGTATTTCACATCCTTTTAGACTCTTAGGCTGCCATTACTATTTATGCATAAAAACAAAAGAATTACATTTGCATTGAAAAAAAATCAGTCAGCTCAATCTTTTGTAGCTGTGGTCATGACATCTTCTGTGACATATTTTTGCAAGTTTTTCTTATCTGGGTTCATGTTAGTGAATGCCTCACTTTTCACTCACTTTTCAGTATTTTTTTTTTCACTTTCCAAACCTAAAGGACCTTTTGGGAGACACATTTAGTCAAGATTTATAACCGACATCAAATAAAGAAGAGATTTTTATTTGACAGCCTGTGGCCATGATTTAGCCAGTGTCTCTGTGTTAACTGACAATAGCAAAATAAGTTGCATTTGGAAACAGGTCGCATGTAGGTCACTGGAATTCTCATAATACAAGAGATCAATAATGACAAGAGGATTCTCATGTTTGCCTGTCTGTCTGTTGCATTGAATTTCTACTGTTGCTGCTGTTTGTTTTGGCTATAGTTGGATCAATTTATATGCAATCTGAGTCTGCTATGTAACTATGTATAACTGGTCTCCTGTTTCTGATTTATGATAGTGGCGTTTCATGGCTCCCTGTGAATTGCCACAGGTAGGAGTTTCTTAAACATCTTGGCTTTTATACATGGCTTATTCAATTAATATTTGCAGAAGAAATTAGTGCTGTTGTACTTCACCATAAACTTTATAATCACTTAGGAAATTCTTTAAAATCCTGTGAAAAATTTTAATTCATTACCTCATGAATGATCTTGACTGCATGTATTTTTCAGTACTGAATATCAGACCCAAGGTCTTGAAATGCTAGGCAAGCAATGTACCACTGAGTCACATTCCTGTCATGGTTTGAATGCATTTCTAAGTTACCTATGGACATCACACTGGAGTGTGAAATCAACAAGTCAAGAAGAAAGAAAGCACAATTAAGCTTTCCAATTTTCCATCACATAAACCTAGATTTTATTTCTAGATATTTCCCATATTTAATGATGTCATAACATAGCATAGCATACACTGTATCTTTAAGTGATTACTGTTTTTATATGCCAGGGTTTTAAGAACAGTGTCTCTTATTTTTGTTTTTCTCCAGTAGGTTGGAGAAAATGTGAAGCTTAACATAATCTTATTCTGATCTATGAAAGTCAGTGGATAGAGCCGAGTCTCAGCATGTCCAAAATCTGTGGCATTATTGTCAGATGTATGAAATATTTTAAGTATGGACTATAAGAAAGAGGGAGACACTTTAGAAAATACATCACACTTCCTTCAGGGTAGGTGTTTTGTGTTCCTGTTCTGCTGAAGTGAAGCCTTTTGATGACTTTGCTAAATTATGAGCTTTGGAGTCAGAACAGCCTGGAATTAAATTCTTACTTAGCCACTTTCTAGCTGTGTGACTTTAGACGCCTAACCTCTATAATTTTCATTTTCCTCAGTTGTAAATTGGGTACAAAAATAACTGCTTCTCAGGGTTGTCACCAATATTAAAGCTGCATAAAATGCTTCAGCTGTGTCCTACTCTGAGTGACAAATTTTCATGCTGAAGACATTTAAATTGATAATGCAGAACTCAGTTGCTAGTGCTGTAATCTGGGTGCTTGCCTCCTCCAAGCTTTTCCTGTTGAAATCCCAACCTTTGAGGCAGTGGCATTTGGTGGGCAGGGCCTGTTGGGAAGTGATCTGGTCTAGGGTGTCATAGCAATGGAATTAGTGCTATTATGAAAGGCACATTGGCTCTATGAGATGTCCTTTGTCCGTTCTAACATGTGAGTGAGCAGAAAGGTGGAGTCTGCAAGCTAGGGAGTGATCCTCACTGATGCTGACTCTGCCAGTCCTGACCTAGTGATCCTCACTGATAGTGAATCTCAAAGTTCTGACCTTGAACTTTGAGACTCTGGAACCAGAATGATGGAAAATATACTTCAAAAATTCTTTGACAGTTTCATGCTTGTATGTAATGGATTTTAGTCATTTTTACCCTTCTTATCCACTAAAACATTTCTTCTTCCCAACAAATCCATCCCCTACTTTCAAGTCTTCTTTCAGTGGGTGTGACCCACTGAGTTTAGAGTTGCCTGGGTGGGATTTTATTTACTGGGTCACAGGCAACTTGTCAGTGGCTGCAGCACTTAAGAAAATGACAGCCTCTCTCCCAGCAACTCTTAACATCATCCACGAGTCCCTCAGGAAGGGGTGGAGCCTCATGGCCCCTCCCAAATCCATGATGAAATCTTGTATATAGTTGCAATAAAGTTCAGGATTGATGAATATATTCTTTCTTGTATTTCTCTATCCTCTGGCATATATATTATCTCTGGTTACTATTTCAAAACATTCCCTGAGTTTTGGAGTAGGTGGTATAGATACAACATTTAGAGACAATCACTTCAGCATTTCATATTCTTGGCATTTTGTCTGGTTATTGGTCTCTACATTACTTGATGACTATTGTAAAGGGACCCTTCTCTGGTGAAGGCTGAGTGCAGCATTAAGCCAGGGATACAAACGAGCATTTAGAAGACAGTTTTACATCATGACTATTTAGGAAAAAAAAAATAGCAGTAGGTTCTCCCCTACTGCCTCTGATTTACAGGACTGGGTGTGAATTCCCTCCTGGGAAGCAGGCCTGGAGTCAAATACAAGCCCACAGAAACAGACTTGGTGTAGGTTCCTTGGTTTATGCTAATCTGTGAGTAGAGCCCAGTAGAATAAAGACATTACTTATATTTCTTCTTCTTAACCCTCATGGAACCTTCTTAAATTCTCGTTATTCTCTGAAAAACTTGTGAGATAAAATGGGGAGGGAGAAAGGCAGGACTTCCCTCTGTACTGAGAAGGTGGGAGACCAGAGACTCAGACTCAGCTTGGCAAAACATTAGCTGCTTCTCGTCACTGTGATCAAACTCCTGCCAAGAGGTAACTCTAAGGGGGGGGGGCAGATTTCATTTGGCTTATGATTCAGAGGATATGGCAGTAACCAGGGGAAGCCATGCTCCAGGCAGGTGGAGCCAATGGCAACTGCTTGTTCACATCTCAGCTGACCAGAGAGAAGGTACAGCCACTTCCTGCAGGGAGTCCCCAGCCCTAAAACCTTTTACTGTATGGAACAGCTGGAGCTGGGGAACAAGTGTTCAAGCACTGAGCACTCTTGAAAGGAGCAAATAAATTTGCTCATGCAATGCATAGTTTTTTTTTTTTTTTTTGAAGAAGGAAAGAGAAGAGAGAATGTAACTAATATACAACCTCAAAATTTAAAAAAAAAATAAAACCTGGAAAAGAGAGAGAGAAAGACATTTTAATTCAAGTATTTCTTGCTAGCAGCTGGATCCCAGTACCTGGAGGCTGAGGCAGGAGGATACTGAGTTTGAGGCCAGCCTTAGCTACAAGTGAGCCCTGGTCCTTCTCAAAGAGGAAACCAAAGCCAACAAAGAAATCTCTGTGTTTATTTTAAGGAATTTTGATAGTATATAAAAAAAGGTTTTTTTTCCCTCATAACAGATTGAAGGGCATCTCCTAGACAAAGTAGATGGGTTTAACACCTGACAATGGGCCTTGAAACTTTCATTTATAAGGTAATACAGGGTCAATCATGCACTCCCACAGGTGGTCTGAAAACTTTCTCTATAAGCATTGAATCTAATACTGAATCTTGGTTATTTGAGTGTTTCAAAAAGGTAACAGAAAGCAAATGCTGTCAATCTGTTTTTGATGTGAGAAATAGTAATGTGATATTTTACACATGACCTTGCAGTGGAACAAATTTTAAGGTCCCCAAGTGTTCCTAAATGATACTTCTGCTGGTCACGCTGCTGCCTGCATTTCCTATAGCACTGTCTTAATTTTTAAAAAATATTTATAAAAAGAATGCCACCTTACTGAAAAATCCCAGGTTTCACTATCTTCATCCTCATCATTTTGTAAGAGAGAACTACTAAAATTTTTACTATGCCAGGGAAGTTACTTATGCAAATGGTATATATTTATATATTTTATATTTACACTTTATGTTTAAAAATTTAAATAACCTATAAGTCAATCAGGTAAACAAACAAACAAACATTGCCATCCACATAAATTCCCATGTCATTTACCCCAACTGTTATCACTGTTAATATGAGAATCTTTTTCTCCCAGTTTCCTAAGAAGCTGAGATCATTGTAGTGTATCTATCTAAATGTGTGAAAATTCTATTAATTTTGGGGAAAATATGGTATCTTTTAGAAGGTCATTTAATTAATCATCCACCTGGTCACTTGGTAAGTGATTATTTTTACAGATGACATTAGTCTGTCAGTGGCACCCAAAAACTAGAATCAAAGGCATGAGAAAAACTGATAGACAGCACATGTAATCCAGTATCTGGAGACCAGGCTCTCAGGCCTGACTGCACAGTACCTTGAGAATGTGGAGATCTTCTACACCAATGTGCATATGTATCTGTGCCTAGGGTCTGCATAACCCATGCATATATAGGCATGTATACACATACCAATGCCTAGGATCTTCATGATACTTGCATATATATGTGTTCATATACATACACACAACAGTGCCTGGGATCACCACAACAGTAAAATATGTATGTATTCACACACACACTCAAACCAATACCTAGGGTCTACGTGAAATATGCATGTACTTGTGTGCATAAACACACATGCATGTGGGCGTGTGCACGAGTACACACACACACACACACACACACACACACACACACACACACACACCAATGCCTAGGGATATACATTGAAAACTTTAACATGTAGTTCAAGTTGGGAAATGTGCCCTGCCTTGACCATTCTAAAGGAAAAATTAGACTACATGGACATCCAATTTTCAGGCAGATGCTCATGACCTACACAGAAATGGAAACTGCTGTAGTGTTGAGATGAGGTAAAATGGGGATTTTGCTAGTTTGATAATCTTTCTTACCTAATCCTTAGTGAAATATCTTGACCAATGAAACAGGAAACTGTGGAACTTTCTAAAAGGTCCTTATGATCAGAGTCCAGGGTTAAACTATGTTCTTCTACTTGCCTTCTGGCAAACTGCACCAGCCCAGGTGGGTGCTCTGCAGAACAGCAGCAGTAATCTACAATGATAATGAGAAGTGAGGAAAGATCATTTTGTGTTCCAGTGTGTCTGAGATATACTAGACCATTCTGTGTCATAATCAACATAGTACATTGTCTTGTCAGGTTGGGCCATGCTCTGAGATACCCAGTAATTGAGAAGCCTAGTTTAATTATGTTTTCAAGCCTGCTCTTCCTCAAACATAAATGTGTAATTGTCTTGCTGACAGCCACCTTGAACCAAGCAGGGATTTCACTTTTATAGCTGCAGGTTGGTTAAGGACCAAGCTTTAGTGGAATGCTCCTGCTAGTAGGGAAAGATAAACAAATCCAAAAAATAGTAAAGGGAAGGAAGACCCTCCCTCCTGCAAATGATAAGAAACACAAAGAAAGCAGAATGGAAGATCTGTTTTGGAGGGCCACATATACCACCCAAGAAGCTGTGATCAAGAAGATGCTGTCTCAGCTGGAGGCCACATAGACAAGACTTGACAAGACAAGAGGATATGGTTGTACTCAGTGGCCTTAACCTGGACTGAGTCTGGCCTTTTCAAGGAGAGCCCATGGGGCTACACCCCAGTTGTGGTTGTCACACTTGATGAGAGGTTTGGGCTTTGTCTGAGAGGTAAAGAAAGCAGGGGGGAGGAGGGGCTGTAATTCTGTCCGAATCTTACTGGCTGATTGCTGGGGAAAGCACTGAGAGTGGGTGTGTGGATGAGGCAGGAAACAGAAGAATGGAAGGTCTAAAAACAGGCTTTGAGGACAGGTCTGATGAAAACATACCTTGTGGAACTGGGTGTCATAGTAGGGGGGATGGTAAGACATGCTATATTGGCTGCTTGATGTGCTTAATTTTGTTTTTATGGTTTGAGAGTGAGTCCACCATGGAGGGGAAGCCTTAGCAGCCAGAGCCATGGTCAGGAGGCAGAGAGTGACTAATGCTTGACTTCTTTCTCATTTCTCATTGATACTCAGTCAAGGATCCCAGCTCATTGGAGGAATCATCCACATTCAGGGTCAGTTCTACTTTTTGGAAATCCACTCATAGAAATACCCCAAATGTTTTTTTGTACTTGGTTCCAAAACCAGTCTAGTATATGGTTAAGAGTAAGGGTTACAGGTGCCCAGATTTCAGGTTTAATTTATAGGTAGCTAATCATACATCTGCAGAAATGCTCACAGCATGGCACCTGAAAACTGGGTGAATGGGATACTGACGAAACAGGAGGAAGTGAACTGCTTGCTAAGAGAATCAAATTAAATTGATTTTTAAACATGTGATTCTTTCTTTATAAAGTATTAGAACTTATTTTTATAGATACTAGTATCGTGTAATAATAATGGAGCCAGCTGCCTTCACGTTTACATTCTTAGCTGGTCCCATATTGATTAACATTAGGGAGACCTGTCATCACGATCCTGCATCTGAAATAGCAACATTCCCATGTCTCTTTTACGTAAACCAATTGTGATGGTATTAAAAAAAAAAGTAGGAGGAGAAGAAAGAGGGAGAAGGGTAAGAAGAGGTGGAGGAGAGAGGTGCAGAAGAAACAAAGATGAAATATAAGTGGTGGAACAAGCTTCTGTTCCATGCCGATTTCTTTATAGGGGTGCCAGGGAAGACACAAGTGGCTCAGGAATAGAGATGTTACTCAGAAGTTCAGAGTTCTCGCTACTCTTGCAGATGTCCCATCTAGGGTTCCCAGCATCCAAAGGAAGTCTCACAGTAGTAATTCCAGTTTCAGAGGATCTGGTGCTCTCTTCTGCCCTTACCAGGCACTAGGCATGTACATGGTTTGCATACATACATGCAGGCACTCATACATATAACATAAAAAGATAAATCTTTAAAAATATTTTTAAAAGTGGCTAAGACATTGAGTTCTGCATCTTTTTGCAGGCAAGCTCTAATGTGAATGTGCCCTAATACTGTGGAAGGAACCAGCATGGGCTCACTCAGTGTAATGGTTTTGCAGACTCCAGAGATTTTTTTCCCCCCACCTTTGTGACCTTTAATTTCCTCATCTGCAATTTGACTGTGCTGGCTTAGCATCATTCCAAAGGTCTCTCTAGCTTTCCAGGGCCAGAGTCTGTAAGTCTAATCACAGGTCTTTCCAAATTCTCATTGCTTCCTCTTTCCCTTTACAGCTCTGGACATGTTTGAGGCTGTGTGCTGATGAAGCTTAGCAGCCCTTTTAGAAAGCATGGCTCCTACTTGGGGGAGGCTTTTGTTTATGCTAATGAGAGAGCTGAGAAATTGCAATAGCTGATGCAGGTGGGCAATTTCTTTGCTGAATCAGGTAATAGTTTTTCAATACTGAGAGATTATTTTCTCGGCTTTTCCATGCCTTTGCTGTGCTGGCAGCTGCAGGCACGCACACTTGTACATTTAATCTGTGTTTTGCAGAAGCAATTTTTATTGAGGGTATCGTAGTTGAAAGCTGATTTAATGGCTGTGATGTAATTTAAAACCTCTCTTAATACAAAAAAAGTAGGTAACAGTCAACTCTGTGGATGGAGAGACAAAACTGTTCATCTGATTTTTTTAAAGTGGCATTTTTTCACAGGAAAAAAGGGAAAGGCTAGGTGTGCACATAGACAGTCATTATAGGTGACACTGACATCTCCAGATACCATGAGTCCCTTCTTTCCCTTTTCTTCCAGGGTTTTGCCGGAAATTCGAACGCAGACAGCGTTGTGTACTATAGACTCCAGCCTTCAATCAAAGCCAGGTTTCTGCGCTTCATCCCTCTAGAATGGAACCCCAAGGGCAGAATCGGAATGCGGATTGAGGTGTTCGGGTGTACATACCGTAAGTGTTTTGTTTACACAGCACATTGAAACAGATGTCAAAGGAGATGCTTGAAAAGTCACACTGTCTATTTAAATAAATCAACTTTGTAGGTATAAAGAGAGACAGCAGACCAGGATGTTTTCAGTGAAAGCCATTCTTGTGACCACACTTGCCAATATTTACAGGATCAATCAACTTTAACATTTTAATTCAGAGATGAAGAGTGTATGTGTGCTGCTCTCTCTCCCCAGTGTGTGTGTGTGTGTGTGTGTGTGTGTGTGTGTGAGTGTATGAGTGTGTGTGTGTGTGTGTGATTGCTCTTTACCTTATTTTTGAGGCAGGGCCTCTCACAGATCTAGATTTTATTGAATCAGCTGCTGGCTGACCAGTGAGATCCAGGGATATGCCCATCTTTGTTTCCCATCCAGCCCTGCCCCCAGTGCTGGGATTACAAGGCTGTACCACTGGGCCTGGCTTTTACTGTGCGTGCTGGAGATGTCAACTGACTTACCTCCCAGCCCCATGAGTGCTTCTTATAGGCATTGCACAATGCAGTTTATAGTTTTGCAAAAGCATCTCTCTCTCTCTCTCTCTCTCTCTCTCTCTCTCTGTGTGTGTGTGTGTGTGTGTGTCTGTCTATGTGTACCTATTTCTTAAAAAAACTTAAACACATTATTGAGTACGCAAACAGCTTCAAGTCCATTCCCTGACTTCCAGAAAAGAGGCAACAGTCCATCTAGTATGACCAGCCAGCTGTTATGAAAGCTGAGTACTTTTCTCTCTAGATTAAAATAATATGCCAAGGAATTGATTTTAAGTGTGCCATGCCCTCAGCATATATTAAAAGAGACAGCCAAGACCTCTGTCAGAATATAAAATGTGTTTGAAATATCTTCACATAAAAAAAGGAAGAAACCACAGATTTCACTGTCTCTCCCTAATGAGGCATTTTATTACATGTTCTTGTGGTGAAGGGACCTAAGAATTATTGATAGTCTACCTCAAGCCACACCGCCCTGGTAGGAGCTCTGTTATTATAGAACAATGAGTTGGTTAACATGGTCTATAATAATCAGACAAACCAGATGAGGTTTTGGGAGACTCAGGCATTGACCCAGTGTCTTACAATTAACAGTTGGAAAACTCCAGAATGAAAACCCGGGACTGTTCAACTTTACTACATCATTACCCTTCAAGCAAAAATTTATTTGCTTATTTTTTAGTCAATGGAGATTTATTCTTTCATATGTGTTCAATCACTTTAGGATACTATCCTGGTAGGTTCTCCTTCTTTTTACTAACAGGAAAAATAAAGCAAGTACCATAAAAATGGCCGATGATTTGATGAAGTCTTTACAGATATTTTATAATTATTTTAATTGTGTGTCTATGTGTAGGTATGTGTATATATGTGAAGGTGCTCATGGGGGGTCAGAATAGGGCACCAGATCCCTGGAGCTTGAGTTAGTTACAAGGAGTTGTGAACTGACAAATGCAGGTTCGGGGAACTGAACTTGTTTTCTCTGGAAGAACTGTTTGTGCTCTTAATTGATAGGCCATCTCTCCAGACCACTGATGAAGTTTTAAAAACTGTGTTGGACTAAGGGATCATTCTGTATAGACTCCTGGAGCTCCTCATATATTTTAATGATGTTCCTAGTACCCACTGCCATCATCCATCAACATTTTTTCCCTTCAGGCTCTTAGAACAATTATAATTTTTGTTTGATGGAATGTTTGATGGAAGAGTAATTCAATTAGCAACAGCACCAACAATATTAATAGCATTAATATTTCTAATTCTAAAAGCAGAACTTGCCTGAGTAGTTACTATATATTATTAGGGTACTTTTTTATGTATGTGATACATATGTGTGTGTTTTTGTTTTTGTGCATGCTTGTGTATATGTGGGTGCATGTGTCCATGTATGTGGAGTCAGGGGTCTTCCCCTCTTGCTCTCTCTATTTTTTTTTTTTTTTTTTTTTTTTTTTGAGACTAGTCTTTCACCGAACCTGGAGTTCACTGATTCAACTAGACTATCTTTGCAGGAGCCCATAGGGATCCTTCCATATCTGCCTTCTCAGACTTAGGACTATATGCATGTGTCACTGTGGCTGACTTTTCACGTGGGTGCTGGGAATATGAACTGAGTTACCCAGTTCATTGAATGCTTCTTATAGACATTGTACAAAGATGTTTATGACATCTCAAAGAGACCCAGGTAAATTTGACAAGATAATGTTTCCATTTTCCTATTTCATAAATGAGAACTAAGGCTGGGAATGGTTGACTTGCACAGGCAGGAAGTAGCAAACCTGGGTTTTGCAGCCAAGTCTTATAGAGCCCGGGACTTACACTCTTGCTCCCTGCTGTTGCTGGATCACAGAGCTGAGTTTTAGGGCAGCTTCCTTCTCACCATCTGCCCAGCTGGATTGCTGGCTTTCTTGGCCAGCTTAGCGCCTCTGAGTATGTTGTTTCTCATTTCATAATTTTCAGACATGGAAAAAGAATCACCCTTTGAAAAATAGCCTATGACAATCAAGTTCTAGAAGCTAGAACTTGGACAATCATGTTATTTCTAACATTATTATTATTTATTATTATTATTATTACAGTCCTGGGGATTGAATCTAGCATCTGATATGCACATGACTCAGGATAACCTAAGTGTCTCTCTACTGTCCTGTGCATGTAAGTCTTTGGAACACCCATTTTGTTATGCTTGCATTTGATACTTTGAGGATAAGCACATTCCCCATCTACCAATGTGTGCTCTCTTCTTACTGACCCATGATTTAAGTAGTAGTAGATTTCAAACTCAAATACACAGAGTAAAATGGTGTGACAGGAGCCAGTGTAAAATGATGGATGCATAGATTTAAATTATTACAAGATACAAAATAATAAGTTTAATGGAAAGATATTCTCATAGAGAGCCAGAAACCAACTTAAAATTGGATTCGATATAAGTGACTTTGAGGAATGAGCTGGATCATATTAACTTTAATCTCTCAATTGAATAATCATCACATTCACATTCTCCTACAATTTATGTCACCATCTTTACATGAGTATTAATTGATTACACATGATACCATAAAGCCAACAAGTATTGAATAGTTATTATGAGCAAAAGAGGATTATTTGTTTGTATTTTCTCATTTATTTTGAACAGCACATAGGAGGAGGTACATGAATATCACCATTTTATGAAGAAATAGAAGGAGACAAGCAGAATTTTCTACCTAATGAGCCATGGACTTGCTTTCAGTCACTGGGTATAGAAATAGTTGGGACCATTGGCTTTCTCCACTCATGAATGGAAGGGCTTGGATATTTTCAGCATAAACACCCAGCTCTTTGATTTTGTTTGCCATCCTTTTGAGTGATGTAGACAAGATCGGGCTGAATTTTCTCTAGAAATAGGAGGTCATTCTTCTGCAATATCTGTAAATATGAAACAATAGATTTTGGGGTGAAGGCAGTCTCTCTCCCAGATAACAGCCATGGGATGCCCATCCATGTCCAATGAAACAATCCTCTTTTGATTGCTTCTTCCCAAAATGCGCCCACATAACCTTGTTCATGGACAGGCTTTGTCTGTACTATTCATTCAAGATCAGTATATATCAAAGTGCCTTACATCTGGCATGGAAGAAAGTGGACCACAGACAAATCAAGAACTTTGTCCAAGATCAGACAGCACATGTTAGACCAAGATCTAAAGTGAATGACATCACTTTCCAAAGTTAGAGCTCTTCACACACACTTAGATCCTGTGTCTATTCACAAGTAAGTACATACTGACATTTTTTTTTCTAGGAGAGAACTTTACTATATATTGAGTATATAGCGAAATCCTAAGATAGTGTGTATTTTAGTAAGTAAGATTTTAGTAAGTAAGATAGGTAGTGCAATGTTGAAACACATTGTAGTCATCAATGCAAAGCAGTGTAGCTTGTGAAATTCTATAGCTTACAAATATGAAGGGCAAATATTAAGGTTAATAAATGAGGTTGATAATAGTATATTTTGAAATTAATATGTATTTTTACAGAGTAAGTTTGGAGGAGATTTCAGATAAAAGAAATAATTCCACTCAGGTAAATACAGGAAAGAGAATTGATGTGTCATGGAATTGTTACTTGTTATTGTCAGCTTGATACAACCTAATTGTCAACTTGATACATCCTAGAATCACCTTGGGTGAGAGTCTCCATGAATGGGTTGTCTATATTGTGTTGGGCTCTGGGAATGTGTGAGAGGAAACTGTTTTAATTAAGGCAGTTGATGTGGGAAGTGCCAACCCCTTATTGTAGGCATTATTAATTAGCCTAGAGGATGAGTTTGCATTTGTGAATCGTGACATAGACAGAAATGAACATTACAGGTTGAAGGTTTAAATGTGTTTGTAGAATCAGAATTGGAGGTTTTTGATATCATTCATGCAAGACAACTGGCATACCATACTGGTGCAGCAATCTACAAATGGGGAGAAGGTCAGAGTCATGAGTCTACTGAGGATACTGAAGGATCAGAGCTTTGTCACAGTGTAACTGGAAACTGAGTCATTGAATCTGGAATACTGGAAGGTGGTATTATTTACTGGGCCAGGGCACTGGAGAATGAATAGGCTTGGAAGAGAACAGAGGGATAATTAATCCTGTTGTTGACTCATTGAGTTCAAGTACATATGAAATATGGAGCCACTCCAAGCCTTTAGGTTGACATTATAGAACTGAAACATACATAAATTTATATCTTAGTAAATCATAAAATGTTCCCCTGTGTCACTGCTAATAAAATAATGAAGTGCTAAGTTTCAACAACTGCTTGAGTATTGAAAAATGAGAATGCTTCTCTAAAATTAGAACAGAGCCTTCATACATTTAATATATAATATATTTAGTTATTTACTCATATAGTTAATATTTTAACTATGGTGCAACATGTGGAGTTAGTTCTTTCTTCAATGTAGGTCTCAAGGTTCAAACTCAGGTTATCAGGCTTGGCAGCAAGCATCTTTACCCAATGAGCTGTATTTTCACATTTTTATATCAGCTTATTCCCATATTGTGTAATACATGTGCCTACTAAAGTTATGAACTCAAGTTGTCATGCAATTATTTCAGGGAAAATGAAACCCACTTGTAATTTTATTGCCCTCTGCCCCAACAAGTTAGAGCAACAACTGATTGTGAAGAGATGCCAGGTATGTAGAAAGCTGTGTCAAAGAGACTTCTCCACTTTAATGTCAGCAAACCTGAAGTTGTCTCCTGAGTAATGAGTCAAACAGAAGCTAAATTTTATACCATCAAAGGAATAGTATAAATTTACAGATCCAGAGAAAAGTGAGAAGGATAGAAGGACATGGGTAATGGAAGACAGGAAGGAAAAGAGAATAAAATCTTTGATGATTAGATGAGGGGACACTATGTGTTCCAAAGACAAGCACAAGCCAACAAAGGCAGGGGTGGGAGAATAAGTGGGTGACAGAGGATGTATCTGACACACTCAGGGAGTGGAGAGAGGTAATGTTCAGAATTGTGAATGAATTGCTTGGGCAATTGCCCTTAGACTTTAAATTCCTTGTCTGTAGTCTTGAGCTAGTCTTGAGCAAGCATCATTACTTTGTAGCCCATGGGTTTTTTTTTCATTGCTACTGAATAGGAATATCCAACTATTTAGCCATATTGAATTATTTTCAGTTGCTGTGACATGCCACTGTTGTACAATTTTTCTAGCCCTTGGGGCTTTGCATGATGCCTATAGCAATTGCCCCATACTCTGCCTCCATTCTTCTACATAGATAATTACCTTACTTGTTCTCTTTCCTCAGCAAATAGTAGTTTCTCTTCTGATATCCCACTTTTAGAACAAGGGATGTTTTCACCTGTCTTTCTTCTCCACAGTGTGTTTTCATTGTCCTGGCTCACAACAATTTCCTTTCTGTCATCAATCTTCTGGATAGATGATAGAGTGAATGGGGGCATTATGGTGAGACTCAGGAAGGCTTCCCCCATCATCCAAACAGCATGTTCAACCCCTGACAGTCAGGAATAGGGCACAGGGAGAAGTGAATGAGCAGACTTGATGGGCACAAATGTAGAAAAGTACTGAACTATGGCATATAATTGCTTAAATATTGACTATGTAAGAGAAAATTATGGGCTTTATTCATTGAAAGGAACATAAGTCAATCATTACAGAGCTCATGCTAACTTTAAAAAATGTGGAAATGTGCATTTAGCAATGCCTGAACACTGAAGACTGGAATTATGCACTGTGAGCTAGTTTTCTGATTTTGGAGTAGACACTAGAGGTCATCAACTCAAGAAGAGGAAATGTTTGCTCTGGCTGTATTAGAAGTTTGGCTCAAGATCTATTGGCTTGTTGATTTGGAGCTTTGGGTAAAGCAGAGCTTTGTTTCAATAGCATATGATAAAGCTGCTCACTTCATTATTGGGATGCAAATAAGAGAGAGAAATGAAAGAGAAGGAGGTTCCACAGTGGCTTCTGATGAATGCTGAAAGCCTAGAAGACTATTAGACTGTGTTTCTTAATGTTCTCACCATTTCCTAATAGCAAGAGGCAAGCCTTGACTATATAAACCTTCAGAGAACACTTAAGATCCAGAATATAACAAATGCCATCAGTGGAGTTCAGCTTAGAAAACATAAACAGCCAGTATAAGAAAGACTCCTAACAAAGCAGATATTTACCAAGGTGAAGATAATATTTTCCTTGGCCAGTGTTCTATTGCTGTGAAGAGACACCATGACCAAAGTATTCTCATAAAGGAAAGAATTTAATTGTGGCCTTGTTTCTGGTTTCAGAGGATTTGTTATCATCATGGCAGTGTGGCAGCATGGCAGCACTTCTGAATCTCAGGCAAAGAGAACTGCACTGGGCCTAGTGTGGGTCTTTGACCCTCAGTGACACACTTCCTCCAAAAAAGGCCACACCTTTCAATCCTTCTCAAATAATGCCACTCCCTGATGACTAAACATCCAAACATATGGGCCAATGTGGGACATTTTTACTTAAACCACCATAGAATTCAAAGAGAGCAGGGTAGTCATTTTCTGTTGTAGGGATCCTGATGTCTTCTACCATGTGTTTAGTCGGGACAAAAATTAAAAGCAGTTCATTTATGAAAATGGAGAATTATGATAAAGCAAAATACATTTTATTGAGCAAGCTTCTCATGGTAACTGCTGGAGGTCTGGCCAGCGAACTTAGACCCAGCATTTCATCTGACTTTTCGTCCTGTAGGATATACCTGAAGGATCCTGTACTGTGTCAAAGTTTAAAAGGAACATAGCTTCTAGTCAGCACAAAATTCAGCAGATGAATTCTTTCATTCTTTGTAAATCTTTTGGATAGTCCTGATATTTTTATTTTGTAAGTAGTCTTCTGTTAATATTGCCACATACATTAGCATTATAATAGAAGAAAGTGAAAAATGAAAGCTATGAAAATCCATCAGAACTGTGTCTAAAGAATTCAGAAGTAATCGAGAAGGCTCATACCATCCCACAGCAGAAACATTTAGTATCAATAAAAACTATCTAAATAACTTCAAAACACATCAAGTAAATTTAAATGAAGGAGTTCATAATAATATTTAGTTTTTTAAAATTTATTTTTAGTTTTGAAAATTATGTATGCATTTCAACATGATGTGGGTACAGCATCCATGGAGCCCCAAAGAGGGTATTGGATCCCTTAGAGCTGGAGTTATGGGTAGTTTTTAGCTGCTAGGTATGGGTTCTGAGAACCAAATGTGGAGCTTCATCAAGAGCACAAAGAGTTTCAACTGCTGTACTATCTTTCTAGCCATGCTTTTATAATATAAATATTGTGTGTGTGTGTGTGTGTGTGCGCACGCGTGCACAAGAACAATTTGTGGGAAATAATTCCCCCTTCCTCCATATTGGTTCCATTGATTTAATTCAGGTCATCAGGTTTGGCAGCAAGCCCTTTACCTACTGACCTATCTCGCTTGTCCTGTGATTATAACTTTTAACAGCCCCATTAGTCACATAGGAGAGATATTTAGGTTCCAATTTCTTATTTTGAAAACCAATAAAGAAGGGAAAGCTACATTTCTTTCATAATCTCTATAATAGTCTATAATATGAGGTAATCAAATACAACAGCAAAGAGTATTCCCTTTTATCTTTTAACTAGGAAATAATATAAAGAAATGGTAGTATTGAAAATATGCTCATTTGGCCACCTTAGATAAATGAGTGGATTAGAGTAGCTATAAATGTTTTCTTAAAAGAAAAAAAAAAAAGGATAGATGACTTTTCTTTTCAGTATGTTGAGTCAGAACAGCTCTGATGGGTTAACTTACTATCCGTAACAAACGTACTAGGTAGATATTTTTTCATAAACTGGCCTCAGAGCTCTGAAATTCATTTCAAAGGAGGTAGAAACTTGGGAATACATTTGATTCTACAAAGCCAAGAAACACATTCCAGGAGATTCATAGTCAACTGGCATTTTCAAAGGACAAGGAGAAAGTTTCCTTGTCATTCCAGTCCTAGGAGACAGAGGTCAGCATTCCAAGTCTTGAGAGAGGCTAGAAACTGAGAAGAGAATATTCAAAAAATGGTTATCAATGGGGTGCTCCAAAATTTGCACACATCCCCCAATCCTTGGCTGATTATTGAAAAATGTGTGTCCAGTGAAATATCAGGAGAAAGCAGGAATTACAGAGGATGCAGTTCTAGATGTTTGTAGCAACCATGTAGTGTTGTGGAGGCTGCCCTTGGAATTCAAGTCCTGCCTGTTAGAGGGACTTGGAATTGAAAGACCATATTGACACTGACTGAGAAGTAGGAACAAAAACAAAATAAAGAAACCCAGAAGTAGTCTTCCCTTGGTCATTGTGACCTGGTAGAAATGGCACTTCCTGTGGGCTATTTCCATTTTATTCTTCAATGCCATCCATTCAGCCTTTTCTACCCTCCCAACAATACTCATTTACTATCTTTCATTTCCTTGCCCAACATCCATTTATGTATGTGTTCACATATTCAGCTTAAATATCACAACAGCAGAAATACACCTGGTTGCCAATCTAATTTAAATACATTTCTTTTCTGTAACTCTGCTCTTTTCTTTCCTCTGGCTTTACAATTTGAAAGTTCTTCTGAGCTCAGTAAATAGTTCCTTAGGATTGGAGGACTTTTGAAGACAGGATGTGATCCATTGCTGAAATAGTAGCTTTCAGGGTAGCATGTGGCATAGTGCTTGTGTAATAGCAATTGATAAATAGATGCATGAAAACTATTTTTTATGTAGGTACTAGAGAGATGACTCAATAATTAGAGCATATACTGCATTTTCAGAAGGCCCAAGTTCCTTCCCTTCACCCATACCAGGAGGCACTCAGTTGCCTGTAACTCTAGTTCCAGTGGGTCTGATGCCCTCTTTGGTCTTGAAGACACCACATACAAGTGTACAAACTGACACAAACACATATACACAATTAAAATTAAATCTTTAAAAAATATTGGATATAAGAGCAACTAACTTGAGCACATAGGAGCTCACAGAGTCTGAACTAACAACCAGGAGCATGCATGGTACCAACTTTGGTCCTCTACATATATGTGGCAGTTGTATAACTTGATCTATTGGTGGGATTCACAACAGTGAGGGAAGAGGCTGCCCCTAATGAATTGGCTGTGTTTTGGAAACCTATTCCTCATACTAGGTTGCCTTACTCAGCCTTAATACAAGGGAGATGCTTAGTCCTACCACAACATTATATGCCATGCTTTGTTGATACCCATGAGAAGCCTGCCCCTTTCAGAACAGAAGCAGAGGAGAGGTGGTTTGGGGGAGATAGAAGGGAGATGGGTGAAGGTAATAGGAGGAGAGTTGGGAGAAGAAACTGTGGTCAAGATGCAAAGTAAATAAATTTAATTAAAGTATTTGATGTAAATTAAAAATGAGTTAATAATAAAAACACAAATTAATTACATTCAAACTGTAACAGATTAAAGGAAAGAGACATTTTCAAGGTGAGTAAACGATTGTAGATATTCTTATCAAAATGGTATTAGTGTCATCAATGTTGGGACTCTGTGGCACTTCCATTTTGATCTCCATAGCATCTTGGTAATATGAAACATGATATTTAATCTCTTCATCTTCCAAGTAAGGAAATCAAATATTTTGGTGATTTTGGCCACATCTAGAAGCAGAGGCTGAAATAACACTTCTGATTTCCCACAACACACTAAAATTCCCTTGCCAGAGCAGATGCTAAGGGTTTCATTATCCGGAAAGTTAGTTTAGATTGATATTTGAATGCAGGAGTCATAGACAGCCCCTCAGCTCCTTAGCCTATCACTGCCTTTACCTCCATCTATTTAGAGCCATGGCAGGAGAGTTGCTGTTCTTTGTGGTTCTGTGTAGAGATTGCTTCTATTCCTCCTTCCGTTTTATGGTATTCATTTGAGTTGTTTTAAAAGTATGAGTCCC
Source organism: Phodopus roborovskii (assembly GCF_943737965.1). Lineage (NCBI taxonomy): Eukaryota > Metazoa > Chordata > Mammalia > Rodentia > Cricetidae > Phodopus > Phodopus roborovskii. The sequence goes on along the minus strand of NW_026126558.1, from coordinate 16,104,529 downwards.
TTAAATCATCCTGGGTTCTTTTATGCTTCTATGCAAAAATAGTATAACCCATTTCCTGTTGATTTCTTGAGTGCTTGGTCCCCAACCTGATTCAGTAATGCTGGTCTCAAGTGCCTATCCATCACCCTGCTGCTTGAATAGCTCACTATGTAATAGTTTAACAGTGACTCCACTTGATTTATTTCTCAGTTTAGTAATTCATATGTAATGATTCTCAAATAAAGAAACCGTATGATAGCTGTTAAATGCTGACTTCACTTATAACCAAGAAGAGTTTGGCCTGTAGCCCCTTCCTCTAGCTCATGGAAGGTCTATATTAATTTTATTCTTTGATCTTTAAGGGCAGAACTCTTTTAGGGTGTGTGTGTGTGTGTGTGTGTGTGTGTGTGTGTACATACATGCATGCATGTGTATTTGAGTATATGCATAGCTGAATGATATTGTCTGTGTTGGCCATGGGAGGTGTCAGATCACCCTGGACCTGTATTTATCTGTGAAAAGCCTGACATGGGTTGAGTGATTCAAAAGAAGTTCTGCAAAAATTCTGACCTGCTGAGCCATTTCTCCAGCCCCTAAAGAAAAATTCTTATTCAATTTATATTTTGGAGGGTAATTCTACCCAAATGAACAAAGGACTTAATTATATTTTCAAGAAGAATCCTTTCATGACCTTTAAATAAAATTAATTTTCTCTTATTGTAGGAATGATTTTCCAGTTCATGCATTTTCTACTCCAATCTTTCTCTTTTAAGTTTTTTAGTCATCTGTCCTCATCAATAATGCTATGATTCACAGTGTAACTTGCAGAATTAATTTGTCCTGAAGTTTCTTTCAGGGAAAAAAAAATCTCTCATACCTCTGCAACTTTCTTCAAGAACCAATGGCAGTATGAATAAATAAAGCTTATTCATTTCCCCCCATACAATTCAATAGGCAATGAGGACATTTGATTTCAGAAAATAGGCTGCTGTAAACTATATGTTCTTCCAGTCAAATATTGATGTTGTGATCTAATCAGCTTCATAGGGTAACCTGTATTCCCAGGTCTCAAGTTAGGAGTCCACACTTTCTAATCCTGTGGCAGCCTGGCAGACTTCAAGCTGTTGCATGTTCACAGAGTACCCAAGAAACACATTTCTTAGGTTTGTTGTTTAAAAAATAAGAAATATACTTAGTATGTTTCTTTGTATGCTTGGGCATGCTGTGGCATGGTCATGGACAAAAGTCAACTTGTAGGAGTCAGTTCTTTTCTTATTTCCTGTGGGGTCTGGAGATTAAATGAGAGGCATCTAAGTTTGCAGAGCAAGAACCATTATCTACTGAGTCATCTGTCTGCCTAGTTTGTTTTATTAGGGCTGGACTACAGAGCTCAATTTAAGAAGTCACCCTCCTGGATGTTTTTGTTGGTAACCTATTTGGGGCAGGGAAGAATATTGTTTTGAAAAGTGACAGCCCTTTAAAATTTGAGAATGCTCAAACTTCTGGAGCAGGGGTGGGGAAGGAAGAGTCAGCTGCAGGAGAATATTTCAAATTGTGAAATGGGTTTGCACGTGAAGTACATACATGTAGAGACAGTATCTACTGCTCAAGGTGGTTCAGTATTCCTAGAGCTCAGCCAACACCCTTCTCAGAGGCTATTGCAGACGGACTATGTTGTACATCTTAGGCAGCTCTGGGGACACTGCTGTGTTCCAGAAGCAAAGCTCTGAACAAGGGCATGAATAATCAAGTCTCAGGGATGTGTGTCTTCCCGTAGATGGTAAGCTCCTTGAAAAATATGAAAGAATGTACTTTGTTTTCATGTAATACTTCATCTGCTTCTGTGCTCACAGAGCTCTCCATAAATATGGGCTGATGTTTGAAAGGAGGGCAGAATGCCCATTTCAGGAACATTCCTTCCGACACAGCTCCCTGAAAGACATTTGTATATTTTCTATTGGAAAGCTTTCCCTCCATGGAAGATTACACTTCTGCATCACATAAGTAAAGCAGACGCTATACTGAGTCACAAGGAGAAATGGTCCAGACCTACAGTGTTTCTGAGTCTCCTCTTTCCTCAGTTCTTGCTTTAAATAAGCAGATTTCAGATGGCGGTATTCACTGAGGAGGATTCAGGTCACCAACAACTGTTATGGTGAGTTGGTTCAGGCAGGAGCTGACAAAGAGCCTAGAACCCAGAGCTGCCTCAAATCATCCTCTCTGTATAACCTGCCAAGGACATTGATACTGAAGAGCACTATGTGTGTGTGTGTGTGTGCGTGTGCGTGTGTGTGTGTGTGTGTGTGTGTGCGTGTGTGTGTGTGTGTGTGTATGAGCACATGTGTGCTTGTGTGAGAATGAGTATGTGTGCTTGTGCATATATGCACATGTGTGGTATGTGCATGTATGTGTGTGTATACCTGTGTGTAAATGTGCATTTGTGCATTTGTGTGTGTTCTTCAGGAATTCATTATGTTTTAAAGAATCAGAAATAAATCCAAGTATTTAATTATTTTGGTTACCTCTTTTCCAGCTCAATATTCTAACAATAAATAATAGGTAAGCATTAGCAGCAATGAGTGTTCATTGATTACTTGTTACTATGTGGATAAACACTCATACAACAAACCTGTGGATAATGTACAGTTACTCTCATTTCATGCATGAAGAAGCAAGACAAAGAGGTTAAGGAATTTGCTATGAGAGGAAAAAAACACCCCCACTATTATTGTTTGAATATGAGATGTACCCGCAGGGCTAGTATCTGAGCACATATCCTCCTCCTGCTGCCAGTATTTATGGAGGGCTGTGGAAATTTTAGGAGGCAGGGCCTGGCTGGCAGAAGTCTGCCAAAAGGTCCAGACCCTTGAAGGTTTCATATGGGCTCATCTTTTCTGCTTTCTGTTTTATACTTTAGAGTCATAGATACTGTCTTCCCTGCCATGCCAGAGGTCTTTTGAATCCAAGAGTCAAAACCCCTCCTCTCCTATTTTACATCTGTCAAGTGTTTTATCATGGTGACACAATCTTTGTCCCTAAAACCCAAGTATAAAGACATTGTGGTACCTTATGCACCAAAGGTGCTTTGAGGGAGCAATTATTGGGGGATTACCTAGTTTATTCAGGGGGACCCTATAAAATCAGAAGGGTCTTTTATAAGAGGGAAGTGGGTTAGAAAAGATAGTTCCAGATATTTCTATAATTTGTCTCTATGTCTTTGTTACAGCTTCAGTTGTGATAAAATACAGTGACAGAAAGCATCTTAGGAAGGAAAACGTTGATGACACTTATGCTCCTCCATTATATAGTCCATCCATCATCAAAGAAGTTAGGACAGGAACTCCAGGCAGGAAGCTGGTTTGTTCTCTGTGCCTAGCTCAGTCTGTATTGTTATACACCTCAGGGTGGTGGTGCTGGATGCCTAAGGAACTGACTGAGTAGGCTGATGAAAAAAATATCCCATAGACTTATTTGTCATCAATCTGTTTAAAAAAACTAATTATTTTTATTTAAATTAAAAACAATATTATTTTACTTATAAATCCCAGTTCTCTCTCCCCCTTGACCTCCCATTCCCTCCATTAACCCCTCCCATCCCACCCTCATTCAATCTTCAGGGAGGGTGAGACCTCCCATGGGTGATCATCAAAATCTGTCACATTATTTGGGGTAGGGCCTAGGCCCTCCCTAGTATATCTAGGCTGAGAGAGTATCCCTCTATAGAGAATGGGCTCCCAAAGCCCATTTGTGCACTAGGGATACATACTGGTTCCACTGCCATTGGTCCCATAGACTACCCAAGCTCCCCAGTTGACACCCATGTTCAGGGTGCCTGGTTTGGTCTTATGCTGGTTATCCAGCTGTCAGACTGTGGTCTGTGAGTTTCCACTTGTTCAGGTCAGCCTTTTCTGTGGATTTCCCCAGCATGGTCTTGACCGCTTTGCTCATCACTCCTCCCTGTCTACAACTAAACTTCAGAAGTTCAGCTCAATGCCTACCTGTGAGTCTCTACTTCTGCTTCTGTCAGCTATTGGTTGAAAGATCTATGATGGCATTTAAGATAGTCATCAATCTCATTATAGGGGAAGGACATTTAAGGTAGCCTCTCCACTATTGATTAGATTCTTAGTTGGGGTCATCCTTGTAGATCCCTAGACATTTCCCTAGTGACAAGTTTCTCATTAAGCCCATAATGGCTCCCTCTATCAAGGTATCTCTTTCCTTGTTCTCCATTTCTGTTCTTCCCTCAAGTCGACCTTCCTGATCCCTCATGTTCCCCTCCACCTTCCCCTTCTCCCCTTCTCTTTCTCCTACCTTTCTCCCCTGCCCCCCCCATGCTCCCAATTTGCTCAGGAGATCCTGTCCCTTTTCCCTTCTCGGTGGTCCATGTATGTCTCTCCTAGGGTCTTCCTTGTTTCTCAGCTTCTCTAGGATTGTAGATTGTATACATTTTTGCATCTGTGGTTCTCTCTACTCAGACAACTCTAGCTTGCATTCAGGTTGACAACAAATCTTACCAGGGCATTTTATGTATCACAATACAGTGCTTTGTGCTGCTGATGATTCAAAACTATATTTCACATGTCAGACGTTTGCATAGGTAACATTATAAATATAATAATAAAAAAGTGAATTGCTGTAAATGAGCACAATGTTAGTATGAGAATGTCAGGATTATTTGGATGCTTTCTGACCTTTTCTCTTGTTTGAAAGGCATTGCTTGCATACATGTAGAATGTGTGATATGATTGCTATCAATATGCTCATTTCCCTATTGCTATACTATTTTTTTCTCAGAGGCCTTTTAGTTGAATGGAATCTACCTCCTACTTCAGAGCATTACATTATTTCTTGTCATAGCAGTTTCTCAACAATTCTTAAAAGTGTATTTATGATAGTGAACATGAACATATGAGAGAATATCTAGGCATTTTAAAATTACACACCACAAGTGTAATCTGGTTTATGAGAAGATATGGGCTTGAAACTGTAGGGAGAAGCCAGGTTGCATATGAAACCTGCCCAAGAGTCATATTTCTAGGTCTGACATCTGAGTAAGCTCTTTCTCAGCATCTTGGCCAGTTGGCCTTCTTCTCCACTGGAATGTCTGTCAGAATCTGTAATGGATTTATGGATATATTTGTTCATCTTCTCTGTGTCTAAGCTCCATGTAGGCATACATATTTTGCATATTTTCTACCCAGCAAATTTAGCATACAGCACCTCAGACATGGTAAACTGAATATGTTTATAGTAAAAAAAAAAAAAAAAACTTCATTGGCATGCATAGTCATGTACCTGTGAGGTCAAAAGTAGGTAAGAGTCACAGAAAATGCTAAGTGGCTTTAGTTTAATGGATAAAACATTACACCATTGCTTTAGGCATCAATTGTTCAAGATTTTTTTCCTCACTACCTTATTTTGCTGACGGAAATATTCTTGGCTGCAAAGCTTGAGGTGCCATGGAAGATGGATACAACCATTATAATGTAATACTAACAATAGTGAAAAAGAAATAGTAGGCTAAAGTAACATGGGCTGTTTTATGGGGGGGGATCTCTTGGTTGCTAATTCCAAAAATAGTCTTTATCTATAATAAAATCATTACTTTGATAGTTGCCTCTAAGCAATACATTAACTCAGGGATAACTCAGAGATAACTGCATTGCTCCAAATGTGTCAACATTTAAAGTCTATCTGGCTGAAATTTTTCTTAATTTATTGCTATCTAATAATGGAAGAAAACATCATTTGTGTTTGACAAAGAGTTATGTTTTAACCATACACATTCATTCAACTATATAACAAGGAATGATTGTTCAGCTAACATTATTCTTTCTAAGGCATGTGATGTTTATTCATGTGTACTTGGCGAATGAATTCTTTATAAGCATATTAACAATATGTTAAAGAAAAGTCAGACCCCTGGAACTTCAGAAGAGAGCTTCATAGAATAGTGAAAACATTTATGTGGGTACAAGTAATTAACAGTTTCTGGGGTGTAGTGGGTAGTCTGAATCAATACACATTTGGGCATATAAGTAACTGTAATAATTTCATCAAATGACACACAATGAGTAAGCTATAATGTCATGTTGTTGACTGAAAGAAGTCAGCTTAGCCAAAGAAAAACAGCTTCCTATTTTATTGAGTTTCTCTATCTTCTTCATTTATTATATAAATATACTCTTAAGGGTAATTGCCTTAAAAACTCCTTGACTTGTGAAACATAGAAAATGCCGTGAAGATTTCTGAGTATTATTGGTTTCATTTTGTGTCTTTTTGGGGGCTGCAACTGATTTTGACAGATGTATTATTATGTTACCAGTATAACATGACATCTTTTTAAAGATAATCTGGATAAGAGTGAGCTTGACAATGAGTAGGTAAGACACTGCCAGAAAGCTGAAAAAACAGGTTGGTGTCAAAGTATGACATGAATGCAGTAGAATAAACCTTACAATACTATTAGTTTAATTTCTTTCCAATGATGCCCTTGAGAAGGCAGAAAATAGCTGTGTCCTTAAATACTACCACTTAGTCATGAAGATAACACAATAAGATAGAGTACAAGGCCAATTTAATGATTGCTTAAAATGATGTTTTATGACTCTAGAGTATACATTCATGTGCTTGTGCATGCACACGAGCACACACGCACACATACACAGCACAGTAATTAACATGTTTCAGTGAAAACCACATTCATCTGTAGATTGATGACTTTCACTATCTTTGTCTTCAGGGTCAGTGGTGATTGATCTTGATGGAAAAAGTTCCCTTCTCTACAGATTTGATCAAAATTCCTTGAGTCCAATCAGAGATATTATTTCTTTGAAATTTAAAACTATGGAGAGTGATGGGATCCTACTGCACAGGGCAGGGCCTACTGGAGATCATATCATATTGGAGTTAAGAAGAGGAAAACTATTCTTACTTATCAATTCAGGTAAAGTTACTTGGTGAGGCTCTTGAAAGTTTTGATCATTTGATTATCACTTATGTAACTTGATGTTTTCATATCTCACTTCTCTTTACATTCCAAGTACCTTATTTTCCCATTCAAAGACTTGTGGGAATACCCAGTGCCTGCTGTGGAATAGAATATTTGTTTAAATATGTAAAGATGTGTTGTCTTACCTACCTAAAGCACCTGATTGGTCTAATAAAAATCTGAATGGCCAATAGCTAGGCAGAGGAGGGATAGCCAGAGCTGGCAGGCAGAGAAAAAATAGGATTCAGTCAGCCAGCCAGAGGCCAGACAGGCAGACATGGAAGAAGCAGGAAAACTTAATGGACAGTATGTAGCTGATGTACCTCTGTGCAGTACATAGATGAATAGAAATTGGTTAATTTAAATTTTTAAAAATCTATCTACAAACAAGACCAAGTCTGCTGAGGCTCTCTGATTACTTTCTGTCAACTAGGTGCTAACTCAACTTACTGACTCAAGATTAATTTTATTTAATTAATTCAAATGCAAACTCAAGGTTCACAGTGTGATCAAATATTCTCCCAACAAATGTCCATATGATTCATGTTTGCAAACTGCACAAACACCACATTGGATGCTTTTCTTATAACTCTGATGTAGTTCCATAGTTATTTCCTAGCATCATAAAAAATGGGATGGGTCATTGAAAAATATTACAGCAGTAAAAATAATGAGCTTGTAGCAAAGATAAAATTTACATAGAAAATGAGCTTGCAATGGGTAATAATAATAGAAAGAATTAACAGTGGAAGAAATTACAGCAAGGTTGAGAGATCATTATAATCAAGCTTCAGATAAATCCACACTGGTGTTCAGGATGGCATGCATGCAAGAAGTTTGCAAATTACTGTGAGAGATGCAGGTCCATCGGAAAAAAAGCTCTCCAACCTTTTAACTGAATCACAGTGTTGTTATTTTTTTTCCTCTTAGGAGAAGCTAGACTGATGTCTAGTTCCACCCTGATCAACCTCACCTTGGGCAGCCTGCTGGATGATCAGCATTGGCATTCTGTGCTCATCCAGAGACTGGGCAAACAGGTCAACTTTACAGTGGACGAGCACCGACGTCACTTCCATGCCCAGGGAGAATTCAATTACCTGGATCTTGATTATGAGGTGTGGTAGTTACATTTCAATTAATACAGATTTGATGATGTTATATGTGGTTTAACTTCCTAGCAGAAGATATGCTATTAAAAAGGACACCTTCAGAATAAATCCCCAGGCTGACAAAGTATTCCTAAGTTGATCTAGTTTACTAGCACATGGAACTTGGGGCTTATCGTTTCTTATATATTTATGTGTATCCTTATAGATCATGACAATCATTTCACCTGACACATACAGTCTCTGTACCTCATAGGCAGATTATGTTTCCCATGATGAGAGTCCACTGCCACATGCAAATCTAGAATGCATCCACTGATTTCTTGGTCTACCCCTGAGAAATACAGATTTATGAGAGACTATAACGGCAAACAGACTAATTCATTAACAGCTGATTTCAATATGCAAATATCAATTTGTGCTAGAAACATATACAAAATAAAATAACATAATTAGCTACATTATTAAATAGAGCAAGTTCTACTGTGAATCAAAAAGTGTATTTTTCTTCATTAAGCAATAAATATCAAAACCAGGTGTGATTAGTGACTTGGAAGGATAATCAAGCTGTCACACAAATGAAGACTGAATGCACATAAATTTGTTTTTAAAAGTCAGTATCTTAATTTTTTTCTGTGTGGTGTTGTAAAGTCATCTACGTGATGATTAGTGCTATAATTGCTAATCATAATTATTTAAACAGGTTACCACAAAAAATCACTAAACAATATTATTGATGCCACTTTTCTTTCTAAGATCAGCTTTGGAGGGATCTCAGCACCTGCAAAATCAGTGTCATTGCTGTATAAACATTTTCATGGATGTTTGGAGAACCTCTATTATAATGGTGTGGACATCATTGGCTTGGCCAAACAACACAGCCCTCAGATCATTGCCATGGTAAGAATCTCCATATGAAGGTATGAGTAGGATGTACCTTTTCCAAAAAAAAAAAAAGTTTCTCAATGTGAGGGTCTTGCTTATAATGTTTTAGACATGACCCTTTATTTAAAAAATCTATCTGGTTGACAGTATGCACATAGAAGATTTGTCCTATTTAGGGGAATTATAATTTACAATATAAATATTTTACATATATTTATTTACCTATTTATTTATTTATTTTGGTTTTTTGAGACAGGGTTTCTTTGTGTAGCTTTGTAGAACAGGCTGGCCTCAAATTCATAGAAATCTGCCTGCCTCTGCCTCCTGAGGGCTGGGATTAAAGGCATGAGCCACCACCACTTGGCATACATTTATTTTTTCCCAGGGGTGACACAACACACACATACACACACACACAAACACGCACTCACCTCCTCACTCCAGAAAAGGAACCCATAACAGACCAAAGTGATAATCACACCAAATTCCAACTTCGTGAACCAATGAGTTCCCATTGGGGTAACTAATATGAGTAATAGGTACCAGGTTACTTACAGAAGAGAGGATGGCTCAAAAGCAGCTGCATCATGGAAAAGATTTTCCAAAGCACAGGTGATGACTCACAAAGCTGCCATTATACAGCTCTCTCCTCACAGGAGAGAGCAGTTGCTTGTGGCTTTTATAAAGCCATGGAGGGGCCTTCTAGAATTTTCTAAGCTTCAGCTTTTAAAGACATATGATACTTTGTTTACCTTCTGAATGTCATGAGCTTGCCCCTCCATCTAGATGGAGTGTTTGAAGTTGGAAAAACTGTCATACAACAATAAATTTTAAAAAATAGTATGGGAAATATTTTAAAATTTTATTGTGATATGATTTTTAATTTTGTTATGGCCGTTTCAGTTTTCTTGAGATATTATTACGTTTGTTAGATTAATTTGTTGTTATTTCAGAGATGCCATAATAGAGGGAGCCATTATAGGTTTGAAGAGAAAACTGACTCTAAAGAAATGTCCAGAGACCTACAAAGGTGACCCCAACTAACAAACTGAGCAACAGTGAAAAGGCTACTTTATATGCCCTTTCCTGATAATGAGATTGATAACTAACTTACATGCCATCATAGAGCCTGCATCTTGTAGCTGATGGAAACAGAAGCAGACACCCACAGTTAACATTGACCTTAACTCCTGGAATCCAGTTGCAGAGAGAGAGGGGTGATAAGGAAAGGGGTCAAGATCAGGCTACAGAAACCCACAGAGCCAGCTGACCTGAATAAGGGGGAGCTCATGGGAAACTAGCATTATACTGACTCTGACCCCCTGAATGTGGGTCTCAGGTAGAAGGCCTGGGCAGATTAAGGGACCTCTGACAGTGGCACCAGGATGTATCCCTGGTGCACGAAAGGACGTTGGGAGCACATTCCCCATGGAGGGATACTCCCTTAGCCTAGAGACAGGAGGGAGGGCCTAGTCCCTACTCCAAATGACTTGACAGATTTTGATGGTCCCTCCTGGAAGGTATCACCCTCCCTGAGAGTGTGTGGGGGATGAGATAGGAGGGGAAGTCAGGGGACATGGGAAGGAGGGAGGAGGAACTGGGATCGATATGTAAAATAAGAAAAATAATAAAATAAAAAAATTGTTTTTATTTCTTTAAGAAGTTATTCCCTGACTAGGTCATTGGATGAGCTCAGTTTCTGGAATCTGTTAGCATTCTTGTGTGTTCACAAGCAATTAGAAACACTTCTGTTTCTCATGGCCATTCATAACAAATAATTTATAGATTGTTACAACATTGCAATTGCCAGCCTGTCTAGATAGTGGGATTGTCTAGGCTCCTTTATACAGTTAGAGCATTTAGGTCTAACTGTTGGTCATAGTTCAGACAGGGAAGCAACAGCAGAGTGTTTTAAACAGGGTACCTTTCTCCTAATGTGAAATAAGGAGTTAGTAGAGGAAACAGGAAGTGACGGCCTGGCACAGGAAGGTTGAAGATCAGATGAGTCACTGACTGAAGCTGAGCTATGAATGGACAAATTGGACTTGGCAGAGTATTTGTGGCTTATTCAGGCAGCATTCTTGAGGTGTCTATAGGAGATGTTGCCTCTGGGTAGCTTTTGTGTTTAAATTTCCATAACACACACCTGAGGTGGGCATCAGTTTGGTTTGTTGCTGTCCAGCAGGACCAGACGTCTTGATAAATAGGTGGTACAGAGTGGAGGAGAGCAGGACAGTGGAACAAACCAGCATCTCTGTGCTTATAATCCTGTCCATATTGTGGTGGGGTAGGCATATGAATGCTTTTGGTGTATTTGTGGATGTGTGAAATTGGAGGCTGGAAGTTGCTATATTCAGAATCATCCTCAATCACTATTCCACCTTGTTCATTGAAGCTGTATGTATCAATCAAGCTCAGAGCTTGCCTGTCTATTGCTAGCCACATTGCCCTGGGGATCTTCCTGTCTCTGCTCACAGAGGCTAGAGTTATAGGTGGCCTCCCTGTCCACCTAGAATTTGTGTGGGTTTCTGGGGATGCAAACTCCAGAAGTCAAATTTGCACTGCAAGTTCCTTGACCATTGGATATATTCCCAGTCTTAAATCTAGCTCTTTGGCATGGGTTCTGGAAGATGAGTCTTCTTGCTAAAAAGCAAGCAGTGGTTACCACTACAGGTTTATGCTCATCCTTCACTGTACATAATTCCCAATACCTTTGGGGAAAAATGGCTGGTGCTCTTCTTCTGACATTCAAGCATCATTCTTGGTTTTCAGGGAACTTTTACCTAGAATCAGACAATGATTGAAATTCTGGTATTCACAGTTTCCACTTTATTACTTTGATAATAAAATGCCAATGTAAATAGATTTTCATTAATTTCTTTCATTGCTTAAAATTCAAAATATGTAAATTTGAATCTCACATTGTGTAGAAAATCCCAGAGAACATCACTGGAATATTTATTATGGAAAAGATTTCATTCCCAGTTCTCAGTGAATTCATGTACTATATATGTTCCTAACATCCAGTAAAAGTTTTATTTTCATTACTGTTTTATTATAGGGAGATAATTTAAGGAAATATAGACAAATGTGTGTGTGTTCCATCCAAAATAATGTTCCTATACAACACTTGGGCAAAGACCCACTCTATTCATGGGCAGGAAGAGATAGCTACCCAAATAAAGCTTAGGGTCAAACCAGCAGATAGCTGCTCCCATCTCCACAGGGTTTGATTATCTTAAAATTCTCTTTATTTTATAAGTGAGTATGGATGTCAGCAATTAGCATTTTGTGTTTTTAAGCTTTTAACATTTCACAAACATACAACATAACAGTTGTATAAAGTAAAAGTTCAATTTTTAACAGAATCATTTTTATTTGTTTGTTGGACCAAGATCCCCAATCCCCCCCCCCAAACACAAAAGTGTTTATTCTTTTTGATAAAGTTGATCTCATTGGCTTTTCAAGTCTATACAAAAGTTGAAGAATGTGGAGAAAACCTAGGAACATTCTTCAAGAACTTTTAAGATAAAAGGCAAATATTTGGACCTTCATGGTACAGCAAATTGTTTTTAAGCTAGAATAATATGAGACTGATAATCAGACTTCACAAGTATTTAAATTCCATCCCATGTGGGCAGCAATGAGCTGAATACCTACCTACCTGCTCTTGTCCTCTGTCCTCAGGGAAATACATCGTTTTCTTGCTCACAACCACAGTCTGTGCCTCTGACTTTCCTGAGCACCAGGAGTTACTTGGTACTCTCAGCATCTTCCAAAGAGGAAGCCGTCTCAGTCAGTTTTCAATTCCGAACCTGGAATAAGGCGGGGCTTCTGCTCTTCTGTGAACTGCAATTGGTTTCAGGTGGTCTTCTCCTCTTGCTCAGCGATGGGAAACTTAAACTGAATCTCCACCAACCAGGAAAGTCACCCAATGACATCACAGCAGGTAATAAATGTATTCCTGCAGGCAAAGCATATGGGTTTGAAAGATTTCATTATCTCTGTGTCCCCTCTCCATAAATTTCATGCATAATCAAAAATTAATATTTGTTTAATAAGTGGAATCTTGAGTTAATAAGATTATCACTACCCCTTCCTTGGAGAAACTTGGTTCCAATTTTTCTTCTAAATATGATTACAGTGTTCAAAATTTTTATTAACATAGTTGATAATGATGAGGGAATAGAAATTTCTACCCATGACCCTTTCACTAATTCAGACAAGTCTTCAACCTAGCAGGAAGAAATGAATTTTAGTGTAAAAGTGAATGGCACTGCAACAGACAAGTAAATTGACAGAATGACTTTCAGTGAAAAATTAGACTGCTAAATAGCTATTGTCCAGCTTGGCGTGGAACATGGTAGAGGCCACAGGGGTACCTATATCTATCTGTGTCATCATACTAGTATTCAAATGTACCTTTTAATGGTTGGATACATTTTTACATAGACAAAGATTTGTGAAGAATTTGCCACTTGGGTACCAATTGAAGTGGTCTGCTTTTGTGTATAATATGATATTCTCTTATCAACTAGAGGTAATAAAAATAAGGTGACTTTATATGTGTCTTGAAAATGGATGTTCAGTCTAGGTCAGAGGGATATATTTGTCCCTTAGTTAAAAATATATAGCTCTCCTATTGGGCCCCCAGACTGATAGCTGGGAATCCAGCATGGGACTGACTCAGGTCCCTGAACATGTGCCTCAGCTAGAAGGCCTGAGCAGTCTAAGGGACCTCAGACAGTGTAACCAGGATTTATTCCTGGTGTACAAAAGGACTTTTCGGGCAAATCCCCCATGGAGGGATACTCCCTCAACCTAGAGATAGGAGGGAAGTCATAGGCCCTACTCCAAATGACTTGACAGATTTAGATGACCCCTCCTGGAGGGCATCGACCTATATGTGGAGTGGGGGAGGTAGGAGGGAAGGGTGGGAGGAGTACATGTGAGAGGGAAAGAAGGAGGGAGGGAGAGGGAACTGGGATCTATATGTAAAATAAAAAATATATAATTCTCAATAAGTTAAAATAATAGGAAAAACACATCTACAAATTCATGGTAAGTGGTGCTTAGTTAGGCTTTCTGTGGCTGTGATCAAAGAACCATAACCATAGGGAATGAGGGGAGAAGGTTTACTCTACTTACACTTCCATACCACATGCCATCTGTGGAGAAGGTCAGAGCAGGAACCCGGATGCAGGAGCTGATGGAGAGGCCATGGAGGAGTACTGCTTATGGCTTTCTCCTTATGCCTTCCTCAGTCTGCTTTCAGAGAGCACCCAAGACCAGTAGACAAGGAGTGACACCATCTACTGTGAGCTGGGTCTTCTCTCATCAAGCATCAATTAAGAAAGTGTACCACAGACTTGTCCACAGGCCTATGTGGTAAGGGCAGATTTTCATCCAAGGATCCCTCTTCCAAAATGGCTGTAGCTTGTGTCAACTTGACATGAAGCCAACCAGCATAGGGGCCTATTGTTTGTATATTTTTATTGCCATTTGTGTTCCTGTATCACTGCAGTTCAAGTGAGAGTGCTAGAAAGTCAGTATTAATTATAATCTTTGAGAGGTACTATGCTGTGATTTTTTTTTTATGCAATGTTCAATGTGGTGGATTTGTAGTCTGGACAAAAGGAAATAAATTAATCAGTGTCATATGAATAATTAAGAGTCTCCTAAAATGAGAGTCTAAAAATGTAAGCTTGTCATTAGTGTGTAGTGTATTGTGATGTATTTGACGTGCTCTGAAGTGGTTACAGCCATAGCCTAATTTTCAACTTCTTAAGGAAACTGCTTCAGTACAACATTACTGTAGTGAACTGCATGAAGCTAGCTCACTTCCAACCTCTTCACAGGAATGTGTGGTTAATAAATTACTAGGTATAGGTCTGCATAGAATACCCTGAGTGATTTTAAAATCTCTAAATGAATGTTTGAATACAGACACGGCATAATCCATTATGATATCATTTGACTTTATATGACTATTTTCATAGCTTATAATAAGGAATCTAACTATGAGTGCCAGGTTGGTAAAATAATCACATTGAAAATAGCAAATGTTGGCTAGTAACTCTCACCACTCTTTTTTTTTTTACTAGTTTTTCTCAAAATTATATATCTAATAACTACGATTATTGAAGCTATCCTTATATAATTCTAAGATCTAATACAATATAATACCAATCCAATGATTATACATGACTTAATTGAAAGTCATTATAAGACAGCAATTGATTTGATTGTCAAACATTATGAACTATACCCCAAGTAGGGTATAGTATATATGTTAATTTTTATGAATGTCAGTGAAGCAAAAGCTTTTTTTAATTTACAAATAAATTGCTTAAATGATAGTTGAGTGCTTGGTCAGTTTCTTGTCCCATAAGAAATGATCTTTAACTAGGGATCATTTGAGGTATTATACTAAAGCTTTTCATTATATAAGGACGGCCTAAGCTTTCATAATTATTAGTCATAGAAATTCCCAATTCTGAGTTTGAAAAATTCAAAATATTTTTACCTTTCTAGTGAAAAAACTAAATTATATAGAGAAAGAACTGAATTATGCATATATTTGAATTATCAGGATAAATTTATAATGAAATGTACAATTGGAAAATTGTCATTTGGAATTATTTGAAAATATTATGTGAACCTAAGCCATTCTTGAAATATTAATAATAGTATATTAGCTTAAATCATGAGACATTTTAGTAGTGCTTTGCAATCCCTCATGACACAAGATGTTTTCATCTCTTGTCACTGTTAAAGAAGTGAAATCAAAACCAATCCAGATGACATCAAGGACCTAATGTAACAATAGTTACATTTTCTTACTGAAAATTAAATTCTTTGTTCTCAAATTTGAAGTTCCTACAATGGTTCTAGTATTTTGCCTAATGGTGAAATCAGTTCCATGAACAAACTTTTCAGCCCCATAGCAGAACCTGCCTGTGGTAAACCTGCATATGTGTCTGAAATGTGTCTGCTGTATTGATAGACACTTGCACTCCTTGTGTTATTGGCAACTCCCTTAGTGTGTCCTCCCAGGAAAAAAAAAAGCCATCTTTTCAGTCCATCTCATCCCCTTTCCTTGGGAACCCCTCCTCTCTTCACACTGTAAACCTGTCACCTTTAAACTCCTGCCCTCCACTGAAATGATAGTTACCAGTGACCCCCATATTTTCACCTGGACAGGAGCTATCTAGTGATCTGGGCCCTTAATTCTGGCCAGTGACGATAGTTAGTAAATGTAGGATTCCTGGTGATTTCAGAGTGCTGAGATATATTTGGGACTGGGCTCCACTCCTCAGTGGCTCCTTGAGTGATGGCACACATATAATTGCCTTTTGCACCTTTGCAGAGGATCTACCCTAAGTGGCAGGCTTAGTGTTTTTCTTTATCCATCTTCCTTTCTAGATGCCTGTTACAGACTTAGCAGAGGCTGAGGGCAGCTGAGCTGTTGGATTGTTTCTATAGCAATTTACGACAGGCCTGCAGATTGCACAGGAGAAGGCAGATAAAAACTTCTTACTTCCTGCTATAATTTATGTAACAGTTATGTGGTTTGAGTCAGAGACAAGGGTTGAGAAGAGAAGGTTCTAGAACAATTCTATTCTCTCCACCACCTACAATTGCAAATACTTTCATTTATTATTCAATTCTTGTATTTGCAGTAGACAGTGTTCCGCCAACCTAAGATTGCCTTTGAACATATTTGCAGTTTGAACACATCGAGTCTGTTGCTTGTTGCAAGAAGAGAAACGTACACTGAAACTCACATGAGCAGCTTGACACAGAAGTATTAAGAATGACATAAAATTTGGGGCTATGTTCTTTGACTAGCGTCATCTAGAAAGCAAGCATTTGCTGGAGATTAAATGGAAACAGGGATAATTCTATGATTTGATAGTTTTGTAATCTTAATCTAGGACAATGGAAAAAATGAAATAATGCTGAAGTAATTGACAGAAGAGAAATGAATAGTTGCAGAAGCCATTTCAGAGTGGGATTAACATTCCTAGCAGAAGCAGTGTAAGGGAGGAAGCTTTAGCTCATGGCTTTGGGGAGTTTCAGTCCATCTTGCTGGCATGATGGACAGGCATGTTGGAGCAGCATACTTCATCATCACAGAAATGTATGACACCAAATCTGGTCAGAAAGCAGAGAGGTCACATCTAGGGGGTGGTCTATAGCACCCCCCCAAAACAAGCTCCTGGTGATCTGCTTCCATAAGCTAAGCTTTATGTGTAACCTCTTGAAGGTTACACAGCCTCCAAAGCTGCATCACCTGGAGACCAATCTTTCAAACTATGACTCTCCAGTGGGAAATTATACATTCAGTGACAGTAGTTATTCACAATCCTCAGAGGAGGGAGAAGCTTGGTGTGTCTGTGGTTTATGCATTAATCTTACTTCCTTTTTGGGCTGTGCACACCCAATATTTTGTTTGTTCTTTTGATGTTTTGAGACAAGATCTTGCTGGCTTGCCTGGAACTTACAGCCCTTCTCTTGTTTCTGCCTCCTGGGTGCTAGGATTATATGCATGTACCACTACAAGTAGTCTATAAATGTTTTTGGTTTCTTCTCTTGATTCTATTGGCATATGCTATTGATGTTGGCATTCTGAGAGTTTACTTATGTTCAACTGGATAGCGCCAGTCCTTCTGGCCCTGCATGGCGCCCACCTATTCAGCTCAGCTTCCTTTTCACAGTTGATTGACATGAAGAAAAATAATGAGAGCACCTGACTTTAGGCAGAGAAAATTGTGGATTTTAGAATCAGGCAAGAAGTTCTGGCTTGTTTTTTGTTGCTTACTAGCTGGATAGCACCCAGGGTAATTGTTTGTTCTCCCTAAGCTTCGTTTTCTTCATACTTTAAACAAGGGCAATAACCATTGTGATGTAAATTACACAATACTTGGAAAACACCAAACAGTACTTGTGAACCATTATTCATTGTTGTAATTATTACTTTATTAATAGAGCAACAATACACTCACTCCCCAGATTCTAGTAAGTGGAGCCTGGGATATAGCTCAGTGGTAGGGTACTTGTCTCATCAGAGCCCTGGCCTTGATGCCTAGGATAGAAAAGGAATTATGAGTGATGGCTATTATGTTTTCAGTGTGAAATATCTGGTCCCTTTCTGCTTTTTTGCTTTGTTTTGTTTTCCCTTCTGGGATGGGAATAATCTGAGCTACACACCCCTGTCACTAGGAATTCTGAATTCTGTCTTGCCTTTCAGCCATAAACCACAATAAAACTTCCTTCTTTTAATCTCTCTCCGTCTGTCTCTCTGTCTCTGTCTCTGTCTCTGTCTCTCTCTCTCTCTCTCTCCCTCTCTCTCTCTCTCTATGTGTGTGTGTGTGTGTGTGTGTGTGTGTGTGTGTGTGTGTGTGTGTGTGTAGTACCCATAGAGGCCAGAAGAGTGTTTCAGGGCATCTGGAGTTATGTTAGGTTGTGAGCTGCCAAGTTCAAGTGCTGGGAACTGAATTTGGGTCCTTTGGAAGAGCAGAAAGTATTCCTAACCACTGAGCCATCTTTTCAGTCCTGTAAACTTTTCCTTTCTTAAGTCACTTCAGTCAGGTGTTCTGTCACAGTGATGAGAGAATAACTGATAAGATGGCAATAGTACTTATATGTAATATAATTAATAAGGAAAGAAGTACAAGTTCACAGTTTCTTCCTTTAACAGTAGTATGGCCTTTCAAAGGGAACACTTCTTTTCAGGCTGGGAGGTAGAAAAGTGAAGTAGAGTCTGATTTACTAGGTAGGGCTAGTTGAAGTATGTTAAGGATCACCCATATTTTAATTTGAGCACTCCATCCTGTTGACAGGCAATAAGTCTCCTCCATGGGTAAATGATGTCTATTACACAAAATTTAAGCTTTATAAAGACCTCTCTGAAAGTGGGGCCCCAGTTCATAACCTGCTGGCTTGTTAAATGGATACATTTCATGGTGCCAAATTGCCGAGTGGGTTGTCCTGCCAATCTTTTGTTCATAATCAAACTTGGCTTCCATATGGAAAGTAGGATTCCAAAGGCCTCCCCAAGCCTTTGGTTTAATTCTGTCCCCTGCCCAATCAACAGATGCTCAGGGCACAGCTACATAAAGCATGATCCTTGGACCAACATGAGCTCTGTAAGCTTGTGTGAATCCACAAATACGAAATCAGACTTAAGGCTTTTAGAAATGGTTACTACACAAAGAAATCCCTGTAAAGCATAAGCACATGCTTAGAAGACTTTTTAATGTTTCCTTTTCAGTTTTTTATTTTATGTGTGTGGATGTTTTGTCTGCATGTTCGCCTGTGCACCTTGTCCATGAAGGGCCCCTGGAGGCCAGAAGAGGAATTGGATCTTTGGGGCTGGAGTTCCATATGACTGAGATGTACCATGTGGGTGCTGCAAATTAAACCCTGGTCCTCAGGAAGAGCAAGCAATGCTCTTTACCTCTAGCCATCTCTTTAGTCCCTAGACCTGCATTTTATATACCTTTGGTTTTATAATATCCATTTTATAATATGTTAGAAAAGTATCATTGTGCAAACACACCTTGGATCCCAGAATGTGGGAGGCTGAGACAGGATGATTATGATTTTGAAACCAGCTTGGGCTACATAATCAATCTCTGTAAGCTGAAGAAGAAAGCAAATCAGGGCTGGAGTGATGATTCAGTGGATTAAGCATTTGGGAAACCAGAGTGAGGACTTGAGTTAGAAGCCCTGAACCCACTTAATAAAACCAGATATGGTAGCATGTATCTGTCATCTCAATGCTCCTGTGACAGGATGGGAATCAGAGATGGGAGAATCCCTAACAGTTAGCAAAGCAGCCAGGTTGGCATGTGCCTCAGTGAACAACAAACAGACTTTCAAAGAAGTGGAGGAGAGGACTGGCACCAGAGGTTGTCTGACCTCCATGAACACAATGTGTCCTGTATTTGCCAGCATTCACACAGGCACAGACACAGGTACTCACTCATTCACAGTCATTATAGAATAGATTGGAAACTGGAAACTTCATCAGCATAGGCATTTGAAAAGTAAACTCTACAAATAAAAGAATATGTAAGGAGAAACAACAGATTGAGCCATTCATGTGGGACGTGTCTGTAATTTGTGGAGAAGTTAGGGGGACACACGGGGATCAGAGTCGTAGCTGGAAGCACTTGCACTTGTGGATTAAGTATGTGAAATTTTGTCCCTCTGAGTGCTGCCTCCTAAAGGAAGAGCTGGAGGGACAGAATGGGGACACTTGATGGATTTATTCCAGTCTTACTCAGTCATGGGTTCTATAACTCTATTCTATCTTTTAAGTAGAGTTCTGTGTCAGAAAATTGTATAAAAGTATCCAATCTGCCTTCTTCACTTCTGTGTCTGAGCATCTTTCATGTAGTAATCCAGATTTGGGTCCTGAGAAAATTCTTTTATTGGGTTATAGAATAGTGTGCTTTCAACCCTAGGTAGAATTTGTACCCCTTTTAGTACATCCATGACAAATGATGTTACAAATTTAAATGAGTTTGGGTGTGTTCTCAAACTGCAATTGTGAGGGAAATTCACTCAGCATAATAAGGCAACTACAAATGACTCTCTGGGTTTCTTAGGGCCTTATTGTTCTCTGGCTGTAGGACTGACTGGCAAATCCACCATAGAGAGTTTAGCTTCCTTATCCCTACTTAACCTTGAACACAGCTATTGTAGTTCTAATTGTTTTTGAGAGGAGGGACAATGACTTGAGTGTCACCTTAGGAAGAGCTAGAGACTGTGTTTTAGTGGAAGCTCCTTGGTTTTTATTATAGCAACATGATGTTTATATAAAATTGTGAGTCTAATTAGAACTGTGTATATTAGATACAAAGAGAGTGAAAGAGATAGAACAAACAAGAGAGACAGAGAAGGAGAGAGGGAGGGAGGAAGAGAGTGAATCAATTCTAAGTTATTTTGACAGTCATAGTAAATAAATTCCCATGAAGCTAAATCAAGGAATGCCAGACATCAGGCTGTTACTCCTAAGAGGAAAAATGTTCCTGTGAGCCTCTTGTCACAGAGATTTTTCTCCATCAATCTCAGGTGGAATCTATGTCCTGTGTATTAAACCTTATTTTTAATCTATATGGGGTTCTTTAGAAAGATATTTAATATATAATATATTGTTTTAATGTCTTTATTGTGTGATAATTTCATATAGGCATCAAATGTGTTTTAATCAAATCTATCTCCCATTTTTTCTTCATCCCCAACAACTGCTTTTCCCTTCCACATGTGCTTGTTTTAAAACATCCTCTGAGTCTACTTTCCAGTTTGTAGGCACATGGACTACTACTTTGAAGTTGTGGTTTATACCATCCTAAAAACTCCTCTCTCTCTCTCTCTCTCTCTCTCTCTCTCTCTCTCTCATATTCAACTTACTATGTTTTGTAGGCTGGTTTCAAACTCTTATATTATCCATCCTCTTATATCATCCATCCTCCTAAGTGGTGGGTTTATATGTATATCCTTCACATTTGGTATGGGGGACAATTCAAATGGCATCCTGTTATCTGTAGCTTTACCTTCCATAGCTTCAGTGACTGTGGCTAACTATGGTCTGAAAATACTAAGTGGAAAATTCCAGAAGTAAGCAGTCCATAGGGCTTAAATATTGCATACAGTTTATTTTCTATTCTAGTCTTAGTTACTACTGCTAATGGTTGACTGTGCCTAATTTGTAAGATGTACTTTGTCATAACCATGTCTATGCAGACAAAGACACAGTTTATATATGTGGTCCAGGCATCCCTGGGTGTCTTGTAATATGTGCCTCAGGGAAGGTGAGCCTTCAGTAGATTCAAGTATTCCAGTCAATCTAAAATGTCTACTGCTGTCCACAAGTCACTGGCTGCTTTGTGTTTGCTGTTGAGAGATGTTCCTCTGCTCTTTTCCCCAGGTGCTGGCTTAGATGATGGTCAGTGGCACTCTGTCTCCTTGTCTGCTAAAAGGAATCACCTGAGTGTGGCCGTGGATGGCCATATCACCCCTGCTTCTCCGTGGCTGGGGCCTGAGCAGGTTAATCCAGGAGGCACCTTTTATTTTGGAGGTAAGAAAAGGAGTCTGATCATGTGGTTCATTGAATCACATTTTTGTTCCACTCCTGTGTCTTAGGGCTGGTATCTCCTATGCCTTGGGCAGTGCTAACCCTGCTAACCCAGGACTAAATTTTAACTCTCTTTAAACATGGAAATGTTGAGGGGATCAAAATGACAAATTATGACCTCAAATGAATTCCTATAAAGCAGACTTCCTTATGCTTATAGTTTCTATAATGAGATTTATTTTAAGTAGGCCACTTTCTTCAGTTCTTATTTTCAAGCCTTGTTAGATTGTCCTAGTGTTAAATGGCCCTTGTACATTATCTTCTGATTTGATGGGCTGATGTCACTGTGGTGTTTTTCTAATCTGACTCTTAGCTTCCCTAGAGCTGTCTTACTGCTTCTGCACTGCCCAGTACAAAAAGCAGTATTATTCCAATGGAAAAATACTTTAACCTGATTAGTCAGAGCAACTCACTCTCTTTGCTAAAGAAAAACAAATATATTGGTGCATTTGATAAAATCAGGTCACCAGCCTTCAGCATCAGCCTTTTCCTTAGGGAACAGGGACAAAGTGTTTAGCCGTCTCATGGATGGTTGACTGAAATAAAAGCTTGGCAAAGCAAAGTCATGGCAGGAGAAGGAGCTTTTACAACTGAAATGGAGGCAAGCATTCTCACATAAGGACTACAGTTTAGTATTACCATTGTTTGGCTATTGTGTGACTATAGTTTAGTGGTTGCTAGGGAGATACATCAGTGTTAAAAGTTCACACTGCTCTTCTAGTGGGTCACAGTTTGGTTTCTCACCCATGGCAGGCATCTCACAGCTGCCTGTAACTACAGATCTAGGGGATCTGATACCTTCAGCCTTTGATGCACATAAATATACCCACACAAACTTAAAAATGAAATAAATCTTAGAAATAATGACTAATTATAGAATCTTTTTTGATGTGGAATGATGATTTTCAATTTTCAATAATTACCAATAAAATGAGAATTATTTTCTAAGAACTATTGTACAAAACCATTCTGGGAAAACCCACAGAAACAGTTGACCTGAGCAAGTGGGAGCGCACAGATCCCAGTGTGACAGCTGGGGAGCCAGCATAGGACAGAACCAGGACCCCTGAATGTGGGTGTCAGTTGGGAGTTCTGGGCAGTCTATGGGGCTTCTAGCAGTGGAACCAGTATTTATCGTAGTGCACAATGGGCTTTGGGAGCCCATTCCCTATGGAGGGACACTCTTTCAGCCTAGAAACACAGGGGAGGGCCTAGGTCCTGCCCCAAATGATGTGATAGACTTTGATGATGCCACATTGGAGGCCTCACCCTCCCTGAGGAGTGGATGGGGGAGGGGAGTGGGATTGGAGAGGGAACTGGGATTGGTATGTATAATAAGATTGTTTTTAATTTAAATACAAATTAATTAATAAAAGAATTATTATAAAGATACAGACCAGTTCTGCAGAGGTTAAATGCAAATTAAAGAACAAATCAAAACAAAGTTGTTGGTATCCAGGCATCTATACTGGCCTGCCCTCAGGGTTGTGACAGGGTGCGCCCTCAGCTGCAGCCACTAAGAGCACCACCTGTGCACATTCACTACATTCCCTTTTAAAAAGGCCCTGTCTACTCCCATCTCCTCCCTGCCTGTCTCTCTACCTCCTTCTCTATCCTTCTCTCTCTCTTCTCTTCTGCAGCTCCTGTCCCCAGAGGCCTGTCTCCCCTTCTCCCTCATCACTTTTCCCATTCACTTTCCTCCAATAAAAAACCTTTCACCCACGCTCTGTCACATGGTCTCTTTCTTTCCTGCATTGCTTTTTAATATTACAATGAAAGTGAAACAAGGAAGAAGAAGAAGAAGAAAAAAAAAACAAAACAAAAAAAAAAAAAACAAAACAAAACAAAAAAAAAAACAAAGGGCCAGAGAGATTGACTTGGTGGTGGTTAAGAGCACTGGCTACTCTTGCAGAGGACCCAGATTCAGCTCCCAGCAACTATAAGGAGGCTCACACTACCTGTTACTCCATCCAGCCTCATGGAATTCAACACCCTCTTCTGACTTCTGAAGTACCTACACCCACATGCACACACCCACACACATGTATACATAATTAAAGTAAAATATTTAAGAAACAAAACTTATATAATCCAATACTGCAAAAGGCAACAAAAGATTAAAATTTTAAATGATATGATTGTTTCGCAGACTGAAATTTGTATTCTAAGCTGATTTACAAAACCCAGTGGATTTCATAGTTACCTATAGGGAACACAGTCTTCAATCAATAATAGGTATATGGAATAGGCTAACCCAGAGCTTTCAATCCAAAGGAAAAGATTTAGAACAGAGTAAGAGATAAGAAAATAAAAAGCACCCAACACCAAGCATATTGTTAAAGGATACAACATAAAAATAGAAGCTTGGATAAAACTGTTAATAAATCATGAAAATAGAATTGTCTTTCTTGCAGCATTTTATGTCCTCTATGTTCAGATTTAGTAATACTTGGCTGTTTTATGCATTTTCTCTGGCTATTGTGTTCATTCACACCATAATATTTGAGAGTAAAATATATGCATGCTGTATTTTTGTTTATTATGATACACGTGTCACACTCTATACTATTCTAAAATGGTTTGGATATGCCAAGATTTACTGAAATATTGCAAAGTTACACAGAGCTTTATAAACACCCCACATATACTTTACTTTATTGTCCATGTTTAAGATCATATGTATATTTAAGGAATACCAATGACTTTTTTGGTGTATTTTTGTTTATACAAGTGTGAATATGGTACACACACACACACACAAACATGTACAGGTGCAAGTGACTACTGGTGTATGTGAAGGCCAAAGAATGTTGTCAGGCATTTCACCTTATTGCTCTACAGCATATTCCTTTGAAACATGGTCTCTCCTTGAACCTAGAGAGAGGCTGTTATCCAGTAAGCTCCAGAGATCCTTGTATCTCTACCTATTTCCATAGTACTTGGGTAAAAGTCATGTGCAATGTTATGCTTAGCTCTTATTTGACTTCTGGGGATTTGTACTCAGTTGCTCATGGTTGTACAAGTACTCTTATACACAGAACCATCTCCTAATCCCTCTAACGACATTAATAAATTCCAAGTCTTCTCTTGCATATTTCTCCTTAAGAAATAATAAGCTTATCATGCATGTTTGTACCCCTAGGACATCTCAGATGACCACTATCTGAATTAAGAGTTCATTTTAGTTTCCTGTTATTTATAAATTTCTAGCTGAAAGTTTTGTGTTCCTCCAAAACATTGTGTCACAGTTTTTCACCACTGAGAATCTTTTGTTTATGTAGAAAGGGATCCCTTTATCACTGGAGCTTAATTTATCTGGGTAGAACACAGTTCTGCAGCAGTTAATTCTTTACCAGTTGATAGGCATGATTTAAAATAAAAATCCCATGCTCTGAGAAACTACCCAAGGACTCTCCTTGGCTTGCCTCCAAATTCAACCTCAAGTTCAAAGTTATGGTGTCAAAATCCAGTCATACTAACCCAGCTGTCATACTCTACTGTGAAGAGTTCATCTGCCAAAACAGCCTGGGCCTGGGTTCTTTCTCTACTCTTGTCTTCAGAGTGCCTGCCTCAGGGATGTTAGAATGGAGGGCTACTTCTCAAAGAACAGAGGTCTGTATGCAACACAAAACATTCACTATTTACCCAGTCTTGCTCACCTTTCTCGTAACCTTTCTTCTTTCAGATGAGTGTATTTCAAAAAATCAGCGAGCACTGTGGAACACTGCTCAGCTTTGATCATTTATAAGCCAAACATTTTAAATCTTGGTTTTCCACATGGAGGATAGATGCTTGTGTAATTACTGTAAATTCCTTTATGTAATCTTTTTGATGGGTAACACAGCATGTGTCACAAACCAGGGATGCCAACTGAGATGCAGAATTCTCACATTCAAGTTTCCTGTATAAAGCAAGCATAGGATATCCGAGGACCAGGCCATACCACTATGAAACAGCATCTCACTTCTGGAACAGCAGCATATGGTGGCAATTTATGTGTCATCTCCAGAGGTACTTAACACAATGACTTCCTCTGGTAATGGATCCAGCCATCAATTCAGCATTAAAACTTCTCCAGCAACCTTCTTACTTTAAAACTTTCATCTCAAATGGATACAGTGGTCAATTTCTCCCTGTTTTGCGTTATATTACCCCATTGTTTCCTCCTCAAAGGCTTCAAAGACTAACTAGACAAACCTGATTGAACCCTTCTTTATTTTTGAAATTTCTTGCTTGATGAGCATTGCATCCTGGAATATGAAGTACCCATGATCTGACTCTTGACTTTGTCTACAGGTTTATTTTCTTTCTTTGTGATTCAATTTACCTCATCTTGTTTCCTATAGATATACTGCATGATTTAATACATTGTAAAGTAGGTTGAGATATGTTAGGCAACATCAGCCGCAGAAGAGAGTAGCCAAGTTGTTTACACTCCTGGTGTATGGGAACTGTCAAGTGTTCTTGAACTATTATCCTTTCTGCTCTATCCTGTCATTCTTAATTGGGTAATAGGTCATCTACAAGAAGATTGCAAAAAACTTTGTGTGCTTTGTGGCTTTTCCTGGGAAAATTGAGCAAAAGTGTCTTTGCTCCTAATGGGACACCTACAACAGACCAAAGAAATTAATTCAAGTGTAGCTCATGAACCAATGGGTGTGTTGGAGCTCTTTACAGCTCTTTACCAGAACATGGGTGGTTCAAAGGCAGCTGCATTGCAGAATGCTTACTCTGGCATAGATGACTGCTCATTGAAGCTGTATCTCTTGTATTACATCAAGACTTCCAGGCAACTCCACCAGAACTGCTTCTCCCAGCAGCATTTTTTTTTTTACTGTTTATAACCTGGTGAAAGGGTGGGCCTCACAGTATTTTTATGATTGCTGTATCCTGTGAGCTTCTTTTATCCACTCTAGGAAGCATTTCATAGGTGGATATACTTATACAACACTATACTATGGTCCAGAAGAATATTAATTACTAGAAATGTATACATTACTATGTACCTCAAATTACTACTCAAAAAGCTGTGGTGATCTGTTGTTGATATATTAAATTTGAAACTTTGAAATTTGCATTAAAATCAAAATATCATATTTTAGAGTCCCTGCTAATAGTTTTAAATATTATTAGCTTTTCCTTGCCAAGTAAATGTATTTTGCTGGGAAAAGAAAGCATGATAGAGAGCTATCCTTGGTGAAAATATTGAATTGTAATGGAAATTTTCAGGTGGAAAACTAGCAGAGAGGAATTAAGAAGTTGCTGCTTCCCTTCTAATTCTGTGAAATTGTAGTGGTGGCTGACAGCCATAGCAGCAAAGAAAGATTGATGGAAAATATGTAAGTGAAATATATGTGCTCATACTCCATAAAATTATTTACTTCACTTGAATAAGCATTTAGAACATCATTAAACCCAGACTGTAATGGTTAATGTTATATTTGTTATTTAAATAATGAGAACAAATCTTAAATGTTAGAAACAAATTGACATAAAGAGAACATTCTTTGCTGAGCCAAAGAATAAATAAAATCAAACTGAAATATTTTTTTGACAATTGGCCATTTATATTTGTCAAATATATATGTGGCTCTTACATGTATAAGGAAATAAAGTATTTAATCAAATAAAGAGTTAGTAATTTTATTTTTGGTCACTATATCCCCTTTCCTAGTTAGCTTTAAGTACAAATACATTTCATTATTATCAATTTATTTTTTCTTAAAATCAGTGAATATTTATGCTAGTTTATATTTTGAGTTTTCTAGTCTAAAGACTAAGTTCCCTCATAAGTTATAGGAGATTCGACACTGCTGACTGACACATTTAGGATTTTAGAGCCAATAGCTAAACTTTTAAATTTAGATTAAGCTAAGTTGGTGCACACAATTATTCCAACTCTAGAGACTTCCTTTGCATTTTATGGAAAGATGATGCTTTGCATGAATTTAGATGAAACTAATAATGATTCTAGCGTGTTTATTTATCTCCACTAATGCAGACGATAATAAAATGTCTGTTTTATTTATTTATTTTTCTATATAAATTCTGCTGTGATGCTGAATTCTGATTTTCTGTAATGCTTTGTTCTCATCAGGTTGTCCAGACAAAAGCTTTGGATCCCAGTGTAAGAGCCCACTAGGTGGATTTCAAGGCTGTATGAGACTCATATCTATCAACAACAAAATGGTAGATCTGATAGCTGTCCAGCAGGGGTCCCTTGGCAACTTCAGTGACCTTCAGATAGACTCATGTGGCATCTCAGACAGGTAAGGACAGCCTCATATCTCTTCATTGACCTATTCAAAATTTTGATTTATATATATATATATATATATATATATATATATATATATAGATAGATAGAGAGTGTGTGTGTGTATTCTTTTCTCACTACTATCTGTTACACCAGAAATGAATTGTATCTACATTAAAAGTAAAATATAGACACATGTTGTAGTACAATCCTGTAATCCCAGCACTCAGGAGGCAGAGGCAGAGGCAGAGGATCTCTGTGAGTTTGAGGCCAGCCTGGTCTATATAACAAGTTCCAGGACAGGCTCCAAAGAAATGCAGAAAAACCTTGTCTTGAAAAATAAAAAAAAAAAAAAAAAACAAATTAAAATTAAAAAATTAAAATAAGCAAGTGTAGCAATTGCTTTATATAACATATTTCAAATAATAATATTAATAATAGGTATAAGATATATGACTGTTAATTACACATAAATATGCTACCAACCTATAAGAAGTGAGCATATATGTGTTGTGTGTGAGCATGGGTACACACATATACCATGTTGTGTTTGTGGAGTTAAGAGGACACCTGTGTGTCTCTTCTTGCCCCCTACCTTGTTTTAGAAAGGGTCTCTAGCTATCTGGAATATGAGCTTCCAGGAACTCTCTTGTCTCCATCTCTCAACCTCCTGTAGGATTTCTGAGGATATGGAAATGCTACCAGGTTGCATCGAGCTTTATTGGGGTTATGTGAATCTCAATGCAGGTTATTATGCCTATACTATACAGCAAGCAAGTTAACTGCTGTGCCATCTTCCCTGTCCTGCTATAGTTCTAGAAGGCCACAAATGTACAAAAACTAAGTCATTAAACTCAATACACTGTGTCACCCCAATAGTAAAATTGACTTTTAGATACAGAGACCTTTGTGGTTTGTTATCAAGCTGTGTTTGGATACCCCAATAGTTGGATCTATTCAGCAGAGGCAGGGGAGCATGACTTGTGCCTATTCTAATGTGCATTGTCACATCCCATTACTGTCCTCTGTGTGGGAGCAGGAGAATCACTGCCTCTAGAAATGCTTGGGGTGTTATCCTGATCAAGGTGTGAGAGTGACCCCATAAACTCAGTAGGAACATGGGCACAGGACATGGCAAAGCAGGATTTGATAGTTAATTGTACAGGATGAGCAACTTCTGACATAATAACCAACAGTTAGTAATAATTAAAAACTGTAGGTAGGCCTGGACAACTGTAGTGAAGGAATCATACCAGCTGTGCTTCTAACCAAGGCTGCCAATTTTAATTATTGAGTTTGATAG
Organism: Phodopus roborovskii; assembly: GCF_943737965.1. Taxonomy (NCBI): domain Eukaryota; kingdom Metazoa; phylum Chordata; class Mammalia; order Rodentia; family Cricetidae; genus Phodopus; species Phodopus roborovskii. The sequence goes on along the minus strand of NW_026126558.1, from coordinate 16,074,859 downwards.
AGTGTCATGCCACTATAGTTTTAAATCCATGTACCAGGCCCTGAACTAAGCATATAATGATGATGAGTGTTTAAATCTACCCTCATGAAATCTTGACAGTGACTGTGTCTGAGGAATATGGAAGTTGAAGCATGGAGAGGTAAAGTTGACTAAGAAAACACAGAGCCCAGCCACCAAGACAGGAAATCAGAACTGCATCCATGCTGTGACATGCAGCCTCTCTGGGTGCATATTAGCATTATGGGTAGTTAATCTTTCATCCATGAATAATAAATGGATCATTCGATAGTTTAATGAATTACAATTTAAGATAAATGGTAACATTAAAATTTGACGGGAACATAATACAATACAATCTTTTTAATTTTTCACTTTTTAAAAAGTATAACTGGGGTTTGATCATGCCAGACCGCCTGAAACAGAGTACAAGGTGATCCTACATTCAAAACAGCTGGACAAAACAGCCCTACAGACTACAGCCAGGATATCTGAATCTTCTTCGAATCCCCCATGACAGTGCCCCTTACCAGCAGGAAGTAGTTTGGAAAGAACGACACCCAAATTCCCAAATATTGTGTATAAATGTTTGTTTTCATTTAATTGGACTTTGTTATATAAAATTAAATAAAATTAAAAAAAAGTATAACTGGGTTTAAGTAGTAGCAAAGTTACACATAAAGGCATAAATACAGAGACACTTACTTATGCTTACATAGCTCTTCATTAATGTGCTTTAAACTCATAATCCTCACACACTGTGTTTCACACACATATATACTCATTTACATGTCACATGACTGGACATGTTGATATATACATGGACATTCACATGTATGTTCATATAAACTATCATCATCATACCCATACTCCATAAAGTCATCTTCATGCTCTTTACATATACATGTATATTCTTTATACAGCCACCCAGTATACACTCTATTCTAGATGTGATTTCTTCCTCTTCTGTGGACATGAAGCAGGGTTCCCCTAAGTCCTGAGACTGTATTAGCTAAGGGACATGGCAGAATGAAAGGATTAATAGCTGTCCCTGTCCCAAATCTGGAGCAGGTGTTGCTGGGACACCCCTAGCTGGTTTGTCCATGTAAATACTTACTAAGTTGGCAGGATCTACGACATTTGTTTGGAGAACCTACTAATTATGCCTTTTGTTATCAACTCTTTAAGAATATCAAAAGACTGGTGAATGTCACTATCTCAGGCATTGACACCACATACCATTCCATGAAAGTTGTAGCTGTATGCTTAGTCTCAAATGGCATCTGACAGCAGACTTCTGATAAGAAGCAGGAGAAGGTTTGGACAAGATCCATCAATGTGGCCTCACTCACCCAGCACCTCCCTCCTAGCTTTACCAGCTCCATGGTTCACAACTCACAGACACTGGCCAACCCTTGGCCTTTCACTCCTAGTGTTCATTGTACCATCTTCTAGCGAGGCTCATCCTTCCCCTTTCAGTGTCTGAGTTTCTACCCCTAATCCTCTACTCTTGCCCTTCTCTTTTCCATGGAAGCCCATAAGCCTACCAAGCCTCTCTGAGCATGTTTGTTGCAAGCATTTGAATATGCTCATTCTATCTCTTCTGGCATAGAAAGCATGGCTCTGTGAAGAATAGCTTGGTGAGTGAGTTGTGTGAGGAGAGAGTTTGCATTAGTTACTGCTCTGAGGATGTGAGATGTACAGGTAACTAATGTTAGGTTCCCCTGAATGTGATAATGTTCTAGATCTAAATTCAATACCGTTCATTCCAGCCAAGCATTACATCCCATGAAAGCCTTTGAAATTGAAATTGTGTGGGACAGAGAATCTGGCTAAATGAAAATGTTGCCTGTCACTTCAGGTTTAGGTATGGCGATGGATATGTTTGTTCAAAGTCACATGCAATGAAAATCGTGATGGAAATGTCTAGGAAAAAGATTTAGAAGCCCGAGAAAATGGGTTGATGGATTGTTTTACTTTGTATTGGAATGACTAGCAAAGAGGAATGTGTACAATGCAATTGTTCAGAGCCCTTGGTGAGGACAAGAGCTCCACCATGAAGTGCAGATCACCTTAGGTTACAAGCTGGCAAAAATTACCATATAATGAATTTAGTAAAATTCACAATTCAGTCTTTCACATTTTATTTACGAATGTGAAAAGCCTTACCTGACTAGTTTGAATGGAGAAAAGTAGGCCCAGTTAGCCTTTGGAAGAAGGTCAACAAGAAACAATCTGTACACCATGGCGATTATAGACTTCCTTGCTTGAATTTTAGGCAAAAGCATTGAATCTGTCCCTTTGAAAAACAGTTTTGACAGCTTTTAAAGAAAGGTCACCTCTGTCCTTTTCTGATTTGATTATAAACTAAGATTACTGCAGTTTAATAGTTTTAAATATTTTTTTTTAAAAAACTAGATTGTCCTTGAGTTGAAATGCTCAAAAGTTAAATCAGTTATAATAGCGTGCTGAATGGGGCCCTGCAAATCTATTTCAGAATACGGAAGTATGTGTGAAATTAATGGGTGTAGAGGTTTATACATCATTTACTTTTTGGATCGCCGAAGAACAGATTCCAAAGAAGAACTGCTTTAAGATTGTGTTTGTGTGCCCTCTGTAGTGGCACAAGCACTTGGGAGAAAGAGGCAGGTGGATCTCTGTTGTTTGAAGGCCAGCCTGTTCTACATAGTGAGTTCAAGGACAGCCAGAGCTATAGAGTGAGACCCTGTGTCAACAACCCACCCCCACCAGAAAAATAAAGACTGTATGTATGAATACAAGGTCATGTTTGTAGTGAGTTTTTCTAGTGAGACTACAGGTGACCTCTCTCCTGTCTTGGATGGTTTGTTCTGTGTACAGTGGACATCTATTTTTTAATCAAGAAAAAATCAATAACACTATTTTCAGTTAACACTGGAAGAAGCCTATAAGCAAAGCGTCAGTTTCCCCCTTCAGCTGTGATAAAAGAAGATGCAGAAAGTCCACCACAAATCTGCTCTGGCAGGCTCTGGAGTTTATTTATTTTTTAATTGAAAATGGATGAGAGAAGTGGAAGCCTTGTCTCAATAAGATTCATTCTAATCTTTGAAAGGATCTATAGTCTAATCAGTTATATGAATCTAATCTGGAAGTTCACAATTGTCTTTTATTCCTGATATTTTGCCTGCGTTAGGAATATTGTCCCTAAAATACCTCTAAACCAAGTGCTATCTTTGACAGTTTTACTCAAGTGTGATGTTAGGGTTGGAGATGGCCCAGTCTGTAAAGTGTTTGCCTCACAAGTCCGGGCATGGTGGCATCCTTCTGTAACCTCAGCATTGGGGGTGAAGGTAGGGCAAAGACAAGTTGATGCCTAGAGCTCATTGGTCAGCCAGTCTAGCTAGCTAATGAACTTGAGTTCTATGAGAGATCCTGTCTCAGAAAAACATAGATGAGATGAAAAGCCATCAAGGGTCACCGGTGTCACCGGTGTCACCCTTTGGCCTCTATAGGTACATACACACACACACACACACACACACACACACACACACACACACACACACACACACGTGCATGTGCACCTACAAACACAAATGTATACACCACATGCACACAACACACACAACACACACACCATGGACCACACACATGCAGATTTTAAAAACATGTGGTGTCAGTAACTGTGGGGAGACTGAATGCTGCACTACCAGCAGTAGCCTGAGCGACCCTACATTAGTGATCTCCACTTAGCTAACATTAGAGTTTTGACTGAAAAGAGTTCAGGACAAGTCCAAGTGAATGGAGCTAATGAGTTTATTGAGAGAGGGGCAATAGTAGTACACACTTTTATCTAAGTATTGGTGTTTAGAGAGAAAGAGACACACGAAGACATGGGTGGGAGCTGAGAGATAAAGATTGAAAGGGAGAGGTGACTTTCTTTACAAAGACATACATACATACTTACCTGGCAGAGGAGACACCATGATCACAAAGTGGTTTTCCCAGGGCAAGACTGATCCATTGCACTCTGGATGTGCTGACCCCTGCGATTTCCCCAGATGCAGGAAACTCGACTGCATAATTTGTGGTAATGGTGTTCTGCATTCACACTGCACTCTCCCCTGAAAATAAAAAATAAAAAAACAAAAAGCAAAGACACACACACATACACACACCAGTGCATTCATGCATTCATGCACACACGAACACACATGCACACACCCATGGATAATTCTGTAGCTTCCTAAGTAATGTTGATCAAAGGATGCAATTTACAGCAAAGTTTTTTTTTTTAAACTGCACAAGCTAACAACCTAACTTATTTATTTTTCTTATCATAAATCATCTACTTCTGTGACAGAAACTGTAACATTTTTAGCATGTATGTTATTTAGGTTCAGGGAAGACAGGAATGCAGATACAGTGAAACTCAAAGGCATGTTAATTCTGACCCTGAGTAAGAATGTGTCAGGCTTTCATTTGGGATGTATCTATAAAAAATAAGCATGACATAGATTTTTAAAAATTTTAAATTACATTTGTATGTGCACTTTTGTATTCGTGTGTGTGTGTGTGTGTGTGTGTGTGTGTGTGTGTGTGTGTGTGTGCATGTGTGTTTTTCATGTGGAGAGCAGAAGATAGCTTTCAAGAATCAAGTCTCTTTTTATACCATGTGTGTCCTTGGAATCAAGCTCAAGTCACTAGGCTTGCAGCAAATGCCTATAGCCTCTGAGCCATCCTGCTAACCCCCTATGAAATTCTGAATGTGTCATTTGTGTTGAAGTTTCCTGACTCTTATTCAGCAGAAAACAACATAGATAGATTCTAGGACTAGCATTTTTCCTTCCTGGGGCCCTTATGTTCTCCTGTCTTCCCTTCCTGCCTCAGGTCTAAACAATTTAATGAAGACTTCTTTCCTAACAGCTGAGTGTCAATGTTACTTCTGTTTGCCATCCAGCACTTTTGGAAATTAATTAGATTCCTATCCATCTATGGAGATAGGATATTCATGTTGTATCATTGATATTTGCATCCCAGCATCTCAAAGGGTAGTTCTCCAGAGGGCTTTTCCTGGGTCTGGAGACTGATAAAAGGTTGGAGAAGATTTATTCTCAAAGGGACAAAGAGATAACTCACAACTTAAAGTTTGCTAATGGAAATGACCCAGGGAAAGGTAGGCCAGAAAGTATAGCCAACAAACAACTTAGGTAATGTTCATCCACGCTGAGCCAAAGATATTCCATCCATGTTGGAACCATCTTACTCCACCCAGAGTATTTTAGTCTACAGCAGAAAATCCCCAGCCTCTTCTCCACAAATTCTCAGACAATCCTCACTGTGTCCCTGTGCCAAATGACACATCTGACCCTTTGATTTTAAAAAGCAGTCTATTTAGATCCACACAATTTAATAACTATTTGTTTTCTAATGACTTAGTAACCTTGGGAGAAGTAACAGTAATCTAGACAGCAAAGGTACAGACAATAGACCACACAAGTCATAAAAAACTTGAAAAATTATACTAAACCAGGTTTAGCTGTCTTTGCCACAAAAACAAACAATGAGAAATGTTAGGTATCTAGGAACTGGAAATGTGGCTTATGAGTTAAAAGCAAAGGCTACTTATGGCATGGACCAGTGTTTGGTTATTAGCATCTATCTCAGGTGGTCCATAGCCACCCAAAACTCGAGCTCCCAGGAACCCAATGCCCTCTTCTGGCCTCCTCAGCCACCTGCACTCACCACGCACAAATACACACACACACACTTAAAAATGAATAAATCCTAAAATATTAAGTGGATATGTGATATGATGTATATGTATACATATATATAATGTAATCTGATTCATTATGTAACATTTTTATTATCTGTAGCATCATGCTGTTTTTCAATTAATATACACCATTTTTAAAGGTTAAGTGGTGCATATAAATTGAAAAAAAATATTTTAATTAAACACAACTATTTAGTCTTTTGACTATTGACCTGCTTGAACCCTGCATAGCTTTTCAAAGCCTGGAATCAAAGAAGACAATGTACTAGGCTGTCTTTTTTGTTCCCTGTTAGTTTCAAATGCTCCTCTGATTTTTTTTGTTAATTATGCATGATATAGCTTCTCAAACACAGGTTATGATTAAAAGGATGCATTATGATTTAATACTGGAATTGAGCTACCTCAAGAGGGTAAGCCTACTGTGCTCCATTGTTGAGTGGAGCCATTATTTCTCTTGGTAATTTACAATCACCAGGGCAGTCCTTGTTATTTAGGTTGAGAAACAGAGAATACACCAACACTGCTCAGCATATACAAGTTTACAGCAAGTATTCTTGGACATTTCTAGATCTGCAGACTGAGTAAATAAAGACATTCTTTGTCTCCTTTCCCTCTTTTTTTACCCTTTCCTCAGTCAATCTCCCTTTCCATACTCAAGAAGTATAGTAATTCAGAATGATGAAATCCTATTTCATGTAAGCTGCTGATATTCTGGCTAGTACTGATGTCACATAGGGAAAATACAGAGTTGTGATATGGTGAGAAATGTTCTAGATTAAGTAGTCAGAGCTACTTGAGAGTTGGCCGAACCCAAATGAATTTAATGACCCGAGGTTTAGTTCTGTGTGCAAAGTGGTTCAGTGCCACACTGTGTAACCAGTGGTCATGTGGAATTTGCTCTCCACGTGTTCAACATCCTTGTTTCACATAACCACATAGGAAGGCTCAATATTATATTGCACCTCACCATGATTGACAGTTTCTTCTCTTTCTCTTAGGTGTTTGCCCAACTCGTGTGAGCACGGTGGGGAATGTTCTCAGTCTTGGAGCACCTTCTACTGTAACTGCACCAACACAGGGTACACAGGAGCCACTTGCCACAGCTGTAAGCCACAAACATCTGCTTGCTTTTCTGCCCTCTGCTCCCTCTGCATCGCTTTCTCTGGTGTCTGTGATTGTGCTTTCTCTGTGGCCTTGTACAAGGATACACACACTGAATTTCAGCATCCAATCTGTTTCTACTTTCTAGCCCATACCCCTTATCTCATTAAACTGCCAAAGTAGAAATGCATAATGTAAAATAAGAAAGAAGGGGGTCAGATGGTTCGAAAGGACAAAAATTTGTAGATAAAGCAAAACATGGCTTAGGAAAAAATAATACCTTCTGCTACCTGACTTGGACAACATTGGATTCTGAACTTTCTAGAAGTACAGTATAAGTAGAAATAGGATCGGTTACCAGATTTTTTTGTTGATACTATGCAATAAAGATGTTCTCAGAGCAGTGTTGGATGGGTTTGGCTGGGGTGGGCTCTGATATAGAGATTCACTCATCAAATACAGTCCAAGAGGGCAGTATTTCATTTGGGCATTGGTGAGTATCATAGACTGGCAAGCTTAGTTACAGTGTAAATTTGTTTCTTACAGTTTGGTGGATGTTTGAGTTCATGTGAGTTCTGGGATTTCACATCTGTTGAGGCCCTGCTTAGTAGTTCACAGCCTGTCACATTCCCCCTGTGTTTTCACACAGCCCCAACAATAATAACCCTCTCTGGCCCCCATTGCCAGAGTGAAGTCTTTACTCTGATGATCTCACCACTTAAATTCCTTTTAAGATCTATTTTATGAGGTTGATGGTGGTTGAGTAAGACACACAATTTTTTATTATAGTAATCATACTTAACTTTATTAAGTACCTTCTCACTTTCAAGTGTAGGGTTAGTATTTTGAGGGTGTTTTGAGGGTGCTGACTCATTGGATTCTGATATCACCATATGATGTCAGTACTACTGTTATTGGCCTAGTTAACTCATGATGTAATTCAGGGGTATTAATAAACTTCCCAAGTTTGCTTAAAGAGGATAGGCAGAAGCGAGTGCTCCAGAGCCTGAGGTCACAGCCAATATGTTTTCCTATATTATAAATGTGTACCTTTTTTTATTGAAATGTTCACTTATGCTTAAGCCTCATGTTATTTTTGTGGTCCACTTGTCCAATACTTGTTCAATAAGGGAGTGACCGAAATGCCCATCATCCACACACGCTACTTCATCTATTACTGAAATTCTGATAAAAACAGGAGCAAGACTTGAAGCAAGAGTGTTCTGTGCAAAGTCAACTATCTTACAAATTCAGACAGTTCAACTACACAGCTCATTATTTTATGTTCCTGCTTCTGTGGGAGTCAGAATCCTAGGCTCTCATCCCTGGACACCCTACAGAGGACAACAAGATGCTCTGATTCAAGGGTAGAAGGACTATGTTTAGGAGAACCTCTTGGCCCAGTCATTCCTTCAAGAGTCCTGGCCAGTATTAGTTGTATATATTGCAGTTTCTCCTTCGTTTCTACAAAGACACTGGAGATGAAGCCTCATCTCACCTGTCACCAGAGACCAAATTACTCAACCATGTCACCCAGCTATTGAGAGACAGTTTATTTTATTTTTTTCATATCCCCATTATAATATCTGACTCAAATCTGAAAGCTTTAAATGCATTGTTATTGACTCTGCATGTTGTTTTATTATTAATAAATGAATATAACTATAAACACAAAGAGCTCTGGGGAGAAACTTGAGTGGGACATAAAAAGGTCATTTGACATGTGGCCCATAATGTGATTCAAAAGTTAACAGATGAGGTTTTCAAGCAGGCTGCTTAAAATGGAGCTGGAGTGTTTTGTCAATAACCTTCTGAGAAACTGGGTAGGAACGATGTCCCTTGTCACAGTGGTGAGACAAAGATGGAGTCTTATAAAAGATCCTGTTAGAATCTCAGCAGTTGGAACGCTGAGGAGGGAGGGCCATCGTGGCTTGGAGGCTAGACTGGACTCATATTGACAGTTTGTTTTTAAAAAGAAAAGGTTTAAATTAGAAAGTAACCATCATGTCATAGAAGGTCAGTCAGTGAACATTAAAGCTAAGTCTTTCCTGTTTAGGGCTAGAGAGATGACTTGTCAGTTAAGTGTACTCTTCTTGCAAAGGATCTGAATTCTGTTACCAGTGACCCCTTGAGACAACTCACAACCCTCTACAACTCTAGGCCCCAGGGTTCCAACACTTCTGGCTTCCAAAGTCACCTGAACCCATGGGCACATACTCTATCACACACACACACACACACACACACACACACACACACACACACACACACACACACAAACACACACCATTACAAATAATGGACCTGAAGAGTTGATTCAGGACATAAGAACAGTTAATGCTCTTCCAGAGGACATGAATTTTACTTTCGAGCACCTAGAGCAGGTGGCTCAAAACTTCCTGTAATACCAGCTCCAGGCTCTCCTGGCCTCCCTGGACATCTGTATACACACACACACACACACACACACACACACACACACACACACACACACATCCTTTCATGTAATAAAAATAATAGAAGTAAATCTTAAAACATATAAAAATAAATTTTAAAAAAGTGTTTCTATTGTCGTTGTCTATTTGTGTGCTCCTGGGAGTTAATCACTATCCCCAAATAATGTGTATGTCATTGGCAACCACTTTTAAGGCATTTATGACCATATGCTCCCAGAAATATAAAACTACCATCTTACATGCCCACTTCAGTGCACAATGCAAATATAGTTACAAACCACTTCGTGGTTATGCCTCCATCTATATGATATAAATACTGATAAGTGGAAGCATCATATTGAAAAGCAGTGTGGAATGAAAGTTCCAGAATTATTTGTAAAATTTGTAACTTCATACAAATTAGCTGCAATGTTCAATGTGGCCTAAACCTTCATTAACATGATTTTCAAAAATTTAAAATTGATTCAGGGGAGGCTACCCAGGGGTTTCTTTTATTTCAGATTTCATGGAATAGAAACCTTAATGGAAGTTACTGGTACATTTGGCCAGGCATTCAATGAGAAGTGTGCATTTCACAGATGTTAATATCAAGCCTTATGCATGGCAAATATATACTCCTATAATAAAAAATTCAATTATGGATCAAAACACAATGAGACCACTTGGGGGCATATTTCATATGAATATTTCCTCTGCTTTTGAATCTTAATTGTGTTGAGTGCTCATTAAAGAGCAGTAGAGAAGTTTTGTAATTACATTTACAACTATACATGTGGAACTTTGTGAATCATGTTTCCCCTTTGAAGGAAAATATTTACCTCTAGTTAAATTGATGTTAGAAAGTATCAGAGTTCAAATATTATTTAAAATGTCCCTATTGCATAATTACTGGTTAGCACCTGATTATTTCTGAAGGTCACGCTACTGTATTTTCAGATGTTAGGTTATTACAAGGTGATATTAGAATTAGATATTCTAAAATGGGTACCTCAAGAAACCACATTGTACTTGTGAAGGTCTTACCATTTAAATAGCTGTCTTCCCCCCCTAGTTCTCCCTACCATAAAAAATAAGCTAAATTTTCATTTTGATCTAATAATCTCCTTCCCCTTTGGTGATAAAAATGTCATAAAATACAACCTCACCTTTTTTTGTTTTTTGTATCTTATCCCTTTCATCCATATTAATTTAAAAAAAGAAAAGAATGGATTTTGTTTTAAAATATAAATGTTACCTGTTCTCTTGACTAGTGTTGCAGATAGACTTGGGGATCTACTGTAAATCTCTCACAATTTGAGAGATTTGTCTCGTGTTATGTCATGTATGATGTCTCTCTCTTTTCTCTCAGCTGTCTATGAGCAGTCGTGTGAAGCCTATAAGCACCGAGGCAATGCTTCTGGATTTTACTACGTAGACTTAGATGGAAGTGGGCCTCTGCAAGCATTTCTCCTCTACTGCAACATGACGGGTGAGTTAACACACCCCTGTTTACTTGTTTAAGCTGCTCTAATGAACTAATTGCACAAAATTAAAGTAAAATAGGCATAACATTGATCGAGTTTTCAACATGATTAAAGAGGATATTTGTTCTAGTTTCATTTCTGTTGCTGTAAAAAACACCCTCACAAAAGGCGGCTTAGGAGTGAGAGCATTTTTTTTTTCCGTTTATAGTTCTGAATTGTAGTCTATTGTTTGGGGGTAGTTGAGGCAGCTAGTTACATCACAACCACAGCCACGGACAGAGATCATTAATATATCCATGCTTGGTTCTCAGTTAGCTTTATTTACTCTTGTACGGACTAGAGGATGGTGACAACTATGGTGGCCTGGATCTCCGGAAGATAATAATCCACAAAGATGCACACACAGCAACCTGATCTAGATAATCTCTCACAAGTACTCTCTTTCCAGAAGATTCTAGATTACAGCAAATTGACAATTAAAACCTACCATCACACTACTATTTAGTAAAAGCAGCATAAATATTCAACACACTTGTTTTTTAAATGTTCATAATTTACAATATTGTTAGTCTATGTGCATATGGTAACTGAACAATATATCTAATGAAAACATTTCCTATTGTGTCTCAAAACATAAGACTTTGCAAGAGAAATCAATGCCCAGAAAAGAAAGATCTGAAAAAGATACATCATTTTAAATACATGTAACTATGAAAGTTATTTGTTTTCTGGAACTCTTACTCTATTTAAACTCAGACAGAAATTAATAGCCACAGAAAAATGTGTTTGATTAAATACTACATTTACCTATGGTATGAAAAGAACCATTGTGATCATACACTTACAACACTGGTAACAGTTTGCAAATATTGACAGCTTTCTCCCTCTTGCCAGCAGGAACACTATTTTGCTCACCACTCTATGGGAGGTCTTATCTAATACAGGAGGGAGAATAAGCATAAGGATGGGAAAGTGTGACCTATGATTTTCATTATTCATAGGTGGTTAAATTATATGTTCAGAATATTCTGAAAAGCCATAGTAAATGATTTTAATTTACAATAATTACTGGATTCCAAATTAACATAAAATTGTTTGTTTCTATATATCAGTAATATGCAATTAGAAAATGACCTTCTAGAAGATTATATCTCCAACAGCCTCTAAAATCTCAAATATATGGTAATAAACACAATAGAGGATATGCAAGCCTTTTCACAGATAGGTATAAAATGCTCTTTATGTGATTTAAAATCCTAGAGGTATAGAGGAATATAAAATTTTCATTAATTAAGAGACTCAACATTGTAAAATGTCAGCCCTTGCAAGATTGATATTGATTTTTAGTACAAACCTAAATTAAAATTCCAGCAGGGCATTTGTCTGTAGGTTGGTGTGATTATTTTGGTGAGAAGGGATAAGCAGATTTTATACCTTATGGACACACATGAAAGGGTCAGAAACAAGTCAGTTTTGAAGAACAGAGCTGAAGGACTCAGTTCTATCATGTATAAATATTGGTAACTGAAACAAAAGAGAAACTTCATAAATAGATTCACTCATATCTAGATAATTGAGGTTTTACTAAGGTGATATTGATGGGTAATGAGAGGGAGAAATAACTTTTTCAACAATTAACATCAAGGCAAATTGTATATAAACACAAAACAAGAAGGCATATCTATTCTTAATTTATTAAATATAAAATGAGGAATTCTGGGTGTCCTGTTTTGTCCAATATGTTAGTCACATACTACTTAAATTAAGGTTTATTCCAAGGTTCAGTGAATTCAAATGTATTTTATTAATGCAAGCAAATAAGTACTTTAGCTAAAAGCAAATAATTGCCATTACATTTTAACCTGAGTGTCACCTGTGGCTAGTATGGAGTGCACTGGTCATCCTGGCCAAGAAAATTTCCATTAGGATAGGAAGTTACATTACACAGTGTGGCAGTAGAATGTCTGGGTTTGGGAAGCATAGCAAAGGGAAAGGGACACTTTTGAATTGAGTGACGCATTGTTGTGGAGGAAGATTTGGTACTGAAACTCTAGTAATGAATATCTGAAGAAACAACCTTCAATATAGAAGCGATCGCAAATGCCAAGCCTTGGGCCTGCCAGGCATATTCAGAGACCAGCAACAAACCTAAGTTAGCTTGAGCATGGCCAGTGGGTAGGGCATAGAAAGGGATGAGGAGATTCAACTAGAGGGCATAAAGAAGAGGGAGAGTCATGGTGCCTTTAAGGTCTTTGGGTGTTGCCCTGAGTTAGACAAGATGATTTGGGTACATTTCAAGCATTGTCCTCTACAATGTAATCAACCTGCCCTCTTTTGATAGAACCATAACTGCTCTCACACTGGCAAATGTCTGTCTAAGTATTCAATAGATTCAGAGCGAAAGTTAGGAGATCATTTTGAAAACACAGATGTGTTAGTTGCTTCCCTATTGTTTTGATAAAACTAAGACAACTTGCAGAAGAAAAAAATTTTCCTTGAGGACTGGTAGGGGATTTACAGTTCTAGAGGGTGAGATTCCATGATGGAAGAGCAGAAGTAGCAGGCAGCAGGTGGTTGAAAGTGAAGCCAGGGAGAAACATCCCAAACCAAAAATAGGAAGCAGAGAGCATGCACTCAAAGTGGCATGGGTCTTTTGAAATCACAGCACCTGCCTTCAGTGACACATTTCCCCCACAAGGTCACACTTCTTAATCCTTCTAAAAAATAACTAAAAAAACAAAACAAAACAACTGCCCCCCCCCAAAAAAAAAGAAAAAAACAAACCAAACGAAAAAACCCAACCACCTGAGCACCATGTCCTCCAATGCTAGAGACTTATGGAAGAGAGTCCATTCAAATCCTCACAGCAGATGTCTAGGGACAGACTGATGGTGGTGCTATTGTCTCTGATCATTACCAATGCACATGGGGCAAAGAAACTGTCCTTGTGCGTGGAATACTTATGAGACGTGAGAAAACCGAAAGAACCATGGTCTATGTAGACAAGTGTTAACATTATTGGAGATAGGCTCAGGAAAGGTTTGAGAGGCAGAGAGCAGAAACTCCATCTAATTCACTTTGAGTTGAAGTTGTCTGTCACACAATCAAACAGGATGTTATGGAGATAGCTGAATAGGCAGCAACAATAGGTCTACAGTTATGTATAATTCTCAAAACTACAGAGTAGTGGTTAACCTGGGCTTTTGATTTTTATGGGGTGAGAATTAGTGTAGAACATATCTTGAGGGAGCTTTCAAATATAATCCTCAGTGGCTTCATGACTGGCAACCACTGAGGAAACTGTTCTACAGACTTACCTTATGTTAAAACATGCTGACTCGGCATGAATATCTCCTGTGTGCCACTGCACAATCTGCACACTACAGAGTCCCAAACAGTTGCTAGGGCTTTCTGCCTCATAGGGCAGCAGGAGGTATAGAACCACAGACAGCCTTTCTAGATGATATTTTTATGTATACAGGATTGGAGTTTCTATTTTACACATATGATAATCAAATATTTATATGCACAGGCTAAATCTTCTCTGTAAATTTAAACCCACTAATGGTAAAAAGAGATCACAAAGAACAAAGGAAAACTCTGCTCATGTAAGCTATGCACTTGATTGTCCAAATTAATTTTCAAACTTGTCCAGTTTGTATAGGATGGATCATAAGTGAGAATTAACTTCAATGCCCCTGCAAAGCTACAAAATATGGTTTCCCATAAATGCTTTATGGGCCATTTATCTTCATATGAGGTGTAAGCTGTGATTCTAAAAATCAGATATCTGATAACTAATAAATATCTCTGGTCTTCAAGGAGGCTTTTAGGAACACACACACACACACACACACACACACACACACACACATATATATATATAGAGAGAGAACAGTGGGGGTAGAGGAAGGAGGGAGTCATTTCTTGATTTGTGGTTGCCATGTTCCATAAAGTAACCATGGAAATTAGATTAAAAATGCTAAATCATTGCCCCTAAGATGAACATAGTAAGACAGGTTTTCAAGAACCTCCAGTGACAGCATTCTCTTCAATAAATTAATACTTAATCTTGTTTTATATGTGTTTCAGGTTAAGGAAATTATACACAAATAGGTACATACATACACATGGGTGCATACAAGCATACAGAGAGACAGAGAGACAGCGACACACAGAGAGACAAAGACACACAGAAAGAAACAGAGAGAGAGGTTTATGAATTTATGACCAAAAGCATTGTAACTCACTGCTGGGCAGTAGTAACTAATATGGTTTGATCTTAGTGATAATCAGCAGTACCTCAGCAATATTAGGCAACCATTTTAAACAGCAATATCGTCAACCAAAAGAGAGGGGGGAAGATTACAAAATAGACCATAACTGCATTCATTTCTGATATGAGAACAGGAGCAGGAGGCATAGAACAGTTATTTCTTCAGCTCTAGCCAGGGATACATATATTGAAAATTCAAAACTTTGCTACTCTATGTGTGTCTACAGAGGACTGGAAGATGTTGGGGTTACAAATACATTTTTAGCAAGTGGGTGGATTCAGTGATAATGAAGATCTATAAATGATGGGATCAACTATCTCATATGCTACTATGGATAATAATTCAGGCATGCATCACCATATGCAAATTACTGAGTTATATCTGCCAGATGTTGAGGGCAGAGAGACACATTTGTTCAGGGACAGCTACATGTCTCTAGAAGCTTCAGAATATTGAAACATAGTCTAACAAAAGAAGCAACTGGGAATGTAACAACCCACAGTAAGATGCAGAAGCATGTGTTTCAATGTGACACTCTTTGGTTTTATTTTTGCAAATGAGAAAAGAAAGACTCTGCAAATGTCAGTGTGGAAGGCTGGTGATATCAGGTGGAACTGGCAAGCACTCAAATCCTGGTCCCTTTTCTTGTAGCCTGAAGCCTTTCCCACCTTTGATCAGTGCCCTGCTACCTGTCTCTTCTTGTTATCCATATCAGGGAGAGCAGTCAAGAAAACCCGGCACAGTGCTGAGTCAATAGCTTGCAAATGAGTGACTTAGAAAACTAATAGAAGTTTGAAATCAGTGCGAAGGAAATGATTCCAAGTGACTTAAAAGAACCCTAAGAATTATAAGCTAACTGATACAAACAAGTAAACAAAAATCTCTATTGTGAATGGATAGTTTCTTAAGTCACACTAAAGACCAAATTTCTTTGTCAGTTGAGTATCCTAACTATAATTTAAAAACAGAATTAGATGAGTCCCTGTAGATGTTCATGTTTGATGAAAGGCAGTTTTATTCCACTCTAAACTCATTGTGTTTGCTATAATGAAATAGTTTTAGGTTTAAGAAGTTTCTCTTTATCAAACATTACATTGCATAGAAGATTGCTTCAGTAGGAGCTGAAGTGATGATAGCTTTCAAACCCTTGACAAATGGAAATGCTGTCCCTTCAACTCCCCACTTCCTGCTGTACTGTTAAGGGTTTCTGGGCTTGAATCACCACCTTCATAACAGGCAGCTCAGTGTGATTTTATTGTAATGATGTGCGGATATCAGGGTTTTTTGAATGAAAACATGAGCCTTTCTGGAGGGCTTCAGATCCAAAAAATTAATGGCTTCCAAAGCTGCCCGAAGCCTGTGGCTTTCAGGGTCTTGTAAATTCAGCGAATGAGAGTCTCATACCAAGTGGGAGTTTTAGGGTGGACTTCATCACAGATCCATAGACAGGACCTTAGCAGAGAGAACAAGAACCATGCTGTTTGAGCTAGGCATGGAGGCCAGTCACCTGGCAGGCAGGAGAGCTTCACATATGAAAGACAAAGCCCAAAGTACCAAAGACAATACACACAGGCTCTGGCTGCCATCTGAAAGAAAGAGCCAGAAGACAGGGAAGAGGGGGAAGTTAAAGAAAGAAAAGTATGTTGTCTTATTAAAGAGATAATTATTCCCCCATCTCATTAATACATGGCTTAATATAAGTCTGTCTTCTTGGACATGCTCAACTAGATGAACTATTATGGGAGGAGACTTCCATTCCTTTGGCTGGGAGACGACTTTCATTTAATGGGCCCTTAAGGCTACTAAGACAATAAGACTAGGGTGCTAGGTTTTACAAAAGTAGCATAATTGCTTTCTCTTTGGAGATTTTAGAGTTAGCGGGTTTTTAGGAGCTGTGGAAGTTAACAGAGAACCTCTGCCTGCAGGCAGCTGTGCATGCATCAAGGCTGTTCACAGTGCACTAGCTGGCCCTGCTTTCCTTCCCTCTTGCTTTCCTAAAGGCACTCCTCCCTACCTGCTCTTTCCAGTCTTTAGCACATCCATCACCCTCAGCTATTAAACATGAGGCCCCACAGCTTTGCGGATGTGTTGCTTAAACAGCAGGTTTTTTCTTTATACTGTTATCACCCTAAAAAATAGCAGTCAGCCTCAGGTAAATCAAGGCCTTAATTACTCAGTAGCTTTATTTACAATTCATAGCATTAGAAATCACTTCAGGGAGAGACACTGGCAAACTCAAATTACCATTCTTTTTTTTTTTTTTTAAGTCCATAGATTTTTCTGCCTGTTTCAGCGATGTCTTCTTGCTCATTGCCCTGCATCTCCTTACTCCATAACTCTTGTTGAATTTAGTAAGGACTAATTTTTTTTTGGAAATGAAAAGCAGATATTAAGGCAAACACTTAAAAGCAGATTTTAGAGTTTTGTTGAATGTATTGTTAACGAAGAGATGGGTTCTGTGTTAAAGCCGGTTCAAAGGAGAAACCCAATAACAGACACATATACACATTAGCAATATTAATATTCTTGTGGAAAGGGAGGTCACATAAGCTTCTTTCATTGCAGGGGAGACAACTCAATAGCTTGCTGATCAAATGGTAGTTGTTCATCTAGCCACAGGAATTACTAATAACTTGCGAGGAAACAATGTTATTCTAAGAAAGGCAGATCAATTTACAACAACTACAAGTCCAGCAGTAAAACAAAACAACAAACATACACAGAATGATTGTGAGGTTGAAAGATGGTCAAATGTAGATTTGTCTTCAAAGTTCCAGATAGTAAATTGCTCTAGAGATTAAAGGCTTGCATGCTGCCAGCTCTTAAGGCTAATCAGTATGTAAAGACTTGTAACTTCACTGGTACAGACTTGATATATTCCAGAGCCACCTTCCTTCTCACCTTATGGAGGGAGAATTATGCCAATCATCCTCAAGAGGACATTTGTCTGGGATCCTGGCTTGTGATGCTATGGCACACACAGATGCATATGGCATAGAGTTTCATGGCCTGAGGGAAACTGGGGTGCAAGGAGTCTAAGCTGCTATGAGTAATAGTCCCCAATAAGGAGGACTTCTGGGTCAGTGAGGAAAGGCATATAATGTGAGAGTAGACAGAAGGATAGTCTGTGACAGATAATGATAGATGGAGAGATGGTAAATGAATGTATGCTTGGTGACAGATGATCTATAGGTACACAGATGCTAGTTTATAGATGACTAGATGGATAGTCCATAGATAAATGACAGGTATCCATGATATGTTATGGATGAGTGGATAGATAAGTGAACGATTATAGATGAATACACAGGTGATAAAGAATGGATATATACTATATAAATAGATGATAGACATTGAGTGGATGATAGATTACAAGTGAGTGGACAGGTAGGTAGGTAGATAAATGAATGAATATATAATAAGCAGATATATGGTGGATAGGTAAATGATGGATGGATAGGTTTTTAGATAGATAATAGATTATAGATAAATGAGTAACAGATACACAAATGATTCATAGCTGATAGATGAATATATGATAGATAAAAGTGGATAAGAATGGATACATACATGATAAATTACAGATAATACATAGAAGGTAGATAGTTGATAGATGGCAGATGAACATATGATAAGTAGATATTGGTGGTTGGATAGAGAGTAGATGAATAGCTGAGAGACAAAGGTAGCTTTCTGTATATATGGCAAGCTAACTCACTGGCTTGAAAGGAGGGTGCTACCATAGACCTGTCAGTGTCATACTTCATGATAGTTTGCTATCCTTTCTGTTCTTTGTAGCTTACAGAGTTACAAATAGTGCGATGGCAGTAGAAGTTTCAGAGCCAGCACAAATGAGAATGAGATGACATGGGGCACACCGCATCATTTTTATTCAGATTTTTCCTTACTTGATGATTCCTTCATTTCCCCAGTACATGCCCTTTGTATGTACCAAGCTGTGTGCTGGTGACACCATGATTAGCATGTAAAATAATGTCAGTGACTTCAGACTGAAAGTTCCCAATAAAATAAATCACTACAAATTATGCAGCCCTTGCATTTTATTATTATTGTTAGTTCTAAGACCACCCCAGAGACCTAGGCTACCACATCATGTCTGAATGACCATGAAAGCAACCCTAAGCTCAGAGTTTCCAGGATCCTCCTATTAAAACCTACATATGTGATTCCAGACCTGGCTGCAGGAACCCTCACTTCCATTGATGAACATCTCAGATGATTTTGTGTCTCCTTTGCTTTGGAGATATGGATTGTCTACTAAGCACAATTTCTCCTTCACAGCACACTTAGTGGCATTTTGTATAAAAAGGAAAAATAAAATTGTTTACAGAATCTCTCCTAATATCTGCCGATTTCAGTATTTCCAAAAGGAAACAGTTATAAGAGCAGCCATTGACTGGTAGCCATGCATGATGGCTTTAACCTTTTTCAGCCCCTGTAGGAAAAAAATACAAAACAGAGATGCTGAACTGTACAGAGGTCCCTCCTAACATGACCCAAAAGGCCCAGAGACAAAGACTCTAGGCAGGTTCGTTGTCTTGTTCTACTAAAAGTTACTCAGCCAGAGTTAAGATTCTTCATGCACAGCAGCAGATTCACCCCAGGAAAAGGCAATTGGTTCTGTTGAACAATGAGAGCCCAGTCTGAGGGAGCCCAGGGTGACTGGAGTTACTTGCTTAATAACCTTAAACTTCCAATGGCTATGGTTGAGTCAGCAAAAACTGTAGGATTTCTGACCTAGCCTATGGACTGGTTCTGCCAATTCATTTCAAACTTGGATATTAAAGCTTAGATTTTAATTTTTTTTCCTTCACTTTATGAAGGACACAGACCCAGGGCAGCTTTGCAACCTCATCTGATGGCCTCTGCCCTGTTCTTCAGGCCACCCATAATTAATATTATTAGCTTATATACAATGATTTTTTCTGAAGAGAAGATCCTACTGATTGCACCCTGAACTGAAACAGAAAGGAAAAGGGAAATCACTAGCAGTCATTTCACAGAAAACATGATCCACAAACAAGGAGTTTTTCGAATCTCTTTACCCCACTTTTTTATGGGGTAAAGGAATGATGGGTGCAGAAACTGTCAAACTTGACTCCCTTTTCTTGTTTCCATTGTTTATTCCTGTGAATGTATTAGCTAAGTGCAAGTAGAAATTCTACAATTCATCACTACTTTCCCCAATTTGACACACTCATTGATTCACAACTGTGTATAATAATCCCAATTCCAGGGAATATGATACCCAATTACAGGGAATATGGTAGCCTCTTCTGGCCTCCAAGGGTGCCTACACCTAGACACACACAGACACACACACAGACACACACACACACACACACACACACACACACACACACACAAAGTTTTTTTTTTTAAAGAAAGAAGAGGAAGGATGATATATATAGGTGTGTGTGTGTGTGTCTGTGTGTGTGTGTATACATACATACATATTGATGAAGAGATTTAAAAATTGTTTCATTTTGTCTGGTATTGTGAACAATTTTAAGATAAACAATTTCATTTTTATATCACATAGTATAAGCTATTTTACTAATTATAACATTCAATTTTTCACATTGTAATATGTACTTCTACATGTATAAACAAATAATATTTTACATTTAGAACACGTAGCAGTTTTATTTCTTGAAGAAAAGCTGGACTATCAGATTTCACTAGATGAAAATTCAATAATTCTGATTTTCTAATAATTTCATCTTAAATATTGCTGTGGTTAAACAATATAAAGCATAAGCAAAATCATGGCAAATGCATGGTGCTAGGGTACATTTCAGGGAAAGAGTCATTTTGTTGTAATTTAAAATCTTGAGGATCCGTTTGTGTTGATTCTCTCAAAGAGATTTGATGACTAGAAAGACTTAACCCAGAAAGAAGATGATTTTGATTTTCTTTATTTATTTTAACTTTTGCAGACTAGTGATGGTCTCCTCTCTTTCTTCCCCCATTTCTGCATACAAGAAACGGCATGGACCATCATACAACACAATGGCTCTGACTTAATGAGAGTCAGGAACACTCATTCCGAGAACCCACACACTGGGGTTTTTGATTACGCGGCTAGCATGGAACAGCTGCAGGCATCCATTAACCGTGCAGAGCACTGCCAACAGGAGCTTGTGTATTACTGCAAGAAATCACGGCTTGTCAACCAGCAAGGTGAGTAAACCAAGGCAGCCAACATGCTTTCTAGGCTGCATGGAGTGATGTGCTTACTCGACAAGCTCCTGAAAATTTCAATCCCACCGAGGCGCCGATCTTCTACACACTTAGCAAACTTGTCACAGTCTAGAATTCTCCGAGATTCTTTTGCCCGGAGAAAAGTACAAGGTCAATTTACATCGAGCTTTCTTCAAAGCCCTGATTGCTTTTTGATTCTCCTCCTGGCCTTAATCGGATAACTGCGCAGTAAAGGCTTCATTCTGGTACTAGATGAATGGAGATGGTGTTTATCCCTATAGAGAGCAAGTGGCCAATAAGGTTTATTTTATCAAGGACAAGAGTTAATGCAAGTATGACTTAGTTTTCTCAAAGTGACTGTTGTGTGTATCTCTATCTCTCTCCTTTTTCATGAACTGTTGACAGCTAGCCTCTTGGTATAGCTGAAAATTAGGAAAGATTGATAGAAAGAGTAGCCTACGCTGCTCAAGCATCAACCTGAAGAGCATCTAGTGAGAGCCCGCTCAGATCTGTCTGGTTCACTTGGGGCTTTTTCTTTGTTTGTTTTGTTTTTGCTTTTCAAGATAGGGTTTTTCTATGTAACAGTTCTGGCTGTGCTGGAAATACTCACTCTGCAGACCAGGCTGTCCTCCAACTCAGTTAAACGTCTGTTCGTTTTACCCTTTGCCCACTTAATGCAGGATTATTTTCACTACTACATCAAGTTCTCTCCTCCTTTTCCTCTTTTCCAGAATGTTCTCATTTAGTCTTTTATCTATCCAATCCTATCTTTATCTTGCTGGTTTTAATCATAGCTCATATCCTGAAAATTGAACTCTATCTATGAATGAGAGCCAGATTATTGAGCAGAAATAACAAGAGTTATTTGGATGTGAGGAGAGAGCTAACTTCCTGATCTAGGTGTCTCATTGACCGGATATATAACTGAGACGGATGAAGCTTTGATTCATCAAGAAAGTAACTTTTCTGGAAAGGCACTACCAACATAGACAGGGATGTTGTAGTGCTTGGAAAGAATGATACACATGATGAGGATGCTTTAGCTGAGCCCTGTTCAACCTCTGTCTTTCTTTGTGATTATAGTGAAAATATACAGCCTAGAATATAACAGCTTCCTCATATGCTTAATATTTAAGTTATTTCACATCACATAAGGCTCATCACAAATGGCAGGATTCCCTTCAGGTTTTCATTTCTGTTTTTAAAGTGGAAAACATTCCATTGAGCATATAACCCATTTTCTCTGCCCAGTTCACTATCAGTGAACGGCTAGGCTGCTTGTGTTTTAGCTATCTTGAATGAAGCTGCAGTGCTAATGGGAATCTCTTTGAGTTGATGTGAGTCATTATTCAAAGTGAAGCAAGCCAAACACAAGGTCACAAATGCTAAGTTGTCTTATTTGTTTATGGAACCTGAAAAGACTGAATTTGCAGAAACAGAGGATGGAAAAGTGACTACTGAAGGACAAGCAGAGGAACTAGAAAGGGGCCACAAGATGAATAACAGCTAGGCTCCTAAGATACAACAGCAGTATCATGATATGTTAATAATATCTTAAGATCTTTTCAGCAAATACACAAACACACATGCTTGTAACTATATAAAGCAACAGACATGGCAATTAGTTCATGTTGTATCATGATGTACATGTTGAAATAGTACAATTTTCATTCATTAGCTTTAACTTTAGTGTGAAAACTAAAACCTAAGGGAAGAAAACCATCAAAAGCACAAATGAGTCACATACTAATAAAACCAACAAACAGGATCCTCAAGGTGATACAAAGCAGACAGGGAAGAAGGAACTTCAACACCTGTGGTACTAGCAAAATCTTACAAGGTACGGTAGCCATGCTTGCGACTACACTATTCATCTTAGTGATTTTCCCTATTACTAGGATAAAATACCCTGTCAAAATCAAATTAAGGGAGAAAGGCCTTATTTGGGCCCATAGTGTGAGAGTGTAGTCATGGTAGTGGGGAGTCCTAGCGGGAGAATCTTGAGGCAGGTTGGAACATTGCACCCACACACAGGAGACAGATAGACATTTGTGCAGCCCGGGACCTAAGCCTAGAGAATGGTGTTCCCCATCTTTAAGGTGGGATTTCCAAATCAGTTAACCGAGAAAATGCATTTTAGGCATGCTCAGAAGTTCACCTCATCTAGATACTCCCTCACAGGTGTGTCTGGAAGCGTTCTTTCTAGATCAGTGATTCTCAACATGTGGGCTACGACCCCTCTGGAGGTCAAATGACCTCTTCATAGCCATCAGATATTTACATTATAATCCATAATAGTAACAAAATTACAGTTATGAAGTAGCAATGATAATATTTTAATGGTTGGGAGGTCACCACACACGAGGAACTGTATTAAAGGGTCTCAGCATTAGGAAGGTTGAGAACCACTGTACTAGATGATTCTAGAACCTGACAAGTTGATAGCCAACATTAATTACCACATTAGTAAAGAAAACAGTCCACTTTGAGGCTGTGGGCCAGGTAGCAATGAAGTCTGGTTATTGTTAATCACTCGTTTTCTTAGGTAAATACTCAGAATGTATCTGAGGTAGAGGAACTGAGGAAAGAAAGAGGTGTTTAGATGCTGAGCTCCCAGTAGGACCTGCAAAGAGGAGTGACAGGAAGGCAGGCTTGAATGTGGACCTTTGCATATCAGTAATGTAGCAGCTTCTAGCAATGACAGTGGCAGAACTGAGTATGAATATAGTGGAGCATTAGGAACACATATTTTTAGCAGATGAGATTTCAGCTTACTGGAAGGATGGTCTTGGGTACAACCAGGTCGATTAAGAGTTTAACTATGGGAGATGGAGTGTTTTACCCTAATCAATTATCGTAGTTCTATTTTATTTAAAAAAAATTCGTGTTTTAAAAAAATGCATCGATACATTTATTTAAATTAGTTAATCTTTAAAAAGTCTTCAATGGACCTAAATGTATTTGATGGCTTTAAAACATGTAACATGAGCTGGTGAAATAAATGAGTGGGCAAAGGTATTTGCCACTAAGCCTAATGATCTTGGTTGTATCGCTGATAGCCATATGGTAAAAAAAAAAAAGAACCAATTCCTGAAGGTTTATCTTATCTCTATATACATACAGGTACACACACACACACACACACACACACACACATACACACTGTAATAACAAATGATATGCAAAGCATTTTGCAATTTAACTTTTACAGTGAAGATCAGAAATATAGCTATAAAATATGACTTAGATTTTTAGAAATAACAATCTTTTTTCTCAGTCTATGAACATATAATATTTTGAGCAGTGTACCTTAATATTCCTAGAAAAAATTTCAAGTAGGCTTAACTGCTGATGACTTGTGAGTCAATCAAGTTAGAAATAGAAGTAGAAAGATGAGGTTAAGAGCTTTAGATAACACAAGCTTCCCAATCCTTCCTCCCTGCCTTTGTTTCTTCTCTTAAACACAGCAAGTGTTTGTATTAATGCTGGGAGAAAAACTGTCAGTATTCACAGAAGGTCTACCTAATAGAAGGTTAAAATAAGCACTGTGTTAGTCAGTAGGGTACGAATGAGCAAAGCTGCAGAATCCCTGTGGGAATGATGGTGGTAACATAAAGATTTGAGAGTCAAGAGGAAAGTGCCCAGTCCTTCGCAGGAGACTGACTGATTTGGTGTTGCTTGTGTTCTTCTTCTGCTCTGTGTCTCCAAACACTATGATTCTTTTCCTCTGAACTTTTTTCTCCCCTGAGATAGATTGCCTGCATGCCTCACCTCCCTTTCTACAAATCCTCCGCTAAATGTTCTGTCTGCTCCTTGCTTCAGTTCCTTGGCATCGTGTTTAGTCTTGGCTCTGGGAAGGAGCTGGTAGCTGAACATTTATCGTAGAAAGAGATGCATTTAGCTAGGGGAAACTTTTTTTTTTTTTTTTGAACTGTAATATTCGCTTCAGGCATGAAGATTTTTCAGTATTATTTCTGTAGTTCTCAAATAAATAGCCAAGCCAGTAAATGGAAGAGAAAATACAGACTTCCCGATAAATCCTAAATCATGACAAAGGAGTGTTATACCCATGCCTGATGTCTAATAAACTGCTAGTATATTTTAACCAATAAATATATGGAGAAAAATCAGTGCCTTTGTATAGTATTCCAGGATGTTTTCATGAGTGTTTTGTGATTTAGAAACAATTTTATTTCACTATATTAACTACCATAGTTTATATTTTGATGCCAATCTCTTTTAAAGATTATTTTTTTTAAAGGTGCAAGTAAGAAGTCTCGTGATTAAATGTGGACTGATGGTTTCTATTCAAAGAACAATGTATTGCTCATTTCAGAGAGGAAAGGAGGGGTGGGTGGAGAGTCAGCCCAGCAGTGAGGAGCAGACACTGAAGACCTGCATTCATCCTAGCACCCACAGAAGGTGGCTCGCAATGAACTGTAACTCCAGTTTCACAGGCTCGATGTCCCCTTCCTGTCACCTGGATGCATAACTCTATGTGCATGCAAACTCATGCACAAACACACATTCATAAAGAATGAGTGTGTAATGAGGGAGAGGGAACTGGGATCGATATGTAAAATAAGAAAAAAATTAAAAAAAAGCAAAACAAAAGATTATAAGGATTGTAAAGTGGCATTTTAAAAAGACTTAAAGTATTTTGTAAAGACTGTTTTTCCAAAATGCTGTCAATTACAGTGTTTAGCGCATTATTACACTGTATCAGTCCCTTTCTGTCTGCATCTCTGTTTGTTTGTCCCTCCCTGTGTATTTCTCTCTCTTTCCCTCTCTCTGTCTAGGTCTGTTCCTCCCTCTCTGTGTGTTTCAGTCTCTTTCTGTCTCTGTCTCTTTCCCTTTCCCTTCCTCTCACTCCTCCAGGACATCTTTACTTTTAATGACAAAGGAAGAAGGAACAATGCTCTAAGATGGAAAAAGATGATTCATCCCTCTCCTTTGTGTTTCAGACGGAAGCCCTCGGAGCTGGTGGGTGGGAAGAACCAATGAAACACAGACCTATTGGGGAGGTTCCTTGCCTGTGCCTCAAAAGTGCACTTGTGGCTTGGAAGGGAACTGCATCGATGCTCAGTATCACTGCAACTGTGATGCGGATCGGAGCGAATGGTAATTTTCCTTTCAGTTACATCCAGGGTATACAGCTAGGTGGATGCTAAACAGATTCATTTGAGGAAATAATTAGGTGAAAATATGTTTTGATGATACATGGTACACTCATTCTAATTCTAGAGGTTAAGATAGGAAACTTTCAGAGGCTATTTTAATAACAGGCCGCATGCTTTGCTTATTTTATTTTTATCATATGAGAAAACAGAAATGTCTATGACATGAGAGTTGTGATTCTCCCTAGTTCCTTGTCAATGTTAATATCATTTCTACAGTATTATGTAAACAGTTACCAAAGTACATCAATATAGGCTGCGAACTTTAGAAGTACCAATTTGTAGATTTTGAATTATACAATTCTGAGCAATGATTTTGGTATATAGTTCTTTTATATTTTTTAAAGGATAAAGTATGCCAGAAAGAATAAATGTTATATGGATAAATTCTGCAAAATGTAAATCTATTACATTTAGAGATTTGAAAATGTGAAGTTTTTCTAAGCATAAAAAAAAATCCTATGCACGCATTCCTTTTATCTTAAAAAATAATATTTTTGTCTTTGAGCATAGACTCTAGGTATATTGCTCTTATCTATTATTTGCAAGTGAATATTTTAAATGTTTTACTCACATTTCTTCACAATACATATTTGTCTTATATTATTAAGCAGTTGGATCTACATGTATTTATTTATTTTTAAAATTTTACTCCGAGAATTTCACAGCTGAATACAATATGATCATAACCATTTCCCTTCTAACTTTCCTGAATCTCCCTGCACATGTCCCCTTCCTTCACAGCTTCACACTTTCTTTTTCTATTTTGTTTAAATAACAACTCTGTTTCCAGTTAGTGTTATCTACACATGCACGGGTTTGGGACCACCTGTTAGAGCAGAGGCAATCTTCCAGTGGCCACACTCTCCAACAAGAATGGTTCTCCTTCCTCCAGTAGCTGTCACCTGTAAGAGCATTTCAGTTAGGGGTAGGGCCTCTTGAGAGCTCTCCAGGGCTACAATGTGACCATGCTAGAATGTCCACAGGCTTGATCTTGTGCAGATCACTAGAGCAGCCATAAGTTCAATAGCTGTGTCATATCCAGAACACAACATTTTACAACACTCCTCCCCAACCTCCAGATATTGCATTCTTCTTTTTTATTTTTTCATACCATACATTTTGATCATATTCTTTTCTCTGCACCAGTCCTCTGCCTTCTTGTCCCAGTGATCTTGGAGCCTTGATGTTGGAATGTTGGTAAACATGTCCCACTTACTGTCACCCGTTCTCGACACTTTAATGTATTAATAACCTGGATGTGAGAACATGGCTGAGTTGAGTGTAAGGTGGACATATAGTTCAGCAATCAGTTGTTGTTAAATGAACTCATTGTTTGAATTATGTAAACACAGTTTGCTTGCTTGTTAAACATCATGGTTATGATGATGCTATATATGTGGTTGTGTATATGAATGTATATAATGTATGCATACATACACAAACATGCATAAATAGATACATACATACATACATACATACATGTGAGGCTATTAGAACAACATGGAAGAAGAATTTGTGGGGAAGCATAAAGCTGTGATTGAATTTTTATATGAGGAATATAATCTCTCTTACCTAAACTCTAATGAATGGGGGTGGTCTGGGAGAAAATGGGGGGGAAGAGTGAGTAGAATCAAAAAAACATTGTATGGAATTTCATAAGGACTAATATTTACTCCCTTTGGATAACACCATTTTTCTTAATATATTCACAAAAATTGTTCACACAATGAAAACTGCAATTTTAAATCTGTAAAATTGTTATTAGCAGTGCTTAACAGCAACAAAAAATTAACCTAATCACCACCAGTAACCCCCAAGTGCCTTCACAACACATTGCTAATTAAAAATAGTTTTTAAAAATAAAGAGTTTAAAAATGTCTCATATTCCATTCAGTTTATAGATAAAGAACCACACACACACACACACACACACACACACACACACACTGTGTTTACAGACTCAGCAAAATATTATAATAAGTACCAGGTTCTGCAGAGATGACTCACCAGATAAGGGTACTGGTTGACAAGGCTGGTGACCTGACTTCAGTCCCTGGGACCCACATGGAGGAAGGAGAGAAACAATTACTGAAAATTGTCCTCTGACTTTTACACACATGCCATGGAATACATTTCCTAAATAGAGTTTAAATCAATAAATGTACTGAATAAATAAGTGTTTGAGACCAGAGAGATGGCTCAACAATTAGAGCGGTTGTTGCTCTTCAAGAGAATGTAAGTTTAGTTCTTAGCACCCACCTGGTAGCTAGTAACTGTAACTCCAGTGCCAGGGGATTCAACACCCTCTTCTGATACCCAAGGGCACTAGGTACACTTGTGGTGGAATTACATACATGAAAGCAAATATTTATTATATAAAATAAAAACAAATAATAAACCTTAATGTGTATGTGACTGAGTGTATGTGTGTGTGTGTGTGTGTGTGTGTGTGAGAGAGAGAGAGAGAGAGAGAGAGAGAGAGAGAGAGAGAGAGGAGAGAGAGAGAGAGAGAGGTCCAGGATTAGTTGAAAGAAGAAAACCAAGGTGAATGAGACCTAGGTTTAACTTTCTTTTCCTCTGCAGATATTAGCTGTGTCTTGCTATTAGTAACCTAAACGTCAAGGGAATTCTGTATTATTTTTATTTTTATATGCAATGTGATATATCAGAAGGCAGAGGTTGGGGAATAAAGAATGACTGGAAATTGGAGGATAGGGTAATTTTCAGACAAAAGGAAAGCTGAATAACTCCTGTTCTGGATCCTCAACTGCCTTTCAAAGTGTGTGTGAATCAGGAAGATTCTGGAGCCAAGGAGAGAGCTTCTAGCATAAGACTAAACAAACAACAGACCACTCCCTCAATGGCTGCTGGAGGAGAAAAGGATCAGGGCTGTTAAGTCTCTGAGGCTGGCTTTGAAAAATCCTTCAGTTTAAGGCAGGAGTGGCAAAAAGTTTATTTCTTTACTACAAAGACCCTCAAATTGAGAGGGAATACTGAGGCAGCCATAGAGAACCCTGGCAAGCATGAAATCATAGGCTTCTACCTAAATACCCATGGGGAAAAGTAAAATGTTAGGGAACAATAAAAATATAGTATCTCAGCCTTGTAGTGGTGGCCCACACCTTTGATCCCAGAACTCAGGAAACAGAGGCAGGCAGGTCTCTGTGAGTTCATGACCAGCCTGGTCTATAGAGCAAGTTCCAAGACAAGACTCCAAAGCAATACAGAGAAACAGAGAAACCATGCTGTGAAATATACGTGTGTGTGTGTGTGTGTGTGTGTGTGTGTGTGTGTGTGTGTGTGTGTATTCTCTTGACTATACACATTACTGGCTATTTCAAGAAAGTACACATCCACATAAAATCAGGACATTGAATAAGATTATTGTAAAGTCTTGGCTACATTTTAAAATTTGGAGGTAAAAATTTAAAGCTAATATTATAGACATGTTTGAACATCTAAAGTTAAAAATATCCACATTGAGACAATAGGGAATTTAAAGTAAATAAAAATTAAACTATACTAAAAGACTGAGTGCACATTTTAGAAAGGAAAATTAACATCTGAAATAAAAATAATGGTGATAAACTTTCTGGAATAAAAAGAAATAACATCAGGTGAAAAGTCAGATATTTAAAAAGAAATGAAGAGTATTAGAAATTGTACATTTCCCCATGTTCCTTAAATACAAAAATAAAATTCTGTGTTTAATTACAGTACAAAGTTGATAATATACATCTAAAGTAGATTACCACAATACCACAAAAAAGTTTGTTGTATTTCTATGTGTATGGGGGTGTTATTCTCATGGAGAGCTTCTGATATTACATGTTGTTATACAATAAAAAATATAAGTAGACTAAAAAAGTCATGAATGCATGTTTTAAATCATTAATGAAATAGCAAAATTTGATGAACAGAATTTTATCTGAAAAAATGAATAGAGAAGATATGGTTGAATGTTAAAGAATGTGGAGTTGATTAATAGGTACAAGAAAACAACAGCAAAAACAAAACAAAACGAAGCAAACCAAGCCAATTGCAAGTAAAACATAGAAGGGAAGAAGCAACAAATACTAAGTACTTTGACTAAAAATCAACACAGCAAGGTTCAGTAAATTAACCATTTCATTAAATGCCAAAAATTTTCCATTTGATCAAAAAACATAGCCATTGTTTTATTTTTGTATGCCATAGAAATCCTGATGGGGACAGCTTATTTATTTATTTTTTATATACACATATTATTCATTTTGGTTGTTCTCCAAACCTACTCCTATTAACCCCTCTCTTCTACAATCAAGTCCTTTCCCCATGTTCTTGTCTTTTCATTTTATTTTGTGACCACTGAATTTAACCAGGGCCATCTGTGTGACAATGTATTTGGAACTGTTTATAGGATCCCGGAGAACTCAGAAATGGGTAAACAATGAACAATCACTACCCTTGCCCTAGAGTCCACTACTAGCCCATGGTTGAGTATTCCCAGAATGGGAGAGGGCTGTTGAGTCAGGAGAAAGGAATCCACTCAAAAAACCATTATATTCTGATCTTAACCTTTGTTATATTTTGTAGTCTAGACTTTAACATCTACAAGAGAGACTAACATTTTGCCCTGTTTTGTATGCTAAGATAAGCAATTAGATTTTTTTTTGTCAGTGTCCAAACTTAGTAGGAAAGTCTT
This sequence comes from Phodopus roborovskii, assembly GCF_943737965.1. Lineage (NCBI taxonomy): Eukaryota > Metazoa > Chordata > Mammalia > Rodentia > Cricetidae > Phodopus > Phodopus roborovskii. The sequence goes on along the minus strand of NW_026126558.1, from coordinate 16,043,718 downwards.
CATTTAGAAGTGCTAGGAAAATCATAGCTTATTTTAGAATTCTGTTCATCATCATAATTTAAGGATTTTGTTGCTGTTCCTGTTTATTTTAGGACCAATGACACTGGATTTCTCTCCTATAAAGAACATCTGCCAGTTACTAGGATAGTGATTACTGACACAGGACGTCCCCATTCAGAAGCTGCATATAAACTGGGACCTCTGCTCTGCCGGGGAGATAGTAAGTGGTCCCAATGTGTGGGGTTATCAGAAGTCTTTTTGCTTAATCATCATGTGTCTATCATAGAGTTATGGAATCAGAATTCTGTCAAGAAAACCCATGAGACATATTCTTTACAGTGTATGCATATGGGTGTGTGTGGGTGGAGGGAGGCACATGGGCCATGATAGAGGTCAGAAGACAGCTTGAGAAAATCTGTTCTCACTTTCCAACATGTGAGTACCAGGGTTCAACTCAGATCATGAGACTTGGAAGCAAGTGTCTTTCCCATTACCCATCTTCACCTTTGGAAAGGTAAATAGAACATTGGCTGTGTCACTGATTGGTTCATAGATGCACCCCAGCATTTCTAAATTTCTCCATATCTTTATCTACTTAGAAAGGACCAATGCTATACAAAATGGTTAAGAATTCATGTGTACTTCCTAATGGTATGCCTGGGGTAGGATAAGAACATTAATAGAAGCAGATGTCAGTTTGATCAAACATATTTCAACCTTTAATCTCTATTCCTTTTCAGTTTATATGTGTGTGAATTGACTTTCAAACAATTGGACTTCTGCTTTGTATACTTAATGTGCTACCATTCTAAAATAGGATTTTAAAATTCAGAAGTACATCACACACACACACACACACACACACACACACACACAGAGTGCATGCTCCCACAATACTTAAATATTTATTTTTCATCAGGTAATGAAATGAACAGAGATTCTTAACCTCTTCCTTTTCAAAATCAGTTATCTTTGAGGTAGATATCTTGATTATGTATGCTTTTAGTATTTTCAGAAATTAAAATGGAAGTAGAAAGAAATATTTGCTTGCATTAAAAGCATACCCTAAAATACAGTTTTATTGTGGGAGCTCCACATAAGAAAGAAAGATGTGACATTCAGTAGATATAAGGAGATATGCAGCTAAGTTGCTTAGTTAAGAGGCAAAGATGTTACTGGCCTATAAACATTACATATGCATTCTATAAAACTGCTATTCTACCCACCATTTCTGGTGTTCATCAGCCTTACCCCTGCCTCCATCCCACAATCTTATGAAGATGGCACAAGGATGTTTGCTGAAGGAAAAATTATGAGCAGAGAGATGAGGCTGTAAACTCAGCATGCATCCAGAGGAGTACAACAATATTCTGTGGCTACTGAGAAGTGCATCTATACATCACCTGTCCCGTCACTGCATGCTTAGATCAAAACGCCGCAGTAACCAGTCAGGCTGCCTTTCTTATTACATGTGCCTCAATTTCTGGTAAATGCGTGTGCTTCCTCTGAGGTTACTACAAACTTAATCCCTTAGGATTTCCTTCCTTGTGATGACAGAGGTAGAGACAGAGAGGGCAGGAAAAGAAAGGACAGGTCTGGGGACCAAATGTATCCTTAAAAGTCTAACTCTTCTACTTAGATTCTCCTTAGTTTTCATCATCTTCCAATAACACCATCAAATTATGAATTTACCATTGGATTAATTAATTGAACAAGTCAGACCCTCCTAATCTATTAACTTCTGCTGACTGGTTCTAGGCAAAGACTAATCCTCTAGGTAAAGACCAATCCTCCAGGTAAAGACCAGTCCTCCAACACAGGCCTCTGGGAAGACACTTCATAGTAATCTATAACAGAGCTTAGCGACTAGTTTTCACTCGAAGACCTTTATAAAATATTCCGCGGAAGAGCAAGTGGCTGCAAACCGATCTCACTCCTTTTCACTATGTGGTAATCTGTACACTTAAAGTGATAATATTCCAGCAAAGTTCCAAGCAAGATACACTGGGCAGATAAGGCAGCACACAGAAAGGGATATAACATAACCTTGACATTATCAGAAGTGGACTCTAAGTGACTTTGGGTTGGAAATAATCAAAATCTCATGATTCAATTGAAACCACAAGGTAGACTATAAACCTAGTGACCAATAACGTGACCTTTGATGTAATGCCGGGGAAAATGAAAAGGGGAGGGCTCACACAGTCTGGGAATTGGTTGGCATGGAGTGAAAAAAAGAAGGGCGTCAATTAGGAAAGTTAATGGAATGATCTAAATGGAGAGTCGCAGTTAGTGTTTGAGGATGACCTATAACTTTACAGTTTGACTAAAACTGGTTCTGTCATTCAATTGAGATGTGATTTTTAATTATCTTTGAACAGACAAGCATAGGCGTATAAACACAAGAAAAATAGGCTTAATTTTTTTCTCAGAAATATATCCAGAGTTGTAGTTAGAGATGTTGGAAACTTTAACTCTAGCCATTTTGTGTAAGAGAGAATAGAAGTGTTGAGAAAAATTCAAGTAAGTTGAAACTGACTGTGAGCTCTATGGCTACTAGCTAAGAGACTTACTCTAATTAATGGATATTATCTTTTCTTTCAGAGACTTTAGTTTCTACCACAAGTTGATCTGGAGTCCACATCACTCCTAACATTATTGTTGATAGCAGAAATCATATGCAAAAAATTTAAGGTGCTTTTCTCAAAAGCATGGTGGCTTGGAATAGTAAAGCTGATTTTTCGGCAGTCAATGCCACAATGCCAGTAAATATTATTATCCTTAATTGCCATTATGTTAAAACCTTTATCCTTCATGTGATTATTTATGTTGTTCTTTTAATGACCCAGTTTTTAGATTAAACAACAGTATTTCATAAATCTCATTTGGTTAATTGATTTATTGTTTTTGTTGTTGTTGTTGTTTGCTTTTGTGGGTGTTTTTGTGTGTGACACATATTAAGGAATCACTTAGACAATGTAAAAAAAGCTTACAAATTTTGACAAAAGGATGAAACTACAAAAAGATCCTCACGTTCAAAGCAGATACCACTTCCTTTACCTGTTAATAGTTCTCTTTCACATCTTGCTAGAATTCCTGTCACCCAGAAGCCTTTGCAAAACTTTTCCCTTTTTATTACAATGGCTTGACTTTTCCAGGATCACTTAACAATGGAGTAGTCCAAAACTATTTCCTTTTTCAACTGGATTCTTTAACTTTGCATAATGCACTTGATTTATCAGTGTGATTATATATACCCTTAGTTCATCCTTTTTTTTTGTTGTTGTTGTTTTGTTTTTCTTTTGTGATTCAGTAGTTGTCATATGGCTGACTTATGGTAAATGGAATGTGTTTGTGCAATGTTTGGTCATTTCCAGCTTTAGGAGACTATTAATAAAGCCAGTATAGAATTATGCTCATGTTATTGATTTCTATCTAAAAATTATCCTAAGAGAGGGATTACTGCTTCATATAGTGCATGTAGATATGATTGACATTGTAAAACACAGCAAAGGGCAGGGATGACCAATCATGCCTCAGATTCCAAACTCACAAAAAGACAAAAGATTTTTTTAGCATCACCGTGATTCTTAGGTTCTCCAGGTGGGTTCTAGAATCTTTGGAAAAGGAAAGAGGGGGGGTGAGTGTCGTGTGTGTGTGCACATGGGTGTTTAGAGGTCAGAGGATATCTAGTGTCAGTCTTCACCTCCCACCTCGTTGGAGGCAGTGCCTGCGTTTCCTTGTTCTCTAACAAATAATCTAAGAAATGGCCTGAAGGCTTAGAGAAATTCTCTCATCTCTGCCCCTTACCTTGTAGTGGAGACACTGGTGGATGTGGATGCATGTTTTCACATCTAGCTTCATATGGGTTCTGGGGATCTGAGTTCACATTTGCATGGTAAGGTCTTACACACTAAGCCTTCACCTCACTCCTGAGTTCCAAAGTCTTCCTGAATATATACCTAACTTTCTTTTACTTCAGACACAAAAGGCCTACAGGAAATAATAAAAGGGAAAGATTGGAGTTTACCAGTTGGCAGAGAGCTGAGGAAATTTTAACCCTGAGCTTTTATGTCTCCTCCAAGGAGCTGTGGGACAAATTTGAATTTGTCATACCAGAGACAGTCTCTAGACCAACAATTCCTCCATGTCAGCATATATTTATTCCAGTGCTCTGTAGCTTATTCCTAAAAGTTCTTATTCAGGAGATGTGGGGGTGGGTAGATCATTTTCTAACATCCTTCTGGAAGCTTCCAGTGTATAGACATATCTGTTTAGTATGGTCTAGATCAGTTTGTTTCATAGGCTGGTGTTCTGGAAAGTCTGTGTGTCAGTCAATGATGAGGTTGGTATAGGATGTAGAATGTGTTTTTAGAATGATTCATGCCAATTGGATAGAAAAATTTATGGCTGTTGAACACAGCAATAATAAAAGATGGACTAGAGATGGTGGATTTTTTGTGCTGTTGTTTTTCTCATTCTGTTTTTTTTTCTAGCAATTTATTTTTATTGTAGTCATACAAAAGCATCAGTTCATGATGGATTAGGGCCAGAAGGAAAAGAAAACTGAAAGAAAGTATGTTTTCCTAAGAGAATCCCAGCTAGAAACTAGCAGTTGGCTTAGGTCTGAAGTGGTAGTGACCTAGAGCCCAAATATTCCTTGAAATATCTTTAGAACTCCTTTTAGTTTCTAAGGAGACATAAAGAAATCAGGTATAATGGAAAAGTTAAGTGGTTTTGAACACACAAGACACAGACATCATGGGGATATTCTGCTATTCTGTGAACCCTCTACCACAAAGAACCTGCATGGACCTCAAAGCCATTTGGCTCCCTTGCTTTCTCCCTCACTTACATTTTCATGCAAATTCTCCCCTTCTTTACTAAACTCTTTAAACAGTCAGATTAAAATCTTTCTTCAATGGATCCCTCCTCTCAGATCTCTTGAGGGCACAGACCTTCTGCCCTCTATTGAGACAAATGTTGAATATATTATAAAGGCATATTTCTCATCTTTTGATTATGTTTGAGCCCTCAAGAGTAGGGTCCATTGCTCATTTATTTTTATATTTCTGGTACCCAGTATTTGCCTATGACATGAAAGGAAATCAATAAATAGCAGTTTGTAGAAGAATGGGAGTGATCCATCACATGCATCTAGAGAAATCTATAGATGGTTTGTGAATTATTGCTAACAAACAATTTGATGATAAGTAGATGTGTATATTTGGTGAAAGTAGTTTAGAGGATACAGGAAGACTGACTCATTTTTAAAGTTATTCAGAGCATAGAGGACATCTGGTTTTACCTGAGATATTTGCTTGTAATGTGCCTGTCTATGGCTGCCAAAATGCTTTCAGATAAGAACATGAATTTAGTTTAGTTCAGAATTCATTTATATTTTAAGCTCTTTTTTATTAGTCCTTTGATAATTTCATGCAATGCATTTTGATTATATTCACCCCCTCCAACTCTGCTCAGATCTAAACCCATCCCCATCCACACAACTTGGTGTTCTCGTCTTTTAAAACCCATCAAGTCCTATCCATTCTTCTCATTATTCTCTTGGTTGTCTGGCCATTCACTAGACCATGGCATAATTACCAGAGACCACACCCTTAAAGACAACTGGCACCTATCAATTACCAATTGCTCCTGAGCAAGATATGAGACTTTGTGTCCATCTCCAGTGTCTATGCTGACAAGATACCAGTACTTATAGCTTCATTAATGCTTTGTGAACATCATACATGCATACAATACCTTTTGATAACTTCATCCTTTATATCTCTCAACTTCTCTTGGATGTCCCCTCCTCAGTTTTCCTCCCAAATTCATGTCCCCCAAATTGTGAAAAATACAATCCACAGAATCCATTAGTGCTGGCCCTTTTCACACAGGTGTGTGGCTTCCACTTGATCATGTACAATCTACCAGGGATCACTCCCTTAACGAAAACTGACTCCCCCTCCCCTAGCAGCCACCAGCTGTCAATAGGTCCTTGGCTTATATGTCCCACCCACTTCTTGCTAGAATGTTACCTGGCTTAATTTTGTGCAGACCTACACATCCTCAAAGTATACTCTTTCAGAAATGTGTACATTTATAAAACAGATACATGTTATAATGCTTTGAGAAAAAATGTTTATGGTCTGTGTTTCTTTGTTTTTGTTTAGTAAACAGAAGTTTTGCTAGCTCTGCTATTCTTCGTAGTGTTGCTTATATTTAAGCATTATCCCAAAGACCATCATTAAGCCCTCTCTATTCTTGAATATTTTTATTTTGATTTATTTCTGCTTGAATTTTGATGTCAAGTAGCTGTTGTTTTACTTTATGTTCCCTCTAGGACTCATGAGCGCCTGTCTTTCCTGATTCGGCACATGCTTGGAAATAATTGTCACCTTAGGATTCATAACAAACACAGCCAATTTAGCCTTTAAATGTCTTCATTTTCTTGGCAACAGCTTTACTGTGATGTAACTCACATGTCCCACAGTTCACTTTTTTAACATGCACAATCCGGCATGTTAATGTGGTTATTCATTTTAGTGTATTATACGGTAGGGAGCAGTCATCTCCACAGCCTGTGTGAGGACTCGGTATCATCTGCAAATTAAACATGTGTCCTCTTTCATTTCATTCTCACCTCAGACATAATGCATCTAGTTTAAAAATATCTACATACTTGCTTATTCTATTTCATATATATTAAAACACAACATGTGCATGGATTTGTGGCTGGTTTTTTATAGTTTGTCTGTGGTGAAGCATATATCAATATCTTATCTTTTATGACCAAATACTATTTTATTGAAGGAGCAGATAGAAAGATTCCCTTTATCCATTCATTGTTTGATGAACACTTGACATGGCTCCGTTGTTCTTTTAAGTAGAGTGACTAAGTTCCTATGATCACTCTGAAGCTATTTTGCGGACAAGGGTTTTCATTTCTCTTGATCTAATAGCTAAGAACAGAAATGATAAATTCTAGCACTTTGGGAACAACTGTAACATTTTGGGGGCATGCTTTTAACCTTCACCAGGTTGTTCACATTATCCTACTTGGTCTGCACTGGAGGATGCAGCCATCTTGTTTTCCATTAGCTGCACATCTATCTTTCAAGCTGAATAGTTTATTACAGAGAAGGTTCTGTTTCTGAAAGGTCTCCATGGACTTTATTCTCAGATTTCCTTTAAATTTGAGAAGACCATCTATTGCTTCAACACTTAAAAATAACTAAACACCTTCTACATTGGATATATGTCTATTGGTGGACAGTGATGTTTGTTTGTTTGTTTACTGCATTGAACACTTTGGAGAAATCTGAGGTCAAACAGTTTTCATCTTTATAGGAGACTTCTCTGTATTGGTGATTGCTTGATGGAGTAACTATATTTAAAGGTCATTATTTAATAAAAATGTATCCAAGTGTTATGCATTTCATATTTGTCTGTGAAACAGGTATGACATGCTGGAAGGCTTACACATGCTGTATTTAAAAGAGTTTTTGTGAAGGTTCTAAATTTCTGTTTTCAGTTACTTCTTTGACATTGAGTCTTTCAATCCATTTTATTAAATGTGTTTCTTCTCAATTGTATTGGAGTTTTATGGGGAAAGCACTCATTAAATCTATCAAGTTAGGAAAGATTATTGAGAGTTCCTCATCCTAAGAAATTTCTGAAATTCATTTTGTCCACATTGACTGGTATAGTTGACTGAGAAAACACAGCTGCCCAGAATGTATTAAATAATCAAAGGTTCATGGATGCAATAAATAACTTTGCAAAAGTTAGATGCTCAGACTGGAAAAAAATGGTATTGACTAGTTATTTGGTTAATTTCCCTTCCATTTGACAGACTTCTCTTCCATTTGGCAGTCTATTTCTGAGTGTCTAAAAAAGTAGGGATCAATTCCATTTCAGCACACACTATGATAATATCTTTTAGCTCCTCTATGTCTGATAATCTCCCATCTTCTTTAAGTTATTTCCATATTTATTGTTCATCCTATATTGCTGGATTTCTCTTCCCTTCTTAATTTCTTTTTTGCTTATTCTAGTTTCTTAAGATTGTCATCCTATCATCCTCTTCCTTTTACTTTCCACTCCTCTCAATTTCCTTATTCCTTGCATTATTTTCATTCATTTAATAAAAATTGAGTATATTCCTTGCAACACATAAAATTTAAACATGTAGGAATTATTCTAAGCTTTCTGATGGCTACAATGACAAAGGAAAGTGTATAATTTTCTTCAATAGGTATTATTGATAGTCTACATTGTACAATGGTAGAAAGACACACACATGCACAGAGAGAGAGAGAGAGAGAGAGAGAGAGAGAGAGAGAGAGAGAGAGAGAGAGAGAGAGGATATACTATGGCTTGTTCTTGGCATTTACATTCTCATGGAAAGAGAAGACAATTGTCCAGTCAAGTGTATGTTATAGGAAATAGTAACATGAACTGGGAAGAGAGCAAAAACACAATTATTGCAAGAGAATTTTAAGTGAGGTGATTGTTAAAGGATCATTAAGAAGGCAATATTCAAATGAAGACAAGATGGAAGACAATAAGAAAACAAGGCTTGTGTGTATCTTTGGAAGAATCTCAAAACAAGAGGAAACTAGAGCAGTGATGCCGTTATGGGGATGTAGCAGTGATCAAGTTGAGAAGGGAAAAATAGGCTAGATAAGAAACTTGTGCTAATAATACCAGGGAGGATTTTGAAATCCCCGAGTCTCTGTTTTTCAACTTTATTGAGCCTGGATAATGTTAGAGGGTTTTAAGTAGAGAGATATTATGACTTATGCTTTAGTGAGACTAAGCAGGGTAGAATCAAAGCAAGATGCTGAGTGATGTCACATTATTAATTATGCTGAAAGATCATAGTAGCTTGGAGCATGCCTCCGTGATGAGAGATGTGATGTGTGTGTTGTATAAAGGGAGGATTAATAAGGTTTGCTGATGAATTAATGCCATTTTTAAGAGGAAAGTTGAGGAAAATGATGGAGATGTGTTTGATATAATAGAAGCGTGGGGCTAATGTTATGTGCCGATTTTTTCTGCCAGCCTGGTCCCACAGCTGCACCAGCCCCAAATAACACACAGAGATGTTGTATTTGATATTATGCTGTTGGCCTGTTACTAGTTTCTTATCAGCTAGCACTTTCTTAAATATTAACACATTTCTATTAGTCTAAGTTTTTCCACGTGGTCTGATCTTACTGGAGAGAGGGCCCAGATCTCTGTTCTCTCAAGTCTCTACATGCTGACTCCTCTTTACTCCTTCCTCAAATCCTCCTTGTCTCCTAGTCCCACCTATCTTGCTTTCCTATTGACCAACAATGCTTTATTCATTAACCAATAAGAGAAACACACTTACAGAATGACATTTCCCATCAAGCTAACATTGACTGAAATGGGAAAGACGAGTTTCAGGCTCAACAAATTGTAATTATTGCAAGGAGTTTCATGTTTAGACATCTAAAAGCCTAGATGTCATCAGACCTTGAAATGGAGATGTGGTGTCATGTTGAGCAATCTAGGCTTCAGACATATGTTCATATATAATAAGTATGTTAACTGCCTCAAAATGGAGTTATTGTGGATGGAGATGTGTAGTGACAGAGTACTGGGATATTCCCACAAAGATAATTTGAGGTGGTGAGGAGGAAGAAATAAGATTGAGAATTTTATACCACCAGTGAGGGAGGTAGAAAAGTTTTGTGTCCTGGGCTGCAAGTGAAGGAAGTGTTTTCATGGAGGAAGCACACTCAATTATGATAAATGTTGATAGTTTATATAAATAAAAAATTGTGACAACTGAATTGAACAATGTGGATCATCAGTGACATTGACAATGGCTTCTTTAGAAGATTTACAGAGCTATGTGTGGGAGATTAGAGCCTAGAAAAAGGTTCAGGAAACAGTGGGATGTGAAACAATGGAGGAAATTAGTAGTAGGTGGGAGGAAATTAATATTACAGAATTGGTTTTGTAAGATGGGAGAATTAATACCAGGGTGGTATTGAAGGAAGAGAACAAGTACAGAAAATGTTGAAATGGGAGCATTTGTTTTGGATTGTACGGAGAAGATGTAGAGTGTAACTAATGATAACAGGGAGGTGAAGGTGAGGTTGGTGATTAGAGAATATCTCTTCAGTTTGCTATTTTTAGAGAAGTTCAAGGATTAAAAAAAAAAAAAAAAGGATGTTGTATGCTTGGAAACAGAGCAGGTGCCAAATCACCCTCCTAGAGCATGGAATTCACACATAGTATTAGCCATACACAATGCTTGCATATTAGCATGTAGTGCTCTTATTTGGCGTTGTATTATATTCAACATGTGTTTACATACGGTATCCTTTAAAGAATGTATATACTTAGCTCAAGAAAAGACTATAATTAAGTCACATATACAGGTGTCATTAGGTAATAAATATGGATAATTTACTAGTTCTTATTTTTGGTGATTGAAATGGTCAATGAAATACTTCATCAAGCAAATTAACATATAAAAGTTTTCTCTGTGCATGGGAAAAGAACATGATGTGTTTGACTATAAATTTATTTGAAGGGACAATGTATGATAATAAAAAACATTGATGGATCTAATATAAAGTGTGTATTATACAAATACAAAAAGATGGTACAAACTTTTATTTATAGTCCACAGAATATTTAAACATTTCCACAATATTCTGCATATGAAGTTGCTTTTGACATTAAATGTGTGAATAAAAGAATTTCAATTTCATTGGTATGTGCTCAATAGAAAACTTATTTATTCATTTTGTCTCTGCTAAAATAACTATTTCATGTTATTTAAATACATAAATTTGGTTATAAGTGATTGATTGATGATTTTTCTTTTTCTCAAATGAGTAACTACACTCAATGTTTATTGCATTATTATATATAATAAATGTGGGGAATTAGTATTGGGGAGGCCAGATGCACTTTGCATTTGATATATGTTCTCCTTTTTTATATTAGAATGTTGCCTTTGGATAGTTTGACATAAGTTGCTTCAAGTAATAGAAGATGTGACTTATGGAAGGATCTCTTTTATGGTAGCAAACTAAACTTTATACATTTTCCAATGACTTTTTGACCTTCACAGGAATCAAGAACAAACCTAAATGAACTTTACTCACCATGTTTACAATTTTATACACCATCTTATACTTAGAATGACAGTAGTTGGATGCTTGCAGCAAAATTTCTTTCCCAGGGCTAGGGAGATAGCTTAATTAGAAAATGCTTACTATATAGGTCTAGACATGTTAATTCAATTCCAGCACCCACCAAAAATGGCTGTAGGGGCAGAGACAGGTAGATGCAGGGTGCTTGCTGGCCAGACAGTCTCTTACTGAGTTTGATCCATGAGCCCCAAGAATCCTCCTCCCAATGAGATATTCCATTTCAAAAAAAGTGGGCAGATCCTGAAAAATGACAGCTGAAGTTGACCTTTGGCCACTTGTGTATGTATGTACCATGCACACACACAAACATAAATACAGAGATGCACACCATCCCAACACAAAATCTATTCTTCCAGCTTCTTGGAAAGTAAATGTGTATGTCCTTGAAAAATTAAACTTCTTTCCCCTTGTTAATAATTTCCACTTTTGCATAAAATTAATATAAGAATATAAAAACATATGCTGCAGATTATTTGTAAAATTCTTTTGTTAATAAAGACAATCTCTGATCTGCTTTTGTAGGAGGTAAAAAACATATGAACTGTATTGAATGTGTGGGAGGGTACAGCAGAATTATTCTACTGAATGCAAAGACCCATGAATAGCTTTGCTCTCTTTTTTACTGATCTGTAACCCACACCCTGTGACTATCCCCAGCCACATTTCATTTGCTTTGCCCTCATTTTTACATATATGGATTTTAATGGAAGTTCATAAATTGTTGAAAACAATAACAGAAGTGCTAACAAAGATGCACCAGAGAATTATTAAACCATTAAATAGGACTCTGTGTTCCAATGAAGCAACATGTAATTAATCTTAGTGTTTTATTTCTGTTAATAAATCTATATATTTTAGAAGATGCATTTCACTGCTCAAATATTTCTTTTCAATATTTTAATATTATATGTATATGTTACTTTATTTTTAAGAAAGGTTTCTAATCACTCTTCTTCCTCAATTTCTTCATCTCCCCAACCCTAAGAAAATATTCCTATTCCTATTAAAAAGATATTCAACTTATGAGAGAAGTAAGTGCTCAGTAACTTTTTAAAGTGCACATAGTATTAAATAGTACTAAATTCTTTAAGGGGCTTTATAAAAAATATTTACACATGAAATCAGATACTATTACATGTTTCTCTTTTGTGTACATAAGTATCTTGACCCTGATTTATAATAGATACATATATATATATATATATATGTATATATATATAAAATATAGTTATAGAAATTAAAAGATAGTGTTTTCAAAGAAACAAACTTTTTTGCCCATTCATACTATTTTAATTAAATAACATTTTAATTATCACTTTGTTGATCATTACTAAGAATTCACATTGTAAAATAATACATCTTGATGTATTGCTTGTGTGTATGTATTCATGCACATGTGAGCACATTTGAATAGTGATCAGAGGTTGGCTTCATGTGTCTTTCTCAGTCACTCTTTGCCTTGTTATCTGAGAAGAATGTTTTTCTTACTGAAACTGAAATTGACCTGTGTCCCCCACCCTGGCCCTGGAATTATCGAAGCATGCTGTCATACCTGGATTTAATACATGGGTGCTGGGTATCTGAACCCAGGCCCTTTTGCTTGCATGGCAAGTGCTTAACCAACTGATTCATCTCTTCAGCTTAGCCCTTCATGATGTGTTTTCATTGAAATGGTTGAAAACAAAAAGCATCTAACTTGCCTAGCAACAAATCATACAATACTTCAGATCAGCTCATGGGCTGCTTAGGGACTTTCCAAATCTCTGACTTACAGAATCCTTTATCAAGGACTTACAGTTTCCTGCTATTGATACAGATCTCTCCCTCTTGCTTGTTCCCCTCTCTATGCCTTATTTCTCTGAGACTGCTCAGATTCTCTTGGGTGCACAGGACATAAGGAGCTGAAGCATCACAGGCCATTGCACACCATTCCATCAATGTTCTCCCATTGGCCTTGGATTTCTTTGTAATTGTCTTGAATTGGCAACAATTTATTAATCTCATAAAATGTTCTTACCTCATTCCCTACCTATTGTGAATTCATTAAAATGGGCTTTGCTAACTAAACAAAATGTATTGTTGCTTGTATAAGAGTGTTTTAGCTTCCTAAAGCAATGAAATGTTTTCACTGACCTGAGAGCATTTATTGTACAAGAGAAGCAATTCAAAGACTGTCCTTCAGTTTTAACAATTCCCTAAAGTCTTCCATATGAAGATTTATTGGGTTAGTTATAGTATAATATGCAGGGAATAAAGCCTTGATTTTATAATATATAATGTAATAATATAAAAATATTACATAATTTAAACCTGAGCCCTGTTCATTCCCTTTCTAAGCACATGAGATCATATTTAGCAATATCCCACAATTTAAAGTATTTTGACTTTATATCTAGCATTTCATGAGAAAGGCATGTCACTGCTTATAAAAGGAGATCAGGGAAGCACGTTAAAGAGCACACATATGCTTTTACCCTTAAGATGACATTTTACATTTTTGTGTATCTTTTCACAGACTAAGATCCAATGGTCTAGTAGTGATGTAACTATTAAAAGGATATAAGACATAGCCCTGGCACAACTCAGATAATGTGTACGTTCATTTAGCTAATGATGGAGTGGAATCTCACAGACTGTGTTTTTCCCAACTATGTAAGTTCAGTTTTAAATTGTCCACATGCAACAGAAATTAGACATTTGAGTCAGATCCATAAGGGAAACAGAATGAGAACAAACAAATAATAGATCTGTATTGTTCTTTCCAGTGTTAACGGAAAGAAGGCAACATCTAAGGGGCATGTAGAAACAGTCATGTTTATGATTTTCAAGTAGCTGAGCCTCTGCTCTTGGCTAACATCATGAACTCTTTCTTTAGAACAGCTGTCTCTCACTCTGGAAGACCAGTCTGCCCTTGTAGGACAGTCATTTAGATAGGAGGATTTTATACTGAGAACTTGCTGGCAGCAGCAGTCTCATAACACATTTTTCTGATAATTCTCTACGTCATCTCAATACAGATGGCTGTATTCGATTCTGATAGCCTTTGAATTTATATTTCATTTTGCATGTTTCTTCCTACATATCACTCAAATACTTTTTCAAAAAAAAAAGTTTTGAATATCCACCAAAGAAAGTGAAGATGAATACAGTGTACTTGGGCATCAATTATTTTTTTTCATTTGTATCATTTTTATTAATGTCAGTAATTATACTTACTATGGGGATATAATATATTTTAACAGATGTACACAATATGTTCTTTTTTATCTTTTTTTCATTATTTATTTATTTATTTTATATAACCAAGTCCATTTAAATGAAAACAAACATTTATAGACAATATTTGGGAATTTGGGCATTGTTCTTTCCAAACTGCTTCCTGCTGGTAATGGGGGATTCGAAGAAGATGCAGAAATCCTGGCTGTAGTCTATAGGGCTGCTTTGTCCAGCTGTTTTGAATGTAGGATCACCTGGTACTCTGTTTCAGGCGGTCTGGCTTGATCAAACCACATTAGTCTGGAAGGAATCCACATCTTTTCATTTTCTGTGGAAACAAAAATAGAAATCCTTTACCCCAGTAACTTATCCTTGAACTTAAATTTTGGAGTCAAAGCATTTTTTTTAATTTAATTTATTATTTTACATGTTGATCCCAGTTCCCTCTCCCTCCCTCCCTCCTTCCCTCACTTCCTTCCTCCTTCCCTCCCTTTTACCCTCTCAGCCCTCTCACATGCACCCTAACCACCCTCTCCTCCCCTCCCTCCACCCCAATTCCATATGTAGGGGAATGCCATCCAGTTGGGGTCATGTAGATCTGACAGGTCATGTGAAGTAGCAATTATAATTAACTTAGATTTTTCCAAACTCCTGTTTTCTATGGTAGGCCATTAATTGGAATAAGTGCAGGTTGTAAGGATCTGCTGTAGGGATTTTTTTTTTTTTTTTTTTTTTTTTTAGTCAAAGCAACTAAGTGTTTAAACTTTCAAGAGATAAAAATACCAAGCAATTAATTAAGTTTTCACAGATTCCTCACATATTAAGTTAGCTGCGGATAGGATTTTGGATGCAGATGTATTTTCTTGTATTGGGGCCATTTCTGTATGAAACTTTCCTGCTGTATGCTGGAAAGAGCCAGTCTGTGTAGAATCCCCCACCCTATGACTATGCCTCAGAACACAGTTAACAAGGAAAGTGGTTTTATATGAATTAGTGATGTTTATTAAACAGGCAGGATGCTAAAGGGAGAAACTACAATTATGGTTACAGCATTCATTGCATGGCATGAATTTGTTTTCTCTTTTCCAATTGTTTGTTTTTGTGTTTTGTTGAAACAGGGCCATTTTGGAATGCAGCTTCTTTTAATACAGAAGCTTCCTACCTCCACTTCCCCACACTCCATGGAGAACTCAGTGCTGATGTGTCCTTCTTCTTTAAGACCACAGCCCTCTCTGGGGTGTTTTTAGAGAACCTGGGAATCAGTGATTTCATACGAATAGAACTACGCTGTAAGTGGCCTTTCTGAAAGAGTCTTGGGATACTGTCATCTAGTCCTGAATTCTTCACTTAACTTTGCAAGAAAATAATTTGTGATAATTTTGTAAAAATATTGATAAATTCATTAGCATGAAATAAAAATTTAAATTGAAGTAATTAAAATTTAAAACAAATTTTGTTAATGACTAATATTAATTACAAAATTACTTAATGAACCACTTATTATTTTGATATATTTACAGTCTTCTATTAATAGCATAATATCAAATGCATGTTTCATGCTGTTAAATTATATAAACTTTGAGTCAATTAAGCAATTATTTTGCATAATCAATTATAGATGCTAGTTTTGTGCATTCTCTAAATAGTTTTAATCTTTATCGATATGAAAAATTAAGTCAGAGATTGAACTTCTAAAGAACTGTTATTTTTATCCACAAAATGTATCTTACTGCCTCATTCCATATTGGGAGAGTTACATCTAATTGGATGTCATTGTTTCCTTCTAAATGCAAGTCTTGAGTCTAATTATTGTTGTGTGATATTGTCTTACATACCTCATATCTAATATTTTTAGCACCCACAACAGTAACCTTTTCATTTGATGTGGGGAATGGACCGTTTGAAATCTCAGTGCAGTCACCCACTCACTTCAACGATAACCAGTGGCATCATGTGAGAGTTGAAAGGAACATGAAAGAGGCATCACTCCAGGTGGATGAGCTCTTGCCAAAGATACAAGCTGCTCCCACTGATGGTCATGTCCTCTTACAGCTCAATAGTCAACTTTTCGTCGGTAAGTTTCTTGTTTTTTTTTTAAACAAACAAACAAACAAACAAAAAATACTGAATGTATGCTGCAAGCCTAGAGATGAGACACAACAAAATAATCCCAGCTTGAAAAATGATGATAAGTAGCAAGCAGCAAAAACAAAGCAGGATTTATTGAAAATCCAGGTTTTAGTCTGTGTGAGGTACCCTATTCCTTCCTAATAACCAATCCAAGCAATAGGTATTATCCCTATCCTAGAATAGGATGACTGTGGTGCAGAAGATGACTTATATCCAGAAAGATATAAATTAAGAAGTTCAAATATCTCTGTGACTATTTGCTCACTCTGCATAATTTTCTACTTAATATGTAGAGGTTCTATGATTTGTTATAGTTTGTGTAATACATTGAGGCTTTTAGTATAAACTTGGAAATGAGTATCTCTATATTCAAATATGAGGAGCCCTTGTAATGCTAGCCAGTGGCCACCACTGATGTGCCTCAACCTGTACACCTTGCATCAAAACCAGGCCAATGGTAGGAAAGGAAAAAAGATAGACAGTGCTCAGCTTCAGCAGCTTATTTTCTATAGTGCACATTTTCTTAGCTCTTCTCTAATACCTTAATGCATATTGTCTCCCCAATGTCCGTTGACTCAACATTTGCAAGACGCCAGGCTGGAATTCCTCTCCATGTGTTTAATTTTCCTTTGTTAGTGTGCTAAATTACTTTGCAGAAGTTATGGACCATGAAGTTCAGGGATTATCTTTAATTTGATCCCAGCTCATACATTTTAATGTAAATAAGAACTCAGAGACACGGTAAGGCAAGATAAATGATGAATTATCAGAAATTATATTCCAGACATCTTTAATGTCTGTATTTAGAACAGAATTCATCATCTCCCTCCTTACACCTTCTGTTGCCTAACAATCTTATTAGCACCCTTTCACTGAAAGGGATGAGCTTGCTTGTAACATAGCTGATGAAGATATATTTAGGTCTTCTAATAAATTTATGTCCTCATTATTGTCATTATTTATTCTTTCCCTGAAAACAAATTTAATGAACAGCTTCCACAACTAAAACACCCTAATAGATATTCTACTCACAAACTTGTGGCCACTCAGCTGGCTTATTTAAGAGTATAGAAACAATAAAGTACACTTGAGCAGAAATATATAACTTTTTTCTTAATGTCATACTAGAAGCTCAGTCAGAAATGGACATAGATATCTCTTGAATTCTTAAAAAAAAAAAAAAACGGAGAGATGGTCACAACAAAAAGGTACTGCAATTTAAAATCTGTCAGTGGCTTGGAAATAGCCTTACTATTCTTGGAAATTGAGAAGGCTGAAATTGTCCTCAGATTTTTCAGTGAAATATGCTGCAGTTTGCCTGGAGATGACCTTTCCTCCTTGGGAGGAATTTCAACTTCCCAGAGATGGCATCACTATATATTGCACCTGATAGGAATCCTGGCCTTAATTTGATTTTAGGTGACAGTAATGAAGTATCTTATGACATCAGAAAACTGCATTGAACAGGCTAAGGTCTTTTGCCATCAATCATATGCAATAATTTGAATAAAGATCGAATAGATTTCATCTTTATGGAGGCAATTAGTTGGGCCTTTGACATCTCCATATGTGTTCAGCCTTAGAGTGGCTTTGTCACTGGGAAATTTTAACAATGGAAATCTTAATTATGTTTAAGTCAAAGGCAGTGGGGAAAAATAGATCTTTATCCCCCCAAAAGTTCTATTTTCAATGAATAAAGATCTTCATTTGTATTTAAAGGCAACTGGGGTACAATGACATGATATAGTGTAATGGTACCCGACTATCAAAATGCCACCTAAGGGGCTGCTTTTGTTGTTATGCCTACCCATCAACTAGACCACTCTCCAGAGAAGACAGCTTTCCAGTTCACAAAACAATTCACACACACAAAATATTAATCTTCCAATTTACAACATTCCTATCAAACAAATCATGATATTTCTTTCTTTCTTTCTGCCTTTCTTTTTAAGTTTGCTGATAGAGAGTTTTTGCCTTACAGGCAGACTCCATGAGAGGCAAATTATAATTAAAAGGTTACACTGAATTAGAGCTCAGTGGGTGGCAGACTAGCAAAAAAATTGGCAGTAATTAGAGAGAGTTTAATGAAGCACTTACTATGAGCAAAAAGTTCTCTGCCTTCCTCTCAATGTATTTCAGTGGAAGAGATAAAAGTAGCCAATGGTGAGAATGAAGGGAAGATATGCTACATATATATTTATACATACATGTTTATATATGCTTGCACACACACCACGTACATACACACATATTTCTTTCTTAATTTTTTTATTAATTTATTTTTCACATTCCAACCCCAGTTCCCCCTCCTCCCAGTCTCCCCACCTCCTGTCTGCTCCTCTGAGAGGGTAAGCCCTCCCTAGGAAGTCTTCTAAGTCTGTCCCATCATCTCACTAAGGCAGGACCAAGGCACCTCTCCACCCCATACACCCCTGTGTCTGGGCTGAGCAAGATATCTCCTCATATAGAATGCACTCCACTAAGTCAGATTGACACAGCACATATTTCAATGGTGAAAAAAAAAAGTAGAAACAGAACCAGAAGAGTAGGGCAATGATTAGTGTTGGGAGTTTCCATGTCAAACAGGTGGTGGGGAGATGTTAACCCTTGAGTTGAGACTAGAGGGAGCAGAATAGAGGTAGACCCTGCGAACTTCTCAAGTGGTAGAATCCTAAGTGGTGACAGTGAGTGTGACAGGTCTTAGGAACAGGAATAAGCCAATGTGACTGGAAAGAATGAGTGTGAGGGAATGCAGGTTGAGCTATATACTGAATCATAGAAGGCTGTTTGCAAGGAATGTGAATCTAGTACTAAAGATTGCCAAGACCTAGCCTATTTATTTCCATAATTCCCTTTTACTGCCACAAGGGACATGGATGAAAGGAAACCAGTGGAAGCAGGCTATTGCATATCTGCATGACAGCTATTAGCAGTCCCAGATGAAGGAGATATGTTGAAATGGAGTGGGCCCACATTTTATGTGTACCTGCCTACAATTTGCAAATGAACTGGTTGTTTCTGTCAGTATTTACTCCTTTTTCATAACAATACCCACACACTTAAGATGATTGCTTGTATCCTCAAGATGTAAGATGTATGCTAGCTCCTCATATTACTTCCTAGTTTTGTATTTCATCTGAAGTCAGTTTTTCCTATTTTCTTCCTTTATTTGAATTCACAGCAGTGATCAAATCTGTTCCCTGGCCTCACATCTCTAGTAAGACTAAGTCCATAACAGAAAGAAATCTGAGAAAACACTTTACAGTCTACCTCTCCTTCAACAAAATCCCAGCAGCCCTGTGGTCATATGCTTACCAGGAAGCCTGGCTTTTCCATTCACAAAGTCTTTGCAGCACATGTCATGTATGAAGGATCTGTTTTCTTGGGAACTCTTGCTTTACATACTAATAAATAGATGAGAGTTAAGTCTCATTCTCTCATCAGAGCTAGTGGTTATATGGCTGACTGAGAATTTAATACCCTTTACTTACAAGTTTGAGAGTTTAATTTGTAGTTCATCTGTCCATCATAGAAATAATTATGACTAATCAGTATTTTCAAGTATGCATAATGACTGTCATATTTGGGTGCAGGGACAAACTAGTGAAGTCAACATAACTGTGAAAAGTAAGACTACAGTTTCTAGTATGACTTTATTCTAATAAAATCCTTTAAATATGGAGAATAAAGAAAAAAGCAATCCTTGCTTTCATACAGAAGCACAAACTTAGATATATGAAAAAAACTGAATGTCTAACTTAGGCTTAGTCTGAGAGGAATTGGATTTAATAGTTCATCATTTAGCTGCCGAAGTTCATCTTGCATGGATACAAGTCAGTAGCAAGTTCTTGTTGCTTCATAAACTATCTGCTTAAAACACAAGAAATTTCAATACCTTTTTAGAATGTTTCTTGAGATGTTAACTAAACCTATATATACACAAATAGAGGCTGCAGGTATCTCAATATATCGTAATTTGAACAATCATTTTCTCCATTTCACAGATAATGATGTTGACAGTGTTTAACTGACATTATATATATGTTAGATTTTTAAATTTTTAAATATCAAGAGTTTTCATCATCTCTTAGTGGTGACTGGTGTATTGAGATATAATAAAAGAATTAAGTATGTTTTCTCACTGTTTGCCACTGAAGACCAACCAGAGAGTGTGTTTGCACTATAGAGCAGAACTCTGAAGCAAGAGCAGTGCCTTCATTTCTGAAGAAAACCAGTAGAAATATATAGAACATACAACTAGAAAAATGTGAACTGCCTGGGCTGCAGTTGTTTGTGACAACTGAATTGAAGTAGGGTAACGATGAATGCAGGCAGAGGTGTGCTACTCTAAGAGGTGAGAAACAGGATGGCTTTAGCAATCTTTCTGAAGATAACATCAGAATGGTTATCTTCACCCAATGTGACTGCAAGAGGCTGTTTGCAGTGGAGCAGGAAAAACAATGAACAAAACAAGTGTATGATAATTAGGTTGGAAACTACAGCATCAATGTGGTGGACATCTCCTTTCCTCTAAAAAGTCCCAAACATCTTATCATGCTACTTCTGTTAATGAAAAATGATGGTTCATGTTGTGCTCTTAGCCCCTCCTCTCTCTATTTGATGATTTGTGGATTTGAACAACTCAGGGCCTTTACATGCTAGGAAACTGATCTACACCAAGCCTTGTCCTCGGCTTTGTCCCTCTCCATTCTCTCCATTCTGGTTCTTACTCATGGTAGCAGGTCTTTGCCACCCCTTTCTTGCTCTTTCACTTGATCTCTCTCTCTCTCTCTCTCTCTCTCTCTCTCTCTCTCTCTCTCTCTCTGTGTGTGTGTGTGTGTGTGTGTGACGCATGAAATATCTTAAACAATCTTACTCAGAAATGCTACCCATCACTTTAGAAATGCTGGAAATGTTCAGAGTAGTGATGTTTTTTTTTGTCCTTGACCTTGATAGAACGCTGAGAACAAATGGGCAAAAGTCACTGCAGCTTTCACTCACAAATGTTCTCTAACCACGGAAATGATGGAGAGAAAAGAATCAATCATTTTTTTTTTAAAACTGAAATGTGACAGTGGTCATTTTCTATTTCGGTTTGTAAACTCAGCATTTCCCCCCCAGAAGCTTCTTAAATTAGGCCTGAATTGATTTTCATTCAACCAGCTCTGCAATTTTCGTTTCCTGTCTAAATTCTTTTACTGACAAGTTTTCACACAAGTTAAACTCCATTTGAATAGTCTGGACGAGGGCTGAAAATAAGGACCCCTGACTTAGTGAGAAGTCATTTATGTCACATTTGAATTGCATCAAATCAGCCAATACATGGAGCAAGCAATGTCTAAATGCCCCACACAAAAATTGAATCTGGAAACTGATCACACTGGGGCTCCATGATTTAGTTCTTCCTATATTTTGGAAGATCCAAAGTACCAAAACAAAGATATATCTCTTTAGTAATTTCAAAATTGGGTACTACAAATACTTCTTTATAATTTTGAGGAAGGTGAATGTGTGCTTGTATTCTGTTGGGTGAA
This sequence comes from Phodopus roborovskii, assembly GCF_943737965.1. NCBI lineage: Eukaryota > Metazoa > Chordata > Mammalia > Rodentia > Cricetidae > Phodopus > Phodopus roborovskii. The sequence goes on along the minus strand of NW_026126558.1, from coordinate 16,021,634 downwards.
TATGAAAGACTGTAATTACTTGGTCATAGAACATGCATGTACTGGGCAGGTAAGATAGCCCTGTCTCCATTGATTACATGGATGATAAATGAAATAGCTTTTCAGATTTGTTTCTCATTTTTTACAGAGTCATCCTTTTTATAAATAGTCATTTTACAAAATTCTGTTCATGTTTTGGATGTCTTTATCATAATAGCTTATCACCAGTATCTTCTAGCTTTTCATAAATTCATACTTTCATATTGTTAAAAGTACCTTGAAAATGTAAGTTTTTAATTATAATATATTCTTAATATTTCTTTTTTAGACTTTCATTTTCGATATACTAAAATATTCCATGGTAAGGGACTATCATATAGTCTTATTGTAATTATTTTAATTTCAGCCTAATTTTCTTTGATAGTAATTGTGTTTCTTCATTAAAAATTCAGTAAAACAAAGGTTGTATTTTTTTTCATGCTCATATCGTTTGTTTTAGGCATCTTATTTCTTTCCTTGCAGTGTCTTTTTCATTATCTGTCTGAAAAGTGTACCTCCTTATGTTCAGTAGGAAGACTTTAATGACCCTTGACCAAACACAAAATCTGAAGGGTAGCGTATATAACTATGTGCCTGATATTTCCAACAGCTCATTTGTTTAAAACATACTTCCTTATGTTCAAATCATAGAGTTATGGTTGTGGTTTCCACAGGCTAGAAACCCAAAGGAACTTGTGTTTTCCCGGGGCTATAGCTGCTGGGCCATGTCTCCATCACTGGGTTTGATTCAGAAAAGAGCCTGGACTTTCTGCTTGTGACAGTCTTTCTTATACAAGAAGCTTCATTCAACTGCAGTAGTTCTTTGAACATGAGTGAAATGATTCTCTTTTCTCCCATGCTCTTGGGACTCTGTAATTATGATCACTGCTGAGCATAACTAAAGCTAAGCTTCTAGAGTGGCATTCTTCTGTAGCTCACACCACCATTTCTGTGAGGTTGTTTTCCTTCAGTATGGCTGTACTGGGAGGAAACTCTAGTTCCCAAACACTTCCAACCTCCTGGTACACTTTTTGGGCCCAGCTTGTATGCCCTGTTGATTTCTTGCTCTAGACTGGCTGTGGTTGGGACTTGATCTGCCTTCTTCAACCACAGTGTCAAGATCAGAGGGAGCCTGTCATTTCTATAGCCTTGAATTTAAAGGTGAGTATAGCAATAATGAGCTCTTTCATTCTCTAAGGCTTCTGGGGCAATGAAGGGGTTGTTCTCAATTAATCCTCAATAATATCGGAGGAGGACACGTGAATAGTTTATCTTTAAAAAAAAATCAAGATTTAATCTCAAAGGTCTTCCTACCACAAAGATGGGAAATTGGCACAGGAAAGAGTTCCAATTTTGTGACAATAATAGTTGCACTTAGATAAATTTTCTGAGAATAATGAATGTGTTAGAAGGATAAAACCCACAGGTATTCCTAATTCATTTTCTATGCAACACCTAGCCAGGTATTTAGGTATGAGATCTTGGTATTGTCATATGTATGGATGGATTCAGCAAAACTCAATCACATGGAAAGGTTAGGCATTTACTGCACAAGATACTCAGTGTTTGTAAAGTTCCGGAATTCATTATGTCTGATCCAGCATGGCAAGTAAATTGATAGAAAATTAATTGGAAGATAGTTCCCAACAAAATAGCTCAGCAGAAACATCCACAATCAATTAATCAAACTGCAACTCATTTTAATTGGACACACTCTAACCCTGGAAAGGCACTGCAATCTTTAATTAAGCTTTCAAGCACAATCCTATTTACATGAGACATGTTTCTCAGAAGAGTTCTGTCCAAACTAAAGTGAGTGACTGGAAACCCAATGGTATAGTTACAAATCCTCAAACATGCACGATACAACTATGTCTAATTAGATATTAAGTTTTCAATAAAGGTGGCATTAAAATAATTTTATTAGGTAAACATTAAACTCTTTGAAAGGATAGAATACATAATTTCTAGTTTTAAAGGTAGATGTGCATCACTATGACAATATTTAAGACTGTATTTCATATTTTACACACATATATTAATATATTTTCTGTTAGTTACTCTACTCTCTAACACTATTCTAGTATTCATTTCTATATATACATTGGCATCAGGTAGTAATCATGTACAGCTCTTTGAATATTTAGCAAACAATAGCTCTTTGAGAACATGATCGAATACATACACTTTTCATATTTCTAGTATGAGATACAAAACCTCACAAAGGGCTGCTCAATAAAGCTCAGAGAACTTAAATACATTTCAAACAAATGATGATTTAGACATGGAAGAAAATGGAATTGTTTTCTTCTTTGATCCAATTTTAAAGTGGGTAAAAGTGAGACTGCCTTGAGATAATGACCACATGTGATTCAACCTAAATGTATTAATTCTGTTATTTCCTCATTTATACCCATGAATGTCTATATGTCTCTAACTCTCCTCATGAAAAGGAAGCAAGAGATATGAATAGGATAAATGAAAATAGACTAAATGTAGTTGTTGATATTATAGTTCCTTAGTTATTATTTATGCTATTAGAAGAACTGGGCAAGCCCCTGAATTACAGGGATGTTTATGTTAGAACAAATGACACATAAAAACAAGATTTTCTATTATTGCATGCTATGAAATACACACCCTGTGGTTTTATGTAAGGTAACATGAGTTAAAATAAGGTCCTCCAAAAGGTTTTCATGACAAGAGTGATTTTGCATAGATAGTAGATTACCCTATCCTAGTAAGTAAACGCTAAAGTCTAGTAAGATTTCCAGAAAAACCATGGGCAAAGAGATTGAGTCTCAGGTACTAATGAGTTAAATTAGCAAATGGGTATCCTAGACAAGTGTGAAGTAAGTCAAAGTGACTGGAAGGAAAAGAGATGTCCTGACAATACAGGCAAGAAAGAGACTTTGAGAATGGCCAAAGATTGTTCAGATGTAGGAGGGAATACATACAAAGATTGTGTGTATTTTCAAATACTGGATGAAATCAACTCCTTCCTTGCCATTCCCAGAAAGAATGCCTAAGGGTTTGTCTAAGTTCTTATAATAGAATAAATAATAGTGAAGAGACTCTAGATTCAACAACTAAATATAGCATATAAGAGAGAGAGATTTATATCACAAAGTGGTTTTCTCCCTTTTCCTATTTTATATATAGTTCCTCTTCCTACAGTATGGTGCCATCTACATTCAGGAATAGTTTTCCTTCTTAGTTTCACCTTCCTGAAAACATCCTCCTTAACATATCCTGAGGTATTCTTCATGTCTCAACTCAATGGACTTGATAATATTATAATATTGAAAACTGAAGTTTGAAACGTTTGGGGCTCTACATCACACCCTACTCCCTCTGAATTTACAGATGATAAATGTGGCCCATACCATTTGAAGTACTTTGTATCCTTCACTAAAGAGTCATGCATGATGTAAAATGAAGTGTAAATGTATATATTTAAATTTTGGATAAATCAATTTGGATAGAGATTATTGCATCTATAAATATGAGTTCTAAGTAGTATGAATGCTCTAAAAGCTACAAATTCTTATCAATTCACTCTTCATGATCTTTCGTCCAAAAACTATTATACATTTGTTCAGAAAATGCTCATTGATTTTAGTCCTCTTTCTTTATCTCAGACTCCCAAACATCTTTATGGGGCAAAATCTGGCCCCCCTCAACTCTGGAGGCATTCCCATCTCCCATTCTGACATTATGTTATTGAATGAATAAATGGATGGGTGGATACAGTAGTTATTTGTTATTGCATAGTATGAGGTGTCAAGAATTTTTTTCTATGTGCTGTAAAGTGGTGACTAAAATGGCCCCTGTCTGATATGTATTTAGATTAAAGAACATATACAGAGTAAATTTGTACAATGTAAAACCCCATACATAATAAAGACAGTAGGGATTTTGTGGCTTTTAAAAAATCTGCACTAAATAATATTGAATCCCTGAGAATAGAGTCAATGGGTTAGTTAGATTTAGAGTTAGCTATGTAGTTAGCTCTAAGAAAGTCTAATTCTTCCAGAATTGTTAGTTAACTGAAGTACTTTGTCTAGGGGGTAGGGCCCCTTGAGATTTCCCCATCCCATGTTAGCATATCTATAGATAATGCCAGTATTCTGGTCTTCTTTGGACAGCCATTTTGAGGTATCACAGATAGATAGAGCTTCCCTGGGGTTTCTAAGAAACAGTCACAAAGAATTCCTCATTTTATGTCTCAAAATCTCTCCTCACTTTTCTGTGATATTACCTGACCCTAATGCATAAGACATTTTAGATTTGTTCATTTGGGCTGGCCTCCACACAATCTGGCCATCTCTGCATTATGACCTGTGGTTTTCTGTAATGTTGTCCATTTAGTGCAGAGAAGCTTTTTTGATGTGAGTTGAGAAGTACACTTCTTTTTTGGTATAAATATACATTTTACAATCCTAGGTCTAGTAAAGTGATGGTAATATGCTCTTTGATAAGATACATAACCTTATCAGCCCCAGGTTGTTGGCTAGAAAGCTATTGGTTACCAACAAGATGGGTACCATTGTTTCTTCACCAATATCTTCCAAGTTCTGTTAAGATTAACCCTAAGTGTAAAACATTGGATATTAGGTAAAATTTTAAGAAAATGTAAAATACACTAAAAAATACAAGAGGAGTAATAAAATAATACTCAATAGTCATCTTTGGTGGATAATAACTAAAAAGTCATCCCTAAGAATGTATTTCTAAGTAATCCTTAGGAATGCTTGACAAGTTAAAACTATTAAAGTAATTGAAGTTCAATTTTAAATATATTTATACTTACCATGGCTATATATATGTGTGTGTATGTATGCACATATGTGTGTACACACACATGTAATTTTTTAAAAAAGAAAATAAGAACCCACTGAAACAGAAAGCAAAAGTACACAACTATGACAATACACGTTGTTATTTGGATTCAAGATGAATCATGATCCTAATTTTGTTCTTTGAAATAAAGACACGAGGAAAGATGGCTTCTCCAGTGTAAAGCTTAATCAATTATTTTCAGAAAACACATGAGTAGGGTTAGGCATGGCTCAGTGACAAAGAACTTTTCTGGCATTCATGAGGAATTAAATTTGATCCCCAGAAGAAAAGAGAGAAAAAGAAGCAAAGTTTAAAGAGTAGAACTTATGATGTATCTTTCTGAGCACTAGTGTTTACCAACCAGTTTTGTTTCACAGCTTCCAATTGCTCCTCTCATCTTGCTGCTCAAGCCTCCAACATCAGATCACAGGTTTTCCTCTTCTTCACTGTCTCCTGGCTTTGTTTGGTCTTTAATTCATGAACAAAACGTGAAGGAACATGTTTGCATTTGCAGTATTTTCTTTGTAGGTGGGACCGCCACCAGGCAGAGGGGCTTCTTAGGATGCATCAGGTCTCTTCAGTTGAATGGGATGGCTCTGGATCTAGAAGAAAGGGCCACAGTGACCCCTGGGGTGCAGCCAGGTTGCAGAGGCCACTGTGGTAGCTATGGAAAGTTATGCCGCCACGGAGGGAAGTGCAGGGAGAAGCCCAGTGGTTTCTTCTGTGATTGCTCTTCCTCTGCCTATGCAGGACCATTCTGCTCCAATGGTAGGTGTGCTTTGAGACCGTATCCTTGTGAATAAGACACCTGATAGATTTTTTTTTTTGTGTGTGTGTGTGTGTGTGTGTGTGTGTGTGTGTGTGTGTGTGTGTGGCTATTTGGAACAAAAGTATTTACATATAAAATATTCTTTTGAAAAGTGGTTGTTGTATGCCCATCATATTTTAATCCTTGGGCCTTTGACTCAATTCTGGAAAAAAATGCTTATCTATTATTACAAATATCAGTCTTTTGGTATCTTCAATGTTAGCCATCAATCTACTTTTATTTTGCCTACTACTAATGTGATTAAAGAACACAGTGGTCAATAACCAGTCCTATGGAACAGTTCTTGGTTTTTAAAAACCGTTTCAGGATGTATTGTTATTTTGGGTGAGTATGTTCAGCAATGCAAAGAGGTTCAGATAATTTATGTATTTATATTTCTCATTCAAACAAATATTTTCTACCAAATACTGATATGTAAAGAAATTGTGACACTCTGATATTTTGTGTGTGGTATAATGAATACCTACTATAGAACTGAAACAGCAGAGTATTAATTTGGTAACTTCTCTTATTCACCAATCTGAGCCATGGAAGAGGAAAAGAGTAGAGTAAGTAGTAATTGTTTTGGATAGCCTTCTCTGAACATGCAGACACATATTATAGTCTCATAGTTTTTCATAGAAGAAAACCGACATCCAATTAATTTAAATTCATTGACTTTGTTGAAGTATCTCTGGGCTTCTTAATCTTCTCTTGAAGGAAGCTAAAAGAAATTGGCTCCAAATCAAAGCAACTTTGCAAAGAAAGCGCCGGGGGTTCGTTAATGAAAACCTAGCAAAAACTGCACTTTTTGGGTCATACCCTCTTATCAAGAATAAGCTGTGATTTCAGACTCAATTGTGGTAAAAATCACACACCACTGGTAACATTCTAGGAGACATTTTTGTTCTAAACTGTGGATTTAAGCCCTTCTTCTTGAGGATGTCCTTCCTTTAATTTTCAATTGAATTTTCCAGTTCTTTCTAAATGTAATCAGAGATGTTATGCTACATGCACACATTATACTGTGTGTGAAAGTTATAGTATAAATAACACAATTAATACATTAACTCTCCCTAAAGTGAGGTAGGAACCAAAACGTTACTTTATGACATAGTAAACATCATTTTTAAGGCCTATCAAAACCAGATGCTTATAGTGGCAAAGAGAACAGATTTCAAGAATTCAAATCTAGAATCTCCACTGACCTCTTCCATACACATATATTTGCCTACACCTGTGTGTAAATTTGAGATATTAATCTCCTAGAGGTAAAATGTTATGCTTATGAAGTTATTTCAAAAGGGCTGCACAATTCCTTTTGTTGATACCTGCTAAGCACATGCCCCTCTCACATTAATGCTAGACTTTGCTTTCTTTACATAGTATATAATAAATGTGAAAAATAATATAAAGGTATTTCTGCTTATTGATACTAAAGTTTTGGGAAAATCCTCACTCCTCCATTTTTCCTATTATAAGTGTATATTTGAATTCTAGCTATAAAAGCAGAGATAGATGTTAGAAGTTAAATAAGGAAGCAGGTGTTCTTGTAGGAACAAGAAGGGAAGTTGGCTTATGTGTGTGAACTTGGATAAGAGAGGACTAAGCTTCCAATTGTAAAGCCAGACTAATGAATTAATTATATGTCATTCTAACATGAAGACATTTCACAAGCCATTATGAAATCTCTACTCATTTGCTGTGTTATCTTAGCCTGGGACTGTTTCTTCTAGATGTGTAATTCATTCTACAGCATTGAGATATCAATTAATGTAACTTAAACAAGATCCTTGCATATAAAAATTTCAACATAAAATTTACATATCATTTCAGCGATTTCTGCATATTTTGGATCTGGGTCTTCTGTGATTTACAATTTTCAAGAAAATTATTCTTTAAGTAAAAATTCCAGTTTCCACGCAGCTTCATTCCATGGCGATATGAAGCTGAGCAGAGAAATGATCAAATTCAGTTTCCGAACAACAAGGGCGCCAAGCTTGCTACTGTATATGAGTTCCTTTTATAAAGAGTACCTCTCAGTTATCATTGCCAAAAATGGTGAGTGTGTTTTAGATGAGATACACTGGGGTATTGGATATGGCTCATTCTGGGGTACTTGCTTCTAAACTGGAATTGGGGAGAAAAATTGAGTATGTCTAAATTTTATCTTCTTTCTGATTTTGAGTATGATCCTACAGATTATTCTAAAAGGATCATTTAAGTACTCAAGATGGTTTTACATCTTTATAATTTTGGTCATTTTGTATCAGCTATGTGAATTTTTGGGTTGTTTCTATAAAACATTTTTATATGTTTTCATTATTTTAATTATTTGTGTGGGCATGTGTGTATGAGGGTGTCTATGCACACAAGTGCAGGTGCCTCTGGTGGTGACCAGAGTCATGCATTAAATTCCCTGGAGCTGGAGTGGAGTTATAGGAGATTGTAGGCCTGAATTGAACTCAGGTTCTCTGAAAGAGCAGTGTCTCCACTGCTTAACTGCTGAGCCATCTCTCCAGACACTTATATTTTATTTTTGCCAGGGTCTTCTAAGCATTTTGTATGAATATTGATACAGCTTTAGTGTTCTAATCTAAAATAAAATGTTTTCTTGTGTGAAACACATATTTTCTTCTAATCAAAGCTAAAATGTATTCAAGGAGTGTCACAGTATTATGCACAAAAATGTACAGGGGATGACCTGCTGGTCCTAACAGATGATAATGTAGTCATAAGAATGTTGATGCATTTGTGCAGCGTGATTTTATATGAGTTCTGAAATATGTTTGCTACAGAAACCTTGTCGTTAGAAAATGCTTACTACTGTTTTTCTCTGTCCTGTGTGTTGATGAAAGATGAATACTTTAGAAATAAATTCTCCAGGTGAGAAAAATAAACTGAAATACAAATATGCAACTGTGTTGGCTCACTTAAATCAGATGGCCCAAGGGCACTGATTACGACAATAGGAATAATTGTGTTTCATGTGTGCCGTCAGTGTCTGCCTCAAGCTTGAAGTTTATCTGTACATGAGGTGTTTTTTTTTTTTTTTCATTTTATTTTTTCTGTTAATTCAGGAGGAGTTCTGTGGACAGATTAATTGAAATCTCTGCAGGCAATTGGATACTATTAATTTGAATAATAAATTTGGCTAAAAGTCATTCATTTCACTTTAATTTCATTCCAAAGTTTATACTCTTGCTCCCTTGAAAATGCGTAAAACTAAATTTTCTCAAAGTTTCATCCCTCATTTGTCTTTCTTGGTGTGAGGTGGATATTTTAAGTAATATGAGATTCTATTAAAATAATGTTATTGCAATATTACACGATCCATGGCATTGCATAAATACTTGCATCTTCACTCACTTTTTTTTTGTGACAGACAGTAGTGTTATTATTTGCCCATTATAATTTCCATTTTGACTTTTAGGGATGAAGTTAAAGATTTTCAGCAGTCTGTTTATGAGCAGTATGTCTTCTCTTGAATTATATATAAAATCTTGTAATTTCACTTAGGAACTGACTTTTAGAACTTAGTTTTATTAGACAAACCCAAATGAGTGCTGGTGAATCTTTTTTCTTGTACTGAATATATTAAAAAATTAAAAGGATTTGGACATTTTGTAAGGTGTTTTAAAATTGAATTTTCACTATAAATTTAACTTTTTTCTGCCTTAGGAAGTTTGCAGATAAGGTACAAGCTAAATAAGTATCAAGAGCCTGATGTTTTCAGCTTTGACGTTAAGAGCATGGCAGATGGGCAGCTTCACCACATAAAGATTAATAGAGAAGAAGGAATGGTCTTTGTGGAGGTAATAGAGATGCTCCAGGGGTCACACTACACCCAGGCATGGGGCACCTACAGCAGAAGCATGGTCCCAAATCACATTAGTAAGGACATCTTCCAGTGGTCTTCTGTAGATAAAATCGGCCCATAGACAAAAATCATCAGAAGTGGTCAGGTGGTTTTTTTTCCCCTCTAGTTTTGTTTTTAACAAAACTATTGGATATATTATTAATATCTCTGATGCTCCAAGTGTCAAGCTCTGCTTGGTTTCATTTTTCTCTGAAAGGAAATGATGTCTACTTTCTCAGAGACCTGCTGGTAGGACCATCAGTTGTCTTAGGAAAGCCACTTACTTTAGATGGGTATAAATGCAGCAATCATTCCACAACAGCAAATAACGACTGAAATATCAGAATAAGTTGGAAGAAAGGATGTAATTCACAGCAAAATGGAATTACTCACCTTAGCAGCTTTTGCAGAAAACCCGTAATGTTTCAGTTCTACATAGAAGAAAATTTCTTAGCTGCATGACTCCAGTAAAAGTCCCAAGCTGAGAAAAAGTATTGAGGCAAAAAAAAAAAAAAAAAAAAAACATGTCTTTTTGTTGGCTTTACCAATTTTTTTTTGAGGTGGAGATAGGTAAAGTATTAAAGGGAAAAAATGGCAAAATGAATGAATATCTGGACATAGATTAAATATCATCAGATTTTGAGTGGCTAAGTTTTTAAATTTCACTTTCTGGAACTATTAAATATCCATAACAATGATTGCCTGTTTTTTTTTTCTTTCCTCCATCTCTTTTTGCCACAAAACAATGATTATTTATGTGGCTATATTTTGTGTAATAATTTTACAGATTGATGAGAATGCACGGAGACAAACCTACTTATCATCAGGCACAGAATTCAGTGCAGTCAAATCTCTGGTATTGGGCAGAATGCTGGGTAAGTAAAAGAAAGAATCTTTTCCTTAGTCATAATGCATAAACATGAATCAGAGCACACACCTCAACATGTCAAAAGGAATGTCTTGTCTTATTTCAGTAGTGAAGCAATCAATGATGGAAGTTACTTTGAGTAGTGGTTTCCTGTGAAGAAGCAAACATCCTCCTTGATAAGAAGGTCACACGGATCTTTGCCATGTGTCAATCATCATCATAATTGTGCTCATAGTCAACTTGACACAAGCTAAAGTCATCTGAGAGAAGGGAACCTCAATTAAGAAAAGGCCTCCATAAGGCCAGGCTATTGGCAAGTTTGTAGGACATTTTCTTAATTAGTGATTAAGTGGGGCAGGCCCAGCCCACCATAGGTGATGCCATGCTTAGGCTGGTGGTCTTGGGTTCTATAAAAGCTGGAGAAACCCATAGAAACAGCTGACCTGAACAAAGGGGAGTTCATGGACCTCAGTCTGATAGCTGGGAAACAAGCATAGGACAGACCCAGATTCCGTTAATGTGGTATTAGTTGGGAGGAATGGGCAGTCTATGGGGCCTCTGATAGTGGATCAGTATTGATCCCTAGTATAGGAATGGACTTTCAGAGCCCATTCCACATAGAGGGATACTCAGACACATGTGGGAGGGCCTGGGCTCTGCTCCAAATGATATGACAGACTTTGAAGGCTCCCCATGGAAGGCCTCACTCTCCCTGTGGAGCAAAAATGGGATAGGCTGGAGGTTGGTGGAGGGCAACAGGGGAGGACAGGAAAGTATAGGAACTAGGATTGATATGTAAAACCAGCTTGTCTCTAATTTAAATAAAAAAATAAGCAGAATCCCTCCATGTCCTCTGCATCAGTTCCTGTCACCACGTGCCAGCCTTGATTGAGTTCCTGTCCTGACTGTTTTTGATGAAGTGTTATTTAGAACTGTGAGTGAAATAAATAATTTCCTGCCCAAGATGCTTTTGATTATGGTATTTCACCACAGCAATAGTAACCATAACTAAGACAATAATGAAGCATATTTTTCCTATAGCAAAAACACCAAGGTAGAAATGGCAATATATCTATTAGCTGCTATTGTGTGAATGTCACGTGTCCCCATAGGCTAAATCCGCAGCTAGAAGTATTATAACAACTTTTAAAATGTGGAGCCTTGAAAAAAATGCATGCATCATTGGGGGTATTGTTGCAGCTTTATAGCTCAGTCCCACTTCCTGATAACTCTTTTTTCCATTCTGTCATGACATGACAAAGTTATGTGTCCTGGGTGAATGCATATCCCAGCCACCATAGAGATCCCTGCCACCACATCTTCCCTCCATGAAAGTTTGTATGCCTCAAATTATAAGTCAAGCCTTCCTTTCTTAATTTGCTCCTGGCCAAATATCTGACCATAACAATAAAGAAGTTAACGTGTATGTTTGAAAAATGTACAGATCTTTATCTAACTGTGAAACTAGAACAAGGTCCAGAGGAAATGAGAGGTGAAGGTGCTTTGTGCCATGTTTGACAAACTTAGGTGTCTTGAAATTCTTTTTCATTTCCATTATTACTTAGACATTAATGTAGACATTAAATGTAATGACATTAAAGTAGATAATTCTGTCTCTAATATAGCATCATAATATGCATGCACTTACTAACAAAGATTAAAAGGAAAACAGAGGAGTCAAAAGATATTTTATTATCAGTTATAAATAAATAACTGAGTGTCAATTACTTTATTTTATAGAGGGGATCTTCTTGTTGTCTGGTTTTCATTCATACCTGATATTTGATAGCAACATATAATATTTTGTCCACTGAAATATTTTTTGACCTTGTAAGTTGTTTGTGCCTAGATTAATCATTCCTTATGTTCCCTGTACATCATCTTAAAAATCCCGAGAATGTTTGATTAAACCCATGGGTGAATGATCAAAATATTGGCCCTGGAGAAGGTTAATAGCTAAGTTTATAAATATTTATAGGCTTTCATGTAGTGTGATGAGTACCAAAATTATGTCCTCCTCTTCTCCAAGCAGCAGAAATATCCTGAATCTCAATGACCATTTAAAAAAATATATGTATCCACAACTCAACTTAGTTATTTGGAAGTATAACCAAAAAATTCTGAGTCTCGCGTTTTCAATTATCTGTATTATATATAATTACGTTATATATCTATTTAAGATTGACATGTCATTTGCTCTAAGGGACATGCAAAGTCCAATACAGTGAATATAAGATGGTGATTCTACTTTATCTGGTAGCTTTTAAGAAGGACTCAGATTCTACACCAGGTGTGTAATTAATAGACAAAACAATATGTACTTTGAACCTATGCATGTGAATACTTACTAATTTTACACTAAATAAAAATTAAGTGCTGAGGCCAATGAGTAGTTGTGTGTGGTGGTATGCAATATGATGCTGACACTTGGGAAACTGAGGCAGGAAGATTGTAAGTTGGCAGCTAGTCTGGTATGCATAGAAAAAGGCTATTTCAAGAGAATACTGAACCAGAGTGACACAAATGGACATGTGAAGTTGAACATGGAACAGTCCACAAAGAACTGTAGGCAACTAATGATAGGTGGGAGTGGGAGAGGTGGTCTTCCCCAGGGAAGAGCACACTAATTGATTATCCAGTGGCAAGCAGTCATCTCTGAAAATATACATACGTAACATTGTTATATTTCATAATATATATATATATATATATATATATGCTTGCAGTAGCAATTAATGAAAAAGATCATGAATTTGAAGGAGAGCATGGAGGGGAATATGGGAAGGGAATAATGCTGTCATTATTTGTATAATATCAAAAAAATTCAAATTTAATAAAACGTTAACAGGAAGAGTACAGAGAACAAGAAATGTGAGAATTTCCTAAGATGTCCTCTTCAGGCTTTAATTACAATGTCTTTCAAAACATGTTGCTGTTAAGCTAGGACAGACTGGCCGTTAGTACGGAAGAAATTAACAGTCTCGCTGAACTAAGGAAATTACTGTTTGAAGTCAATATTGTCGGTTTTATTATTTGTCACTATCCTAGATTTAAAGACGTATTTAAATTCATCAAGCTATGAAGATACTGAAATATTTACTAACAATCTTTAAATATAGTGAGGAAAACCAATGTATATGTTAAAACTTTTCAACTTGAGAGTAAACAAGATATTGTGAACTCTGTTTCCAAGGTCAAAATACTGCCAGGTGTTCTTGTTCATACAACTTATGAAACTTGGGCATCGTGCAGGACCATTCCCACTAACCATTCCCTTCTACTTCTTTGGTCTTCCAAGATTCAATGTGAATTTTGAATTCTTTTTCAATAAACCCTTTCCAGTGGTGGTCGTGGCCGGGGAGCAAAATAAAAGAAAAACCAAATACTAGTTAGGCTTTCAGCTTAAAAACAAAATACATTTTTTCCCAACTTGATATTGAGAAATTTCTGTGCCTCCTTCAGGGAAATGTTTCTATTATTTCAAGCAAGTGCAGAGGTGAGTGTGTTGGCCACTGTGGATTGGTGATTTAGGGCTGGATGCATAAAGAAGGTGTTGTTCAGATCATTTCTTTTCATAACAACAGTGTTTTATGCCATTTATGACAATGACACCACATTGGAAGCCAAAGGGAATTTGGGAAAGAATGAAATCCAGTGATTTGCTGCAAAATATATAGAACTGGAGGTCATTGTGTTAACAGAAGTTACCCAGACATAGAAAGGCAGATGGTAGAGGTCAGCCCTTGCAATTTGAATGCAAAATAAAGATTACCAGAGGCTGGCAAGGGTGAAGAAAAAGGAAATCCTAAAATGTATCAAGATGGGAGTAAGTTCAGTGTTCCACAGCTCAGTAGGGTGTCTGCAGTTCACAATAACCTCTTATTTATTCCATGAAGAACCAGAAGAGAGGAGCTTACAGGTTCCAAGTGTAAGGAAAATGATAATAAAATGGAAATGCTAGACTATTGATTTGAACAAAACTACTGTATACATGTATTGAAATATCATACCAAACTCCATATGTATGTAAATGAGAAAGGTTAATTTTTAATAAAAATCATTTTAAAATTAAATTTTAGATAAAGTTGAAATAAAAAATACAACTTTATTATAAGGACAGCTTAACAACTATAAATAGCAACCACAACAAAATCACAACAACAATACAACCCAAGCTGATTTAAGTGTGGGGTTGATTTCTTCTCTATGACTCTGTGCCATGTGGCATGTGGATGACAGGGACAAAAGTCTTAGAAATATCCAGGGTGAGAATAGGGGGATTTAGCTGGGGGTGGAGCCCCACACTGAACTGAGAGCAGTTGGCTGAAAACCACTTGTTTAGTTATCCTTCATTAAGCCTAGGTACACACAGGTAACATTATTCATAGAACTAAAAGTGCACCCATGTTTCAGGCTGTATTATTTGTAGATCATATTCACATAATGAGGGAAAACATGAGCCAATATCACATTGTTGATATCAAAAACGTATATTAAGAAGGTTTTCTGTACATGATGTATCACAAGCAATAGTATAGAGTAGTAAAAAACAATTAAATGTATATCACAGCTCCCAAACTCAAGATCTCTTTTGTTGATCAGGTTATGAAATGAAGCACACACACACACACACACACACCCCTGTACATATATATATACATATATATATATATGTATATATACATATATATATATGTAAGGTACATGATGTGTGATCACATCTAAGTATTGAACAATATTGGCATCATATTTTATACTCAATTTAATTCCAGGGTTTCTGGCAAAATATTAGTCAAAGTAGAAATACTTTAAATATGCTATAAAAAATTAAAACAATGAGATACCACCTGTGAGGAGATTGTCTTAACAAAATTATAGAATGACATCTGTTTCCTTTTTCAGATGAATGTAGGATATTCATATAGAATTAATGATGTTAATGTTTTTATTAAAATTGTATATTATTCAAATGTGTATCATTCATGTTGAAAACTTATGATTAAAATCCAAACTGAGCAATGAACTTTATAATCTAAATCAATTCATTCTCCCAGAAGTAAAAGTGATAATTTATTTAGCATGTACCTAAGGTATAGATCTAGATGGAGGACTAATCATTTGTAATTCAAAGGCAATTAATAACTTCTAGTCAAACTTTGTGTGGCATATGAATTCATTATAAAATTCTACAGAGTATATTAGTATATTCCAATGTAGTACATTAAGTTATTGCAAAATAGATTGACAAAGTGATTGAATAATGAAGATATTAATTTTCCAGAGTGTTGCTCGCTTTTGAAGTTATGTGTTTTGTTAGTACAGGCCTTTTGAGAAACAACTGGCAAGAAAAGATTAAATGCTGAGAGATTTTTATTAAGGGAACAGTGTGAGAAAAAAACAGGGAGTTGACTGAGTCAAGCAGCTATCTTTATAGGTGGAGAGACTGGGGTTGAAGTAGAAGTCTGTTATACCACTGCACAATATAAGAAAGATCCACCAAAACCTTTTGGGAATTCTTGAGTCAAATCTGAGGAAGTCCATTGTTGTGAACAATGAGAATGCTTGCTGTTTCCATCCTTGGTCAGCAGTCCCTGAGAGGCATCACATGGCATTAAGTAAGCACGAGGTAGACTGAACAACCTGGCAGTGAGGTCCTCTAGCTGAAGATTTACATGGCACACTTTGATGTTCACATTTTTCAAATATGCTTTTGTTAGTCTGTTTGTTTCATTGATTCATGTATTAATTCAGCCCATGCTTGGTGATTACCTCCCATGTATATGGGGCCATGGTGGGTGAGGTAACCATCATATATGTCCTTTTAGATGCTATAGGTAGTATTTACTATAACTGAAGCATGTCCTTGTACATTTAATTGAGTAAGTTGTACCCTACTAGTGTTTTACATAAAATAAACCCATTTCCTCCCAACCTAAAATATATTAAATGCCTTTTTAAAAATAAATCCTGCATATTTCTTGTAAGAGGCAGCATATAAAATTGGCCTGTGTATTTTAGTTATAGTTTATCTACATTTTCAACCAAAAACTTAAACTATAAGCATTTACTGTTTTGATAAATAAAAGCACAGAAATACAGAAAATACTGTTATTTTCTTGAGTTTCTTTAATATTCTTTTAAAATTAGCAAGAAATGAAAATAATTTTGGGATACTGTCATTGTTAAATATTATTAGCAGATGTTAAGCAAAGTAGTAAAACTTAAAAAAAGAAATCATATCAAACTGTGCTAGGACTGATTTGGTAAACATTTCTTTCTTTTTTTTTAGTTAATTAGTTAATTAATTAATTCCCAGCCTAATCACAGTTTCCCCTACCTATCCTCCCAGTCCCTCTGACAGTTTCCCCTCTTCTCCCCCACATTCACTCCTCCTCTTTTCTTTTCAGAAAAGTACATCCTCCCATGTATATCAGCCAGCCATGCCACATCAAGTCACATAAGGCACCTTCTTTCCTATTAAGGCTTTATAAGACAACCCAGTAGGAGGAAAGGCTCCCCAAAGCAGATAACAGTGTCAGAGACAACCCCCCACTTCCCACTGTTGACAGCCCCATAAAAAGACCAAGCTACACAACTGTAACATGTACAGAAGTCCTATGTCAGTCCCATGTAAGCTTTCTGAGTGGCAGTATAATGAAAAGAAGCATACACATCCAAGAGGAGTAGAAGGCAGGAAATTGATGAAAGATGAAATCAATAGGATAGAAACCAAGAGAATAATGCAAAGAATCAATGGAATAAACAGCTGGTTCTTGGAGAAAATCACTAAGATAGACAAACCATTATCCAAACTAACTAAAAGGCAGAGAGAGAATATTCAAACTAACAAAATCAGAAATGAAAAGGAGGACATAACAACAGACACCAAGGAAATCGAATGAACCATTAGGTCACACTGGTAACCATTTCTAACTCCCTAGTACACGTAAAACATAGAGGGACTCAATAACTCTAGCAATAACTCTAGCAATAAGGTATTATCAAAGAAACTCATTTCAGATAAGTCCATATTAATAGATCATGTTACATTTACATTTCATATCTATCAACCCTGGTAAAGTTATGATTTGAGAGATAGTCCTGGTTAACTGTCTGTTAGCTGTTTATTGAAATGAGAATTAGATACCTATTCAGCTTATTCTTAGGAACAGCTAGCCTATGTGGTATGGTGTATCATAGCTGTCTTTCTTCTGGGGCTACAGATCCAAGAAGTATACGTAAACAACTTCCAGGGAGATTTAGGCCAGTTATAAATACAATTTGGTCAGCAAGAAAAAGTGATTCTATCCCATGTCAACAGATAGAAGATGTTTAAGAGCAAGATCCTATATGCAGGATTCCTTTATGCAAGACTTACTTCAACTTCACTAGCCAGAAGTGAGAAGAGTAGTGACCTAGATAACTCAAGGGCACTGACTTTGTTAATGTGCTATGTGGTAACTCTCAACACAATGGCTGGTCATTTTTAAATTAAATTGAAAACGAAAGTACAAGTTAGAATAAAAAGATACAAAGGCCAAAATTAGTTCTGAAAATTCATCAGCTCTATAACCTTTTGATTAAAAAAATATACTTAAAATGTGTCTGACTGATGTCAAGGCTGTGTCCTTGTCGAGATGGTGGTCAGTTACAGAGGGTCTTTCCTGTCATTTAGAACTATCTATTGATGGACACTTACAAATACCAATTTCCCTAACCCTGTTGTGTGAATAGAGCTGAGAAGCATCATGTCACAGTACCCGAGGGATATTCATGATGCCAGAAGAAGCATATTTCCTGATTGTAATTATAGAAAAAATGATAAGATGGAAATTGGGGCTTTTTGTCAGAGCACATAATCATGGGTAAGTGGTTCCTGTGGGATGGGCAAGCATACTTCTCTGAGTGAGCTGTCTCACTCAGTGCTATCATTTGGTTGTCAAGCATCATAAAACAGAACTCTGCTTACACTTCAAAAAAATGCCAGCCACAGAACTGAAAATCATTAAATCATGCAATATCAGGTGCCGAATCTAGAAACCTGACAATAAACAATAAGACAAAAACAGTTCTATCACAAAAAAGAAAGAGAAATTATTTAATTATGGACATGCTTCAGTGTGCCTATATCAGGAATACATAGACAAAGCAAGGATGAGACAGTGATTAAAGAACAAGTGTCATTAGGAGAAAGAGAGCAGGAAGGTATTAGCCAGGGCGCAGCCATAGGAAGAAGATACTGAATGTTTTCATCTAATAATAATCTCTAACACTGAGTAGAGCACTGCCAATGACATTTACATTACAATGACATTACATTTAGGTATAATGGAGCAATAGAGATCGGTCCATGTATTCAAAGCATAATTTAACATTGTCACTAAAATTTACTCACTCCTGCACTGTACATGAAAGTCAGGTTTGTTAACATGAATGGAAGTCAAGAGATTGTTGTTACTGTTTGTAATCATTTCTAAGACTGGATCCTGGAGGAGGAAAAAAAATTGACTCCTTTAAGTCTCATCTTCCTTGTAAAATGCTGCATACCATTTCCTTAGGCACATTGTTCAGAACTTTTGTAAGTTCTAATGTCAAAGAGAATGGAAAATATGTCTCAGTGGTTAAGAGTGCATACCTTTCTTCCAGAAGACCCAAGTTTGGTTCTAGCACCCTCTTCTGGCCCCCATGGTCACTACATTCAGGTGCACATACCCATTGGCAGACACACATATATGCATAGTTTAAAAAGCTTTTCTAAATGGTAAATGATTTGTCAATAAATTCATTAAGTTAAACATTTATGAAATGATTTTATAATCAGCAGTTTCTGGGATGTAATTAATCAAAGAAACATGTAGGTATAAATTATTTTGATAATTCATTAAGCTTTTATTGGTACAATTATACCACATTTTATAAACCTCCTAATTAAGATAATTACATAATCTTAAAGTTGCATAAAACCTCTCATGGGAAAATATGCCCTTGTTTTGAATAACAATACAATTGAACTTGTTGTAAAATCTCCAGAAAAAAATCACTATTCAAAGACTGAATGAAGCTAATGTTGTTCTTTGTTGTTTTATTTAAAATCTGTAACCACATAAGAAAATTGACAACAATATACTTTTGGTGCTTCAGGATGATAACGGGAAGCTAGATTGCATAAAACACACACAGTTCAAGGATCTGTGTTTGTTAGGTTGTGCTAACTTCAGCTTTTCCATCCAAAATACATTTGATGGTTGAGTTCTGAGTCCTGCTCATGATTTTCTTTCCATGTTGGAAGAGATTTGAAAAACCTGAAGATTGTTTTCATTCAACTCAGTAGTCTCTTTAGTGCAACCCACAGGGATCACTGACTGCTTCTAAGCATTGCAGATCCAAGAAATACACTTGGATTTATGCAGTGACTGTTAGGTCTTGTCAAAAAGAAAAGTGTGGTTTGAATGTCTATTCTGTCTCCCCAGAGAAAGTTTAGGAGAACTGAAATGTTCATCTAAAAGTTGTAAGTGTAAGATCTTCTGCAAAGCCAAGGAGGTATACTTAAACTTTCTTAGAAAGGTTAATTTTGCTCTTAGACAAAGATGCTATTCTAGTTTTAATTATGTGTATATATGTGTAGCTTTGTGTGTTTGAGTACACATGCACACAGAGACCAAAAGAGGAGGGACTAATTCCCTGAAAAAATAGTTACATGTGGCTATGAGTTGCCTGGCATGGGTGCTGGGAACTGAACTCTCCTAAGAAACAAGTACTTTTTTGGTTGTTTGTTTTGATTTGATTGTTTGTTTTGGTTTTTTGAGACAAGGTGTCTCTGTGTAACAACCCTGGCTGTACTGGAACTTGCTTTGTAGACCAGGCTGGCTTCAAACTCACTGAGATCAGCCTGCCTCTGCCTCCCAAGTGCTGGGATTAAAGGTGTAACAAGTGCTCCTAACCACTGATCCATCTCTCCAACCAGAAGTAGATTTCTTAAAGATGCTGATTTTGTAAATTTATCTGATGACACTTCAGTTGAGACAGGTTCTTCTGCAGCAAAAGAGAATAAAGTTTCTCCAGAAAGCTATGGACAAGCAACTTTTGTGTGGATCAGGGTACTGAGTTTGAATCTGAGAGCAATAGAATTGTGAGTACCTTGAGATTTAACTTCTTTGCCCACAAAGCTCTTAGTGTCTGCTTTGCTGCTTGATTTTACATTCACACCTGTTTTTATTTGGTTTAAATATACACAGAGGCAAAAGCATCTGCTTGTTCTCCCTTCACTGCTCCTGTGATTCATGACACCATTTTCTGGCAATCCGTCCTTATCTTTATCTTACATATGAAAGTCATTGAAACCCTCTCTGAAGTTGGCCCCTTTCTACAGAAGACATTATAAGCTATTTGCATTTATTCTTGTTTGAGTTTTTAGACTTTTAATTTGGGGGTAGGATATGAGAACCATGAGAAATTTTATAAATCATTCCTTGTCATTGTTCTTATACTGACTGCCATATCTTCCTAGAAACACTCCTTTCTCTGTAATAAAAAGGCACTCCATCAAATCTTAATTTCCTGGAACTCAATTTTTCTTGTAGGCTGTTTGTTAAATGATTTCTTCTTCACAAAAGTATAAGTTATTCCCTTTGTTGGCATAGACAATCAAGGCTTAATTTTTAACAGGTGAGACTGCCCCAAAATCTTGAGTCATTTTGAGGATTTTTATAACTGGAAACAAGAGATGGAGAGGTTTGTTCTCATTTCGCTCCTCTACCTTTCTAGTCCTTGACGCTGGGTTGGCATTGTAGGAATCAGATAATGGGAAAGAAATACTTTTTGCTCATTGACAATGTTAGAACAATTGTTAGAACACAGAGGATGCTGAGTGTTTCTAAGGCGTGGATTGCTTATGATAAACTCCAGTCTACACTATTCATGTTGTCTCGCAACTAGATTGAATTATGGGAAAAAGAGTGCTAAGTCCCATGAGGTTTCCTCCCACTCCCAGTTTGAATGCTATTCCATCCATTGCTGATCCTGAAACAAGCAGCTGTTGGTCTAGTTGAACAGGAAGGTTGTGTCTGGAGGATGCCAGCAAGGAAGAAATCCCAAGATTCTCCATTTAAGGGCAAGAGTGTCTTTATGCTATCTTATTGAGGCCCCCAGATCACATGTATAAAGACCAACACCAGAACACAGCATTTTGCATGTTTTCCTCATTTCTTGGTGCATGAAGATGGCCTTATATCTGGAACATTTCCACTCTGATGTTGTGAAGAGAGGTTTTCCCCAACAACTGAGCTCAAAGTAACATTATATACTGAGAGGACATAAATTCCTATGTGGCCAAACTTCTCTGAGTTTCAACCATCTGAGGCAAGAAATTACTAAGCACTAGCCAGCAGATGGAAAAACAGAACAAGGTGTTAGACTTTTTGCTCTATGCTAAGCACATCCAGGACCCTCTTTTCCTTTGGTTAATGCTTTGAGGAAACACCTCATAGAAGTACCTAAGGTTGTATTTAACTAATCTGCTAGGCTCCTTTCCATCCACACAAGTTGATAATTACATTTAATCATTAAAAAGTATTCATCATCAAGGAAGACAGAAGCAAAACAACCAGCAAGATTCTCTACATAAATTAAGCTCTTCAAGGAGGCAGACAACCCAGATAAAACTCAGCAAAGGTGATTTAAGTAGATTGTAGTAAAGTAAAGCAATACCAAGACAAAGAGCTGGAAGAACAAATCAGAAAGTAAACTGGAAAGATTGGTCTATATTGACACTTGAATTAATTTCCTAGAAGATGAAGCTGATGAAAGGTGTTTGACCCACATGGAAATAAGTTGTGACTGATGGGAAGGATGAGAAAATAAAATAGATTTGCAAAAGTTTCACAGGAGACCCAGGAGGAATAAGTGACATCCCAATGTGATCAAAAGGTCACAGTCCAAATAAGTCATGTGAAAGCCATGCATATTGAAAGGGTTTGCTGTAAGGGAATGGAGAGGTATTTCAGTGGTTAAGAGCTGCTCTTTCGGAGGACCCGAGTTCAGTTCTCATCATTCACAGTGGGTACACCAGGCAGCTTGCAACCATCTGCCATTCTGTATCCATAATTTAAAATAATAAAATATTGTTTTCAAAAATAAAGGCTTTACTATGTCTTCTGCAGAATATTGAGAGAAAATAATTCCCAAGTAGCAAAAGATAGACTCACAAGAGTGTCAGATACATTAAAGAAGTAATAGTTCCAGGAGGTGCATAGGGGCACAAAAAGACTCATCTCTACAGTAATCACAAAAAGAAACTCAATCCATCAAGACCAATCTCTGTCCCACATTCATTCAGTGCAGTGCACAGGTTCCTTCCTGAATAAAAACATCACTAGTTTCTATTACTGCTTTCTATCTGTCCTCTCACTGAAATGTAAGGTGACTGAATAGCAGGGGACTTGCTTCCTGCCTTCCTGATCTGAAAACAATAAACAGCGATGGATTGAGCTTAATAGGTATACATTTTTGAACAGTAATTTCACAGATAGGTAAAATGTTTTCACTTTGTAGAGTTGAAGTTTTCAGGCTGCACCTCATATTGGATATTTTCATGATGGATATAAATATTTACTATACACTTTAGACCAAAAACTTAAGAATATTTTAAAAACCTACAGAACTTTTATGTATGTGAGTATTGTAGAAAATATGAAAGTATTGCTATTAACATATATGCCATTTTTTGAAATCATCAAAGTTATAAAATGTTCCTTAAGTAAAAGTGCTGTCTTTTTTTATAAATACCTGAACTTATTGTTGTCCCTCTAAATATGGACAATTCATTCTAGGAATCCTGTGGATATCAAAGTCTGTATGTGATCCAGTTACTCATAAAATGTGAGGGTATTAGTATGTAGCTTATGTAGGTCTCCTACATGTTTACAGTCATGCCTAGTTTACTCCTAATGTCAAACACAAAGGAAATGCTGTACAAATAGTCATTGTACTCTATTTTTTTAGTAAACAATGTCAAGGAAAATATATGCCATACTCAGCATAGGCATTTTCCCCCAGTGGGAGAATGACTTTTACAAAGAAAAAAAAACACAACAAAACAAAAAACAAACATGTATAATTTGTAACATAATTGTGACATTCTTTTTAGAACTTCTTATAAACTTTCTTAAAGATATTTTGGGTCTGTTGGTGCATCAATGTGTGGATGTTGACTCTTGAATCCACGGGTTTGGAACACTTGTACATTTCTCAGTATGACTGAAATGGTGATAGACTGAAGGACTTTTGTTTCTGTAGAGGTGGAACAACCCAACACCATGTGTTGAGGAGTTAATTTTAGCTTTCAGTTCCAGGCATGGAGAAGGCATGGCAAGATCTTGAACCAGCTAGGTCAATCACAACCACAGTCAAGAGCAGAAATACAATAATTGCACACATGTTCACTTGCTTGCCTGCCAGTGATCTTCACAATCTATCCACTCTTAAACAGATCACTTTCCATGCATAGCAAATAGTGCTCCCCAAAGTAGGCTTGGTCTTCCCACATCTATCACCTTAATTAAGACAATCCATCATGGACATGTGTCTAGATTAACTTCATCTAGATAATTCCTCATGGATACCCCTTCACAGGTGATTCTTAAAAGTTGTGTCAACTTGACAAACCATCACAAGAGTCAATGATCTGTTTATGGAGCTCATGATCTTTTGTGAGAGCCACAGAGTGATAAATCCTCAGGGCTCCCCTTGCCTAGGCAGGAGAGCCATGGAATCAGGTCACAGCCTCCTGAGACAGAGTATTTGAGCACAGATATGTGTCTTCTGAGTCTGTTAGTGAACTAGCAGTCCATGTATAACAGCTGGATTCTTTTTGCTTCTGTCCTTATTCAGAGAGTTAGATCTGTTGAGCCTTTTCACCACTACTGCTAAGGTCTCCCAGGTTAATGAACAGAGGATTTTAAGTATGGCTAATTAAGAATGAAATGATGAACTCTTCTGGAAATGATTAAAGGCCATAACCAAAAAGTGATGCCATGTCCCTAATCTCCGGGATTCTTTTTATAGAGAATGAGTCTCATAATGGGAAACCTTTCATCAATGTTATTTTTTATCATTAGATATAAAATGTGAATGAAAATGGAGCCAAAAGAAAATGTTCTTCAGAAACCTACCTATTACAAGAAATGACAGGCTCAGAATTGAGATGCCTGGAGTTTCTTAAAAAATAATGTTCAAGCCCAGATATTCTTCAATACAACAACAACAAAAGACATCACGAGAGACAGGAGTACAGTGAAGGAAAGACTGAACTATAAAGTGATTCATGAACAAAAGGAGCTTGTGATTTGGGGGTCCAAGTGGTATGGGGTACAGAATATAATGTCAATAATTCTGTAACCCCAGACAACTCAATTTAAACAATTCTGGGCCCAAGTGTCACATCTGTGTTGTGGCAATAAAATATTTTTGTGGCTAACGTGAAATTTAAATAATAGCACAAACTACTCTTAAAACAGTGTGCTGTCCACATGTGCCCCCAGCAAATACCTAATGTTCATTATAAAAAAAATACACAACTTTGTGCACACACATGTGATGTAAGGGAAGGTAATGATGCAATTTACAACCCTGTTGGATGAAGGAATGTATTATAGTCTGATGATCTTTGCAATTTAAGATGCTACAGGAGAAGCTGGGTATGATACATGTCTGTGATTACAGTACTTGGGAAATTGGGGCTGAAGTATCAGGAGTTTGATGGCACCCTCAGTTACAAAGTGTTTGAGGGTGCCTGCTCTTTGTAAGAGCTTGTCTCAAAAAGCAAAGCAAAGCAAAACAAAGCAAAACAAAACAACAAACAAAAAACCCTAAATCAAACAAAACCATACCATACTAAACCAAAACAAAAGCAGCTCTATAATAAATTCCCTTATTTTCAATTTAATTCTTGTAAGAAAAAAAAACCCAACTGTTATCTGTGTTATATTCTTAGCTATTAAATTATGAATTAAATTTTGACATTTGAACTAATCTCTGTCCCATAATAGACGTATTAACATGGGAGGAGGTTGCCTTACACATAGAGGTTACATACATATTTCTACAAAACAGACTACCATTGAGACAGAATGCAATGAGATATGATGTTTCTAGATCTGGCTGTAAGGAAACACCCCAATAATTTTGGAGTTTGGCCTCTACATCCTGCTTGTACTTGTCTCCTAGGATGTTCAGGTGGAATCATTGGGCGGTATCAGAAAACTTCAACAGGAGAGCCTTTTACGTTGGACAATTGACAGGGCTGTTTCAGAGACCAGTTCTCCCTCTGGCTTCTGTTATTTTCTTGGTTTGAATTACAAAAATTGAGCAGAGATAATCTCTAAACCTAAGACACAACTCTTGATATGTTTTGCCCGCAATAAATACATTTTGATCTTTTCTAGAATGCTGATGGCTAAGATGTAGTTGTTGTAAGGAGAGTTCCTAGCATGCACAGGTTTGATACTTATCTGTGCATAAAGCCAGGCATGGTGGTACACTCCTGTCATCCCAGCAGTTGGGAGGTAAAGGCAGGAAAATAGAAGTTCAAGGCCATCCTTGATAATAATTTGAAGGTTGAGACCAGCCTGGACTGCATGGGACTCTGTCTCAAACAGGAATAAAAAAACATGGAATCATTTGACCCCTCATTATTTCATAGCCTCATCCATTCTAAAGGCTGTTTTAATCATCTGCAGAGAATACAGTGTTCTTAATGAGCTATGCTTGCAAATTTTCTTCATTAACCCTGAAGGCTCAGCACTATTTACAGAAAGATTTAACAGTGCCAGTTCTTTCAACAAAGACAGAAGAAAGAGTTAGCAGTTGGGCATGTCTTGCTGTTGTATTCACAGATGCAAGGTATTGCCCTCCCGCTTCACTGCCCTTCATGCTTGCCACCCTTAACTAAGTTGCATTCTTTCTTTGTAGAGTACAGTGATGTTGACCAAGAGACAGCACTGGCTGCAGCCCATGGCTTCACAGGCTGCCTCTCTGCAGTACAGTTCAGCCATGTTGCACCTCTGAAGGCTGCACTGCACCCTAGTCACTCAGCCCCTGTCACTGTGACAGGGCATGTGACAGAGTCCAGCTGTGTGGCCCCTGCTGGCACTGATGCCACATCGAGAGAAAGGACACATTCATTTGCAGGTAATTTAAGACTCTCTTCCTCCTATGTCACAAATGGACTTGGCCACAGGACTTGGAAAGTTTCCTAATGATGCTGCTTATTCTCAAGATGGCTACTGGAAATTGCTTTTGTTTAATCTTCAGATCTCTTCTTTATCATTGCTTTTCTGGAGTCTTGATTTCTTATTCCTTTAAAGTTGACACTGTTAAATTGAAAATCACACAGTTCTCATGTTCACCTCTATCATTTTGTTCTGGTTTAAAACCAGGCTGCAGAAACACATAGAGACAGCTGACCTGAACAAGGAGGAGCTAATGGACCCCCAGACTGATAGCTGGGAAGCCAGCATGGGACTGACTCAGGCCCCATGAACATGTGTCTCAGCTAGAAGGCCTGAGCAGTCTAAGGGACCTCAGACAGTGGAAAGAGGATGTATCCCTGGTGCACAAAAGGACTTTGGGGGCACATCCCCCATGGAGGGATACTCCCTTAACCTAGATACAAGAGAGAAGTCCTAGTCCCTACTCCAAATGACTTGACAGAATTAAATGACCCCTCCTGGATGGCATCACCCTACATGTGGAGTGGGGGGGGATGGGACGGGAGGGTAGCCAGTGGGCATGAGAGGGTGGGAGAGAGGAAAAAAGGGAGGGAGGGAGGGGGAACTGGGATTGTTATGTAAGATAAAAATAAATAACAAAGTAAAAAAAAAAAACTGATGAATTCTTCAGAATTTCCTCCTGCTACTTAGGTGTATCACCCTGTCCACTTTTGTGCTTTAACTATAGATCATTCTGGAACGATGGATGACAGAGAGCCTCTCACACGTGCAATCAGAAGTGACTCTGCAGTAATTGGAGGTAACCGGGAAGCATGAGTGAACTTTGTTGGTGGGGTTTATTATTATTACTAATAATACTGAATATAAGCCTTAGGAAACTGCCTACAAAGTATCTACATATTTTCACTGGGGATGTAGTTAACTGGTACCATGACTTGCCAATAAGCATGAAGTCTTAGGGTCAATTCCCAGAATTGGGGGGGGGTCACTGTTTTTGTTTTTTAATCTAAAGTATTTGTAATTATTTTTTCTTCTTTTTTATTTTTATTTTCTTTTACATATCAATCCTAGTTCCCTCTCCTGCCTTCCCTCTTCCCCCCTCTCCCATTCTTTCATGCCCCTGACCACCCTCCCCTCCTATTTTAAACTGTGGATTGATTCTTTGTGAATTTCACACCATGCACCCCAATCCCACTCATTTCCCCATCCATACACACCCTCCACCCTTGCAAACCCCCCAAAAGTAAACAAAAAGTAAAATGATAAAATATTAAAAATATAAATGAAACAAAATGCTATGAAAGCTGCAATGTGTTACCCAGCATACTCCTTTGCCCAAAGAGTTTTGCTTACTAACGTTCATTGCGTTGAGTCCTTGGTCTGATTTGAAGCCTGTGGCTTCTGCTACACTATCAATATGGGCCCTCACCACAACCGTTGTTGCCCTACATCATGGAGATCCCGAAGCTTTGGTTTTGCAGAGCTCCTACCTCACATACTCCAGCAGTTCGTAGATGTGGTGATATTGGGGTGGGCCGCCTCAAAGCCCTGGATCTGAGCCTGGGTGGAAGTTGAGCTGGGCAGCCCACCCGCTCTTCTGTGCCTACACCACCAGGACCTGTTCTCTTGCTTTGCCCAAGTCAGGGATAGGCCAGCTCTCCTGTTTATAGCATCTGTCAAGAGGTGGGGCCCACTCTCCAGTGCTTACCCTTCAAGGACAACAATTCCACACTTATACCATCAGGGCCAGCTCTCCAACACTGCCCTGGCCAGGGTC
Source organism: Phodopus roborovskii (assembly GCF_943737965.1). Lineage (NCBI taxonomy): Eukaryota > Metazoa > Chordata > Mammalia > Rodentia > Cricetidae > Phodopus > Phodopus roborovskii. The sequence goes on along the minus strand of NW_026126558.1, from coordinate 15,993,236 downwards.
AGGACCAGCTTACCTGAGTGTTATAGTCAGCAAGGCATGGGGCAGCTCTCCTGTGCTCATGTCCTCAGAGCCAGTACTCTAGTACCCATGCCACCAGGGCCCACTCTCCTGTGCTGCCCAGGCAAGGTGTGGGCCCCTCTCCTTCCTGAGTGCTGCAGCCAGTGAGGGATGGGGGCAGCTTTTCACAGCCCTTGGATATCAACATGGCCCCAGGCAGTAGCCCAGACCAGTGGCTTCTGAATGACCTTTGGTGGCAACGTGGTCCATGGACAAGGACCAAGACCCCTGAAGTTGCATGGCCACGGGATTTCACATATCTTAAATGCCATACAATGAACCTTACTATTTTTAAAATTTATATTCTTTGCATTTCACACATTTATAAAATGTATTTTGATCACATTCATTCACTGCTACCCTCTCCTATCTAACCCCCATTCCCACTGAACCCAGTTATTTCCCAGCACGTGCCTTTAGCTTTGTGCGACCCACATCAGTCAAGTTGAATTATATTACTTGTAGGAACAATGATTGGAGGTTATCTACTAAGATATGGACAGCTTTCCCTCAACTACACTGCTGAAGAAAACAGCTCCCCTACTCTCAGCATCCTTTAACTCGCAATAACTTTCAGGAAGGGGTAGGGCCTCTCAGCTGTCTCCTGTCCATTATGGATTGTTGACAGACTTGCTCTTGTGTACACTTTCCCAGGCACTGAACTTGAAGAAGGGATGGTTTACAACTTTTATTGGGATAGCCTTATACAATCTTCCTAAATTCCTGGCTTCCTTGGAAATTCTGTGTGTAAACAGGATGCTCTCATTAAAGCATCGCACTCCAAGATCAGTTGCTAAGCTATGTAAAAATGAATAGGGTTTATCTTAAAGATGGCCATCTGTAAGCCATGATAACTAATGTGTGCATTTATTTCCATAGATATATCATTGCTTCTGCAAGGGGTCATATCAAAGTAGGAAAAAAAAAACCTCGAGATTAACATTAGGAATATGCACTTTGTGTATCTTTAATGCTTATTAAAATAGATATTCCATCATTTAGACATGCCTATAAAAGAATACTATACTTACAGTGCTTATCAAATCTTAGGTTAATAGGTTGAAAGTGGTTCTTAGTAATTTTAAATTGCAGAATACACACAGAAACTTTAAAAATATCTTTAATATGACAACATCTTCTTTGAGGTATATGTTATTCAAAACCAAATTCAGAAATAGAACTTTTTTTTTTTGATTAATGCTCTTCAGGGGCTGTTAATCAGAGGACCGAAATGTTAAGTGCCTTAACATTACTCTGCACTCTGAATATCATATGGATGTACAAAATAAATAATTATTCAGCCTTATATCCAGATAAAGTACACTTGAGAAACTTTTATGTGGGCTTAATACTAGATCCATTTACTTTTGTGTTTTAATAATTTAATTTTATTAGTGTGTGTGTGTGTGTGTGTGTGTGTGTGTGTGAGTGTGTGTGAATATGCATATGAGTGAAGTTGCCAGTGCTGGTTGGTTTTTGTCAACTTCACACAAACTGAGCCATATTTGGAAAGAGGGACTCTTAATTGAGAAAATGCTTTCATAAGATCCGTCTGCAGTGCATTATCTTTACTGGTAATTGATTTGGGTAGGTCTATCCCACAGGGCACAGAGATACCACTTGGCAAGTGGTCCTGAGTTGCATAAGAAAGTAGGCCTAGCAAGCCAGGGGAAGCAAGCTGGTAAACAGCAAGCTCCTGGAAACTCATAAACTCTGGACCAACAGCTATGGAGTTTCCATGGTACCCAACTAGGCCCTCTATAAGTGGGAGAGAGTTGTGAAGCTTGGTCTATCTTAGGGGCCCCTGGCAGTAGGACAATGATCTACCTCTGGTACATGAGCTAGATTGTTGGAGCCCATTCCCTATGGTGAGATGCTGTGCTCAGCATTAATGCAGGGGGGAGAGGGGCTTGGTCTTGCCCCAACCTAAAGTGCCAGACATTGTTGACTCCCCATGGGAGCCCTGACCCATTGCTAGGAGAACTGGATAAAGGGTAAGCTGTGTGGGGAGGTATGGAGTGGATGGGGGGAGAACTGTGGCTGGGATGTAAAATGAAATTTAAAAAAACAAAAATAAAAATAAACCCCCAAACAGCATTCCTGGCCTCTGCACTAGTTCCTAATTCCAGGTTCCTGCCTTGAATTCCTGCTCTGACTTCTATCAGGGATGGATTCCCTCAGTGATGGAATGTGATCTTGTCAAATTTAAACCCTTTCTTCCCCATGTTGCTTTGGTGTTTTTCCACAGCAATAGAAGCCTAAGACAGTGCCCATGAACGTCAAAATAGGGATACCCTGAAACTGGATTATTAGCAAATATGAGAGCTTACAAATGAACTTGTGTCTTCTACAAGAGCAGTACCATGCTCTTAACTACTGAGGCATTTCTCTAGCCCCCTGCCTTGTAAAGATTTTGCTTTTAATCTTGGTTTTAATTGTGTGTGTGTGTGTGTGTGTGTGTGTGTGAGTGTGTGTGAGTGTGTGTGTGTGTGTGTCTGTGTGTGAGTGTGTGTGTGTGTCTGTGTGTGTGTGTGTGTGTGTGTGTGTGTGTGTGTGTGTGTGTGTGTGTGTGTGTGTGTGTGTGTGTGTGTGTGTGTGTGTGTGTGTGTGTGTGTCTGTGTGTGAATAGTTTGTGCTGTCTTTCATCTATACATGAACTCTCTGTAGCAGCTATACCCTTTTATTTAGATGGCGAATAAAAATGATCAAAGTTTCTCTCATTGTTATTTCTATTCTTCTCCCCTTCCCTTAAACTAAATATCATAAGTTAAGGTTAAATGAAATCTTGTTTAATTCCCTAACAAACAAAGCAACCCTTCCTTTTTTTTCTTTCTTTTTCTTTTTCTTTTCTTTTTTTTTTTTTTTTGTTTGTTTGTTTTTTGAAGTAATTAGTTTAATCTTGAGTTTAGGTAGTTATCAAAATACTTTAATGGAAACATATTCTACAGTAAAACCCTACTTATAATTATGAGAATGGTAACATGCTTAACATTATAACATTTTAAAGTAGGATTCCTGCTTAAGCAAAATGACTTAGTCAGTGCTCTTCTTGCCTAGCTTTCACACACACAGAGCAGAGAGAGAGAGAGAGAGAGAGAGAGAGAGAGAGAGAGAGAGAGAGAACACTAGGAAAGTTTGTCCCTCAAGGTTCACCAAGGTCCATGAAACAAGCATGCCATCTGGTTTTGATCGCTCTGGGGACTGAGCTTTCGTAGAGCAGCTGGGAATGGCCATAGAAGCTCCAAGGGTCTCATGCCAACCATGTGTAGTGTGTCTGCTTGTTCACAGCCCAGGGTCCTCCACTGTAGTGCTCTGACTGGTAGTGTCCAGGTAGGCTTTTATCCCATTGTTGTGCTAGTCATAAATCATTCCTAGTATGTAACCACAGTTGACACATTCAAACGTTTTTTTCCAGAGGAGATAATCCTCTTGTGTTCTCAGCTGTGGGTAACCATCCTCTTTGTTTATAAACAAAGTAGTATGAGATGAACATAGAATTAGTGAGGCATTTAACAGTGATGATGCAAACATGGAGTGTTTCTAGCCAGACTGTGAAGATAAACATGGAGTGTTTCTAGCCAGACTGTGAGGATAAAGATAGAACATTTCAGACAGAAACCTACATACATTTCGCCCCAGAGCACATTACCATGCTGCTTTGTGTACAACAGCATAAAGCATAGTAGTTTATTTTATTTATTAGGAATATATTAAGTTGCTTGTTTGGGGACTGTTGGGGTTAAGTTTAAAGTGTTTTCCTTGAACACAAAAAGTAATGGCATGAAACTTTCCCAAAATTGAGAGAGATAAATCACATACAGAAAAAAAGAAAAAAAAAGTCAGGAACCATCTCTAATGAAGATTGTGTGTATGTCTCTTCTCGACCAATATTATGGTGACATTCATTTTAGTACCTACAGTTGTACTCTCATTAACATAGCCTATCCTTTTTTCACTTTGTAATAACTCAGAATCCCTTTCTCTGAGCTAGAAACTTTATAAGATGATTGAACTAACTATAGCAAGTCAATTAATTGTTTTTACAAGGATGAGAGACAAAATATATAGCAATGCATGAATACCCTGATTAAAGTAAAATTGTAAAATGTGTATTAGATTCATCACTATCTTTCTCGGGTAAGCCTGACCTATGCAAAAATTGGCTCAGAGTCAGCAACACTATCATTTTCCAAGAAGACTCTGCTTAGTGAATCTTATTGAAACTTCCAAGTACCTTCAAGTTTTGATTTAATTCCATTATGCACACCCACATTTATTTACATTGTAATGGAGTCTTAGGGCTTGGGATGTAGTGACAGAACACTTGTGTTTCATGGAGAACATCCTTAAATGAGATTGGCTTTTGCCTGTCAGTACAATGTCTTCTATGCCCTAAACTCAATGACTAAGTACTACAATTTGGTGTTCTGATCCTGATCTTCATTTGTGCTAACCACGCAAATTTTCCCTAGTTTCTTCATATGCCATTAATGAGAATTTGAACACCATGAGAAAGCACCTTAAACATATGATGGAATACTAAATTTCCCTCTTTGGGTCCCCATTCCAGTATGTCCTGAGAACTATCCAGAGTTCACATTCCACATCAAGGTTTTCATGTCACGCTGGAGTTGATAACTGTGGGCACAACTAAGACTTGTAGTGATTAAAATATTTACAAGGAATCCAAAGTTTCAAAATCCAATATTCATCATGCAGAAAGATTTTCACATATTTACATACCCATATCAACATTTTATTATTAACATTATTCATGCACATAACATACTCCTACCCTTTAACAGTTATTATAAAATCAATTTCATTGACATTGTTACATATTTAATCACAAAATACAATGCCTTTACTGCATTATACTTTACTATAATTTCAAATAATTAAAATGTCTTCATGTCTAATTATGAAGCAACACTCAGTCATAGAAATGTGTAAGTGATGCTTCCTAATAAACAGGGACACATGAAGCAGATCCAGTAGAATGCACATTCAGGATAAATGGAAGAGACCACACAGAGTTGATGGAATCCCTAAATACGCTTTATTATGATACTGCTTTAATCAGAAATTGAGAGGTTTTCTTGTTTCTAATTTACATCATGTAGAAGGTTGACTTCAATGGAAAACAATATTCCCAGAGCTAATTAAACAATGAACCTGACACAGTGTCTATTCTGACTGGATATTTCTTTTCTCTTCTTTCTCTAGGTCTGATAGCTGTTGTGATCTTTATCTTGCTTTGTGTCTCTGCCATAGCTGTTCGCATTTATCAACAGAAAAGGTTATACAAAAGAAATGAAGCAAAAAGGTCAGAGAACGTAGACAGTGCCGAGGCTGTTTTGAAAAGTGAGCTTCATATCCAAAATGCAGTCAGTGAAAGTCAGAAAGAGTATTTCTTCTGATTGGCAGCAATCCTGTAACTTGCAAGGATGAGTTCATTTTAATAGCCAGGGGCTCTCGGTGGACAAGAACTGCTCTAACCCTGACCGTACAGGCGATGGATCTGCAGCACAGCCATCTTGCCATGTCCAGGCTCGGGATGGCTCCAGGCAGCCTCCTCCAGTGATGTGCTTCTAGCATCTTTCTACTTAAGAAGGGAGGTAGCTATTGGTGCCCCTTTCCAACTTCTGCACACGATCAAAGCCAAGTTTAACTCACATCACAACTATGGTTTTTAAATGTGGAAATGGTAGCCCTTCTCTTCATTCTGTAAAACGTGAGTTTTGTTAGACGTAAGAAATCAAAATTGGACTATAATGGCCTTGCTTTACTAGAGACCACATGTCCTGTTTGCTTTTGTCTTCCCATGGTGTTGTTCATGAGCCTGGAAATGCTTCTGAGATTCTTTTTGGCTGGTGTTCGCATCTTCAGTGGCCAAAAGCCCCCCTGCCTCTCTCTGTATTACATTCAATACATCAATAATCTGGAAAAATGTTTTCTTGTCTTTGGCTTGTTTGTAATGCTCTTTTTCTATTTGACCTCTTTCTGATACTTTTTAATGCATTTCATTTTGGTTGTCTAACTTTTAACTCTGAACATGCAATTCCTATATAAAAAGCCTTGGAAAGTATGGTGGTTGTCAGTATGTAATGTCATGCCTCTACAACAGTTTCTTATTTTTTGATGATGACTGGTTAAGACCCTAAGCAAATGTAATTTTCCAAAGACTTTTCAACATGTTCCATTAAATTTGTCCTAGCACAGCAAAAAAAAAAAAAAAAAAAAAAAAAAAAAAAAAATTAATTGCAACTGTATTACCTCAATTTTATTTCAGAGACTATTTTCTCCAAATCTTAGTTTATGTTTGCCTAAAGGTTGTTAACAAGTTTTCTTTGATTCCCCCAATGAAAATTTTCCATGAAGTATCCTCTTACATGTTAGAAAAGAGGATAACATCGAGTATAGAGCCCTAGTATTCATTCTAATATACAGTTGTGCCAATGGCATGAATTTTGATGTGCACTAACTTCCAATATAGGGACTGTGCAATCTGAGTTGTAACAGGACTCCTGTTTTGCAACCAGTAGATAAAGTAACCACGGATGCTCACTCTTATCAGACATATGCACAAGCAATCATTTCTCATGTAGGGTGATTAAGACCTCAAAAATGACTGAGATCAATATAACGTACTCACTAATCTATGGGGATTGGAGTGTATATAAACAAAAGGAGGTGGGAGCATAATTCTTAACTATATGAAACTAACAATATGAACTTTAAGGCCAAGTGAACAGGCTAATTGCATGGAAGTATCTTCAAAGTTCATAAGCCAATTAAATAATAAAAGCATTTTGCAACCCATGCTCACACTTTCAGGTGCTTCCAAAGTACAAACTCAATTCCTTATTTTTTGCATAAAAGAAAACTTGGCAATATATGAATTCAGTATCAATAGCATCTAATTCTCCTTGCTGATTCTTCTTACAGAATCTGTGTTTCTTTTGCCAAAGCATGAGGTTCATGTTAATGTTTCTGTAAATACCTGACTAAATCTTAACCTGAAGTGACAAGGGACCCATGTTGCTAAATAGCATCTATATGTGTGTGCATATAGATACATATGTATGATATGTACCATATGCACACACACACACACACACACACACACACACTTGTGGTAACAAGAGACATATTAACATAGGATTTGGTGTAAAGAGCACGGCTATTATCACAGTTTGGAATCCTTTAGAAGTTTATGTTTTCTTTAGTAGCAGCACTGATCTCATTAGTAGCTAAAATGTGGGCATATTTATAGGTGGTGAAGCTGCAAAGTCCTCTGTGTTTCACACTGCAAGAGACTGAAATAGGATGGCATCAAATTACATTTGGTACCTAAATGCCATAGCTTGGTTTTCCTGGTTTGTAATAAATCTCTTCCTTCTTCCTTAATAAAAATACATTTTTTAAAAAAAATAAAATGCAGAATATACCTTAAGAGATAATGTATAAAAGTTTTACATTAGGGAATTATATTGGATTTCCATTTCTTAAGTTAGTTAAAAATGTAGATACATATCTTATTTGTTGGTGTATTATGAATATGTGTGGTGTGTTTAATCTTTTCTTAACAGATTTCTGTGATTCCTGGGAACTATCAAGAAGTTATAGTCTTTTAATTTAAAAAAAATGAATTACATTGTATGTGTATGAGAGGAGGGTGGTATTTCAGAGGGAATCTTACAGGATTGGTTCTCTTCTTCCATTGCATAGGATCTGGAAATTGACCTGGGGGGGTTGTTGGGCTTGGCAGTAGGCACTTGTACCTGTACAGCCATTGCTGCAGCCCTATTTTTTCCTTGAAAGAGGACAAAATGAAAAGTAGAAAGATGATTGTTGATGGCTATGATTTAGTTTTCAGTATCTTTTCAGCCTTTCCTGAGAATAATGACCTGGCTGGCAGTTGTTCATGGGAAAGGATGCTACACACTTCAGTTGGGCAATGTCCTTTTCACTGTCTTTTCCCTTTCTCTAAAGACTGGTGAATGCACACAGTGTACAGGAAGAGGTGTTGTATAGAGAACATGGTGTACTCTCTGATTTCAAAACTCATCTAAAAAGTCGGTGTAAATGGACTTCTTATTTGGTCCTGGAATCAGATATAGAGAAAGAGAGGAGCAAGCTACAGCCACACCTTACCTCCTTAGCATCTCAGCAGACAAGAGTTCCTATTTCTCCCTGCTTATATTCTGTTTCTACCCATCTATCCGACTTCCTGTCTGTCCGTATAGACCTCCAGACCATTATGGTTAGCTACTGGCATGCTCCATTCTCTGGTCCTCAGATAGGTTTTATTTGTACAATCAAGCTATTCACACAAGTGGGTGTAACAGTGCTCTCTATTAATCTCAACACTTGGAAGCAGGAGTAGCCGGAAGATTGTTGCAGTTTCATGGTCAGATTGGATTTACATGGATGTCCTCTCTGTCTCAAAAAACAAACCATACCCAAAACAAAACAAAATAAGGGACTAAAATCAAACCACATCCCCCAAGAAAAGCAAAAGTAACAACAACAAACAAACAACAAAACTTCACTAAATTTCAAGTTTTAACACTCCTCCCACAGACTGGAGTGATGATGGCATTAAAGAGCTTTTTCAATTAAATGGATGGGTCCATCAGTGAGAAATGTTATCTTAATATGTAGGAAATGTCATGAAGATAACCCTTTTCCAGTCTAGAACATAGTTCAGTTTTAAGATTCATTCCCAAGTGTTGCTTTCAAAACTATGTTTATTATATCCTTAAGATTTTAAAACAAGCAGACAAAAGCAGGATGATACAAAAGACAAGCAGGAAACACCCACAGGGAAGGAGATCATTTAAACAGATTGTTCCTTGGTTGAGTCTCTCTTTTGAAATAACAGCATTCCTCACAGAAGCAGAGAAGCACAGAGCATGTTTAAAGTGTGGACAGCTCAGCTTCACAGATAAAACACGTCCAAGACACAATATGTGAAATGATGTTCCCAGGAGGACAATTGCATATTGCCATTAAGCTGTGACTAAATAGTCTTTTGTCTACAGAGATGATCTTAGGGTTTTCAGGATCTGGATTTCAACAGTTATTTCATGGTATAGAGAAACCTGAAGCATCTCAATAGCTCCCTTGTTTAGAATGACTGTGAATCTATACTTTACACACCACCCATTTTTAATGGATATCTATTGTTATTTGACAAATCTTTGTCCTTGATAGATTTGGTTTTCTTCCCTGAAACTATTAATTTCAGGGTCCTTGACTCCAGGATAGACAATTACAATTGGGGCACTTATTTTAATTGGATGTGTACACAAATTCCTGTATGTGTATCTGCAAATGTGTGAATCTGTGGGAGGCCAGCACACTACCTCAAGTACAGTCTTCAGGAAGGCCATCCTTTGAGACAGGTCTTTCATTGGTTTGGAGATAAGCAGTAAGGGTAGGTTAAATGACTGGAACACCCCTTCCTGTTCTTTTGGGAAGTGAATTTAAGTCCTTATGCTTACAAAGCATATACTTTCCCGGCCAAGCCAGTTCTAGAAAACTCTATATAGTCTTTGTGAAATCTAAGATGAGTTATATCTGACCTATTGATCATCAAATATCTACTTCCTATTAGAAAGATGAATTAGACATACCCTAAACTGAAACATGTTCAGTTGAAGATTAGATTTCAAAGCCATGTATCAACTGCATGATGACTCCATCAGATACCTCCAATATGTCCTGCCTGCCCTCCACATTTTTCAAATTCTGTATGATAGTGTGGAAGCAGGAGAAAAAAAAAAAACCTAGAAGTTGAATGTTTCCATAAGGGGGTGTGTGTGTCTAAGGAACATTCATGTGTCTACAAAAGAACAGGGGATGATAAAAATATCATGACAAAGTGTGGAAAAACATGCTAAGAATTTTGGATATTTGGTTCATCAAAGGGGTCCCTAGAGTTCAGTTTTAAAGATTCTCAAGCAAAATATATCTGAACCCTGATTTGAATCATTTCCCCAGTGTAATATTTTTCAAATCTTTTTTCTTTTTTTTAACATCATACTTAAATCAGTATGAAATGCACAATTGTAGGTTTTTAAAATTTTTTTCTTATTTTACATATCGATCCCAGTTCCCTCTCCCTCCCCCCTCCCTCCGTCCCTTTCTCTCTCCCTCTCATGCCCCAATTGTAGTTTTAAAAAAAATCTAACAGTTTAATAAATTTTTATAAGGGAAAATAATGTTCTATTGCCCATCTCCTCTCCTCTGCTGTGGCTGCACAGCCAGAATATCAAGGGTGTCGGGATTGAAAACTTAACAGACTACCATGAGAAGTTGAGTAGAAGCTGCCACCACTGTTTATTACAGAGAGTAACCGGCTTATATACCCAAGCCAGGGGATGGGCTAAGCACAGGAGGAAGTCATGCACCACCCACACCTGAGGTCAAGGCACCTGCACTGCACACCGGAAAGTTCTGAAAACAAACTTGTTTGTTCAACCTTGTTTGCATGGAAGTTCTACATCTGGGTGGGGGGAAGAGACAAGTACTTAAATTTCCCAACACTCCTCATCTGTTCTAGCTCCTTTAATGGTCTCTCTTTAACTCTCCCTGTGCCTGTAAATAATGTGCTATCACAGGATGGCTTCTTTGGAAAGTATATTTTTAGACAGAAATTGCCACTTATAAAGTTTATTAGGTATTATGTAATATACACAGGAGATGGGCTGATGCAGGATGGAGAAATTGGGCTATGATGCCATAATGACAATGGGTTAGCTTGCCCTACTGAAATTACCCTTTGTGGGTATTCTGAGTTGAATGAAGGGACAGGAAATTTTTATTACAGTATAGAGCATATCGGTGTTGTCTGTGCTGATGATCATGAGCTTGGACCAGTGACTCTTTGCAGCTTAGACTGTTCTTGAAGAGTGAAGACACAACTTCCTCAGTTGACATTTGGCTTTCACATCCATGTAGCAGCTCAACGATGACTCCAATAGCTATCTTCAGTATGTCCTATCTGTAATCCAGATCATAGAGTGATGACAAAGAATAAAAAACTCAGAAGCCTCATGTTTAAGTGGGAGGATGTGTGTGCATTAAGATCTAAAATGGAGGTACCAGGACCTTCCCCCAGCACTGCTCAGCTCTTCCAGCTTCAGACATGATTTCTGGAAGGAGCTTCTTCAGCGCTTGGATGAATCTCCTTTCCTGGGGACGAGAGAAGAAGATAGACAAGGGTCTCCTTTCCACAGATGACTGTAACTGACACACATCTTCTTTCTGCTCCACCATTCTTGCCATGATTCCAATGTCAACTGCCAACATTTCACAGACCTGCCGTTCCTGTTCTGTTAGGCTAGTTAAAATTTCTTCAGTGAGATATTCTGATGAGATTGATTTAAAAAAAAGATACAGTTTAACAGCCTCATTTCTGTATTTTCAGTCCTTGATAACTAGTGAACTTGAGCAAAAGTTCTGTATCTGACAAAGTAATAACAACTGAGGCTTGCATGTGCTTGCCTTAGTGACAGGTTACTATCATTTCCAGCATGTCCTGGAAAAAGATCAGTGATCTGACTGCAGCCACCATGGGACCCTTGAATGCTTAAGCCCATAAGAATAGCACTAGACTTCCACCCTTTTCTTAGCATAGATGGTCTATGTAGGCCAGTGTGACAGTGGCTGATTCCTTTCAGAGAATTCTACTTGGACTGTTTCTATGTCAGATATCAATCATTTCAATAGTTTAAGGACTGAAGTGGGGGAGATAACAATACCAGGTATGTCAATTCCATTTATGCTTTAGAGACCAGGGAAATAACTGCTGATAAGTGCATTGCTTAGACCTGCCCCCACCCAACACAAAAAAAGGAGAAAGAGAAAAACTAGCCAGTTAGTATTGGCACACATCTTTAAACCCAGCACTTAGAAGGCAGAGGCAAGAGGATCTCTGTGAGTTTAAGGCTAGCCTGGTCTATAGAACTAGTTCTATGATAGCCAGACCTGATGTTACACAGAGAAACCCTGTCTCAAAAAACAAAACAAAACAAACAAACAAACAGAAAACAAACAAACAATAATAACAAAAGAGAATCTTCCCCTGAATAGGTAGAAAACCAAGACAAACACCCAAGGTAGTTCTTAGAGCTCCATGTGTGTACAATCAGGCATATACCCACTCTCATAGGAACATGTGCCAACTCCCCAACACACACAAAAGTGCCAATGATATGAAAATTTACAAATTCGATGTATCATTGCCACTAAAATGTCACAGATCAGCAAATGCCCCAGTAACATTATCTATAGCAGAGTGATCCTGCTTAGGATAGAATGTCACATCCATTGTTCTGTGTTACTAGTTTCTGTGGTCAACTGTAGCTGCTCCTCAGACTTTGTGACCTTAACATGATGTGAAGGTTTTAGACCACTGCTATAATCCAGACAGGACACTGAAAACCCGAGAGATTGCTTCTTAGAGTCAAGGGCAAAGGCCAGGCTTCTTTTTGGATAAGTTAATCCTTACCACGGCCCAGTTTAATTTTTTTCTTTCTAGAAGTTTCATTTTATTTCCCAAGCTTATAAACTGAAGTTTCACCTCTGTCTACTTTTCATTTTCCCCTAAGTTTTGGAAGAATTTTTTCTCTCTCTCCAGTGTTTCTATGGACAGACTTAGTCTCAGCTCTCATATTTTACAGTAAACTCTTTTTAAAAATTATATTTTGAATTCCTCTTTTATATAACAAGAATCAATTTCTATTCTTTTAAAATATTATTAGTTCTTTGAGAATGTTGTTCAGTGTATTTTGGTTATGTTCATTCCCACTTCACCACTTCTTTATAGACCCACTCCACCTCCTCCACCCAACTTTCTTTCTTTCTTTTTTAACCATTGAGACCAATTTGTGTTGCTCAAATGTTATTGGATGCATGGTCTCCCACTGGATTGTGGTTCACTTATCAAAGCTACACTTTTAGATAAAACTGTCTCTCTTTTTCCCAGTAGCCCAAAATAACCAACAGCACCATGGCCAGGGGTAGGACCCTGTGCCTAACTCCGTGCTAGGAATTATTCTGGCTTAAACTGGAGGTGTCTTTTGCATGCTGTCCCAGCCACTTTATGTGTGAAGTTTCCCTGCTGGGTTTAGAGGACACTGTTCCCTTGTAGTCTTTCACTACCTCTGCCTCTCAGACTCTTTCTGGATCCTCTTTCTGGATGGTCCCTGATCCTTTGGAGCAAGAGGTGCTATATGTGTGTTCTTTAGACCAGAGCACTTTGCAGTCCCTTATTTTCTGGGCTTTGGGCAACTATGAATCTCTGTGACAATCACCACCCACTGCAAATAGAAGCTTCTCTGATGAGGGCTAAGAGATGCACTAATTATGGGTATAATAAAAAGTCATTAGGAGTTGGTTCACTAAGCAGAGCAAAAGTAGGCATTCCTCTCTGTTAATCCCTTTTCTTAAAAATCATATTAGCTTTTTAAAAATATCTTCCCATGATCAAACTCCAGCTTATCCTCAGAACTCCAGTCTCCTCTTCTGGTGGGAATAGTTACTAATTTTTATTTATTTATTTACTATTTCTTTCATAGCAGAGACCTCTCAAGTATCAGATGTGTTTGTTGATCATTCTATAGGCGTGAGGAACTTCACACTGGCTTAGAATCCCTATTTTAAATGGGAGTTTCTGGAACTGACCACTTTAGGAAGAGTTTCTAATCCTCACTATCCTAATTACATTAGGAAATAGACAAGGTAGGCATCCAGCCAGTCCTAGGTGTCTGATTGGCTCTGCCACTCAACACTGGGATTAAAAGCACATGTTGCCACATCTGTGTTTTCTTTGTTTTTGTTTTGTTTTTATGGGTTGTGGTGATCAAATTGAGGTCATCCTGCTTTTAAGACAAATGCTTTACTGACTGAGCCATCATCTCGGCACACTTTACTACTTTTTATATTCATACTGTAACAAGTCCTGACAGCATGATGATATTCCCCTGGATGAATTTCTCATCTTGTAAGACTGCAGTTAAGAATTCCACAGTATGTATTCTTAGGTTAAGGCCAAGGCATGGCAGTATTGTACTCCCTTCTGGAAACTCAAGACGGAATCTGTTCTCTTGCCTTTCTACTTCTTCTACTCAATTCCTACAACCCTTCTCATAGTCCCTACATTTTTGTACAGAGGTAGCAATTCCAGTCTTTCTCAAACCACTTTATTCTGAGCCCTTTCCTGCCTTCCCTTCCCAGAGCCTTGTGATTACACTGACCCACAATCCAGGATAGTTTTCCTACCTCAAAGTCATGGAATTCATATCCTGGGTCTTCTGGCTACCTGTATCTCCTTTGCTGTGTAAGGTGATACACTCATGTAATGGAGACTGGGCAGGCACAGCTCTTGTTAGACATGATGCTATATTTCTACTTCTTTGAATTTGCTTGTCACCCAGGTCCTGATATCTTTAATCCCAAGATATTTTGGTGAGCTCTTCTAGAAAGAAATCTATGTTCTTATACCCCCTTCACTGAACATAATGTCTTAGAAATTTATCCACAAACCCTTGCACACTATTGGTACAATATAAATTGTTTCAGTCACTAAAGAAAAACATTCAGTCGTTCCTCAAAAATTTAAAGTAGAACTACCATATGATCCAGAAATATAATTACTCCATGCAAAATATGACTTTAATAAGTTTGTCACTATATTTCTGGAGTCAGATATAGTATGTTGAATCCATTTCTTTGTATAGATTGACCTGGATTTCCTTATAATAACCACATTTAAATAGTAAATCTAGCCACAAAGTAACCTTAGCTCCTCCCATGGCTAGCTTCTGTCTAATCCTTCCCTCTAGACATCTCTTGAGAAATGAATGAGAACTTCAATAACTTGACTCATCCATTTCCTCTTTGAAAATTGAAAGTTCAAACCATTTTTTTAAGCCATTAAGCCATTTTTTTTTTATTTTATCAAGCTTGGAGCAAGAAAGACCTATTCTTATCTTTTTTTTTGTAACATGCCAGACTAATTTGTGTTTGCTTTTAATAAAATTATTTCCTTATTTCGTGCATTGATGCTAGACATGCCTTTATACCCGTTGAACCAACACATCTGCTTCCAAGCTGTCCATGTAATAAATTTTCTAGTAAATTATGTTTCTGTTGAATGAATTCATGTTTTTATTCAAAATAAGCTGTTATAAATGATTCATGTCTCTCTACATTTTCAACAGGAACAAATTAATTTTTTAATTGAGCTCTGAAATGACCTGTTCTTCCCAAATGCATATTAAAAGAAGATGATTACAAATGGCTGTCAGGATCGAATGAGACTTTGTAATAACTTTTTTCATTTGCTGAGGATATTTGGCCAACTTTCCATAGTAGAAATTTATGCCACTTGATGAATAATTGGAAAGTAACATCTTCTGGAAAAAGATTGTGGTTATGTGTAAGAAAATGAGCCCAAGATAGCAAAAAAGCATTTTGTTTCACAAAAATTGCAGATAAAATACTGAACAAAAATATTGCAAATTAGGTACAATTTATATTAAGAAATATTGGTGACAAGGTTAATGTTTTTACATGTTTATTTATTTTGAGATTTTAAGATTTATATTATACACTTTGGTTGTGTGTGTGTGTGTGTGTGTGTGTGTGTGTGTGGAGTTGGTTGGTCATGGACTTATGGGTTTGTGTGTGAGTGCAAGGGTGTGTGAGATCAGAAGAGGGTGTCAAATCACTTGTAACTGAAGTCACAAAAGGTTATAAGTTGCCTAATGTGAGTTCTGGGAGCCAAATAATGGTTTTTGGCGTGCGCGCGCACACACACATACAATAGGCAACATAATGTCCTGAAGGATATATACATTATATTACATACGTAATAGGATGATTGTTAACTACTGAGTTGTGTATCTCACATAGTATCTTAATGATTGTGCTTCTTTAATTTCACTCAGTATTTTTCATGAGTTTTCCATAATATTAACTGTGGTCATCAGGCAGTACCTTAAGATCTCTTGATCTTATTTCTCATGTTTAGCTAAAAATGTGTATGTTTTAGCCATTATTTTTACCTTTTTCTTCTCAATCCCACTGGCCTCCAGTAGTTGCCATTCTGTGCTCTACTTCTAGGCATAGATTGTGTTAGGAGTGAGATCTAAAGGCTGTTCTGGTCTTTCTGTATCTGTTTTATTTTACTTAAAAGAATATTTTATAGATTTGTTCATGAGTCTTTGCACACTATTGGTAGAATATAAATTTGTATAGTGTCTGTAGAAAATAGGAGAGCAATTCCTCAAAACATTAAGAATCAAACTACCATATGATCCAGAAATCCTGTCTTTATGTCCAAAGAAAATTAAATCAGTGGAACAAAGAGTTTGGTAAAATGATTCATAGTAACCAAGGAATAGAATCTATCCAAGTGTTCCTATCAATAGATAAATGGATAAAAACAATGTGATGACTGTTTTTGAATGGTGTCATAATTTCTGTCTATATACCTCTTTCAACTTTGATTTGTATAAGAGAAGAAGATCTTTCATTTTTCCTGATGTCTTTCTTAGTAGAGATTTAACACATTTTGGCTTTATCGTGGTTGAGATTTTATGATGTATGAAATTGATACAGTGTTCAAATGCTTCTAAAATTTTTTCATGGCAATTCATCCCTTTCTATTTGCTTCCATCATAAGACTGAGTCTTAGACATGGAAGTCAAGCTACAAAAATAACACAAATGTCTTTTGTTATATAATTTTAAGGAAAACATTTGTATTATTATCATTACACATGTGAAATTGCAACTAATTTGAAAGACAGATTGTAGTACACACACACACACACACACACACACACACACACACACGCGCGCGCACACACACACACACTTTTTTGCCATATACATGGATTACATCAGAGCAATAGGAGTGGGAAATGATGTAGAATTTCCCTTGCGTAGTTTTGTGAAAGCAGAACCCACCTCAGTCTAATTCATAACACTTTCATTTACTAGCTCTTCCTTCAACATTAAACTAAAAATAGGTTGAGCTCATATTTTACTACTAGAGGAATTTAGATCTTATAATGGATTCCCTTCTTTCTTGCACTTTGGGAGGCTCTTAAGAAAGGATGTCACACCAACATGTACAATTTGTTTGCTTTATTTTATTTAACTGGTCTACATCAGACTATTTTACTAATGTCCAAATTAGCTTAAGCTGAGGATATCATTTCTGTTCTACAACTAACCAAATCTGACTAGACCCAGGTTTCCTCTTCATTCACCAAAATAATAAAAGTCAAACTAAAGCATTTAAGACAAAAATTATGGAAATACTTGGAAATAACAAAAATTAATAAAGTGAAGAAAAGGGAGATTCAATTGGCTATCAATAATCATACCTCCTAAATCCCATCATGCCATGCAATTTCTGCCTTGTTTTAGTCCCACTTTCCTTCTACCCTACAATGGCATGAGCAATTTCTCAATTCACATCATCAATGACCACTCCTTGTCAACACCTGCTTCTTTTTGTCCTAGTGTGAACATTTTTATTTTTTTAGTGGAAATCATTATAGTTATAGAAGTGAGCTAACTCCTTTTTTTATAGTCAGGATGGTTAAATGTTCAATGGTACTTTTTTTCCACAGCATGGAAGATCTGTCATTGCAGAGGACCAGGTGGCAGGTTTGATTAACTACTTTAAAGTATACTCTAGATCTACTACTGGATCTTTGTAAATATTAATCTCATCTTTCATGTTCATCGGAGTCTTGCCTAAATAATGCATATTTCTGTAGGTTTTTGTTTTGTTTTGTTTTGCTGCTTTGTGTCTCCCAGTATTTTTTTTTTGATGGAATATCAGTGCTATGTACATGTTTGCCAAAAGTTGACAACAAGCCATCGGTCTTTTTTCATCGCTATCTATCAGTCAAACTTTAAGATGTGTTTTTTTTTCTTTTTTTAATCTCTTAAGTATATCATACCTATAGCATATTACCTGCTGCTCATGAAAATCCTACCCAAGATTTTCATTTCTTGGATAATATATTGAAATGACCTCTTTACTTGCCTTTGGTATGAGGACGGTGAGCCTCCAAACCTCTTAGTTGGTCACCTGTGTCCTTTATATGTTATCTGTCATTAACTAGTATTTGAAAATTTCTCTTCTTTCTTAAGATGTAAAAGCCATTTTGTTACATAAGCATGACCATGTGTTTCACTTCATTCATTCTTCTTGTCAGAGAGTCATTTTAATGAGAGCATATTTCCTTACTGAGGGTTTCCATTTTAGTGATTATTTGATTAATAATCATCATCTGGCTAGAGTCTCATATAAGACTGATACCCCATCTTTTCTCAAAATATTTTTTATTTCTGTGGCATTTAAATTCCATGTAGCTCTGTTTGCATAAATTTGTCTTTACTTTATTCTACACTGTTTCATTGGTTAACTTGTCCCCATTGTTTGGACACCATTTATTTATTTATTTTTGCCAAGCTTTCTTCCTGTCTACTTCTAGCTGAAATTCTCCCGTCAAAAGCATTTGTCCCTCAATACTTTCCTACCCAATCCATATTTCAGAGTCCCCTGAGATCAGGAGAGCT
Source organism: Phodopus roborovskii (assembly GCF_943737965.1). Classification (NCBI taxonomy): domain Eukaryota; kingdom Metazoa; phylum Chordata; class Mammalia; order Rodentia; family Cricetidae; genus Phodopus; species Phodopus roborovskii. The sequence continues at coordinate 15,974,565 of NW_026126558.1, read as the reverse complement.
GTCTCTTTGTATTTCTTATTCAGAGACTAGTGGTAACCATCACTCAGCAGAGTCAATTCACTAAACGTTGATTGAACAGTGACCTGATGAGTTGTTTTCTGTACACTTGCAATGGAAGTATCATTTCTGCTGAAACAACTCATGATTAAAGAAGATCCTACAGAGGTCAATCGTTCTCTGGGTCCTGGATGAGATTTAATTGTAATATTTAGTACTGTTTATACACAGTGCCATTTACCTTTAAATTATATATTGTTTGTGTATTGAATGTATGCACATGAATGTGTGTGGCATGACTCACATTTGGAGACAGGAGGCCAACTTTATGGTACTGATCTCTCTTTCTACCTTTGCATGTTGTGTCCTGGAGCTTGAACTCCAGGTCCCAGGCTTTCACAGAAAACTCTTTTACCTGCTATGCCATATCACTGGCCCTCAACTTCACTTATTAGCAAAACAGATGGTTTGATTCTCATTGGATTAATAAAGTAAATAAATACAGCTTTCTCCATATATATAATACTACCCATTAGTGGAAATCAGAGTTACTTTACTTTTATTGCTAAAAGCACAACAAACAAAAGAAGACAGATGTAATGGGAACTTTGTTTTCCAGTTACAGCTCTCAAATGTTTATTCAGTTCTCTAATGATCTACTTCTGGTATTTTCCAGGCAAAATGTATGAATCTCTACACAGATCTTCAATGCTTTAGAAAAGAAGGCTGACATTGACATTTGCAATTCTCTGCTCAGTATTATCTATGCCATGCCATTCTGTAGAACTTGAAAATGGTTGCTTACTATCCAGTATAAAACTAGATTTGTTGTTGTTAAACTCCTGTAAGAAATACTCACAGAGTAGATCCAATTAAATACATTATTTCGAGCATTTCATTTGGATGCAATTGTTTAGGTTTTAAAGATTTCTTTTCAGATTAAGTTTTTAAAGGGTACATTTTGGGCATAATATGTGTTGTGTCTTCAGACTAAAAAGAGGTTTTCAGTATAGCTGTAGATACTGTTTTGGGTGTACACAACTTTCTAAGATCTTTCTGTTCTGTCAGAAAATTATTTAACTTGGACTTGGGAGAGACAGGGTGTTGGAGAAGGAAGTGGGGGGACATGGAATTGGTATAGGAGGAGAAGGAGAGAGAAAGGAAAGTGGAGGGGTGTGTTTTGTTCCTGTACACTGGTTCTCAGGGTCTGCTTCTCATCTGCCCTGCTGTGGTTTACACAGCAGTCAGCGTGGCTCCACTCAAAAGTGATGTTGCAGTGCAGCATGATTGAGGGTGATTGCTTTTGCTTACTTGATTAAAACTGGGAGAAATATAGACAGTCCTCCAGTTATTTTTTTATGTAGCTTGCTGACGATTGCTTTTCTTTTTAAATGGACATTTACTACCTATTTAGAACAATAAAATACCTCAAAGCAAACATTAAGCAAAACACAACCTATCTATCACAACCCTTGCTCCTTGCAGTAGTAATAACCATGAATAGAGAGCCCATTACATGGCAAGTTCCACGTTCTTACAACTTCCTTTATAGATTCACTTAGTGATCACTAATAACCTATTTAGCAAGTATTTAATTAAGGAAATTTTAATGAAAGCCAATTACTCAGTACTCAGAGTCTTTATTTTATTTGGGGGAGTATTGAAATATTAAATATTTTTAAATGAGTTATGTTTATGCATATTGATATGTGTGTGTGCGCGCACATGCACACATGTGCGTGCACATTCTAAAAAATGTGCTCGGGTATCACCACCCATAATAACACAGGCAATAAATATTTCATGATGCATGCTATGTTCATCAATAATTTCTTTCACTTATTTTGAAGATAAAGAATATAAATACATATACAATAAATGTCTTTTATTAGATATATAATTTCCCTCATCAAGAAACCCGAGAAGCTACATGGGAGTATGTCTTCATTCATACACATAGCAGTAACAATTTTAGAACAAAACTCAAATGCATTCCAGGAGAGAAATGCAGGGTCTCAGAAGAATTTTACATTTAATTTACAAGTACACAAGAAAAGATTGGTGTCTGTGAAAAATGGTTTAAATCTATTTAAATTGATTGTACTAATTTTAGATTTATAGACAAGAATCAAGATTAGTGCAGCGTGTGTTCATCTTGCTCCAAGTTCTGCCGTATTCACAGTGTGAAATCATACTTCAGTTCTGAGTTACGTGGAGACATGAAGGGACGCTGAAAAGCTGGTTTGAGTGTGCACTCACCTCACACACACTCAACATTTTAATGTGAAGGCTACACACAACCACATCAGTTATGAAAGCTGGGGAATGAGCGATGCTTACCAAGCCACAGGCTTCTCCACAAGAAGAAGGCTTTTCCCTACAGACTACAGTTCTAGCAGAGGTCAGCCCCACTGCTGACAGTTCCTGACCCTCCTTGGTCTTCTCCCAGCACACCAGTAGCCTCTCCTTTGCCTTGCCCATTTTAAATCGTTTGCACACTGCAGTCTCCTATCTTTTCATTCTTTTTGCTAGTGCTAATTTCATTTCAACAGAACGACACAATGATAAGGATGTGATTCACTTCTGAAAACTGCAAAGCTCCTAAGGAGGCCTCTGACAAACAGACATTTCTCTCTTTAGGCAGTCTGGCTCTGTCAACTCCAGTCATGCCTGTTGTCTCCTCTCTTGGGCCACAGTTGTAGTTACCAGTGGTTTGAACAAGGCTGGTCTCTTCTACATGTTGTTCAGATTTAATCCATATGTGGAATAGGAAGGAGATAGAACTAACCAAGGAGATTAGAGGTATGGAAGGAGTGTGGGTATATAAAGCCTTTGGAGGAGGCCCTTCCTGCCTGAACACCAGTGACTATCTCAAAGATGTGTGTGTGGTGGAGGACCAGAGAGATCACTCAATTGGCAAAGTCTTTGCCTTAAAATAGGAGGGCCTGAGTTCATGAGCACAGCTGGGCTTGGTGGCTCTGTGCTTATAGATCAAGTCCTGGGGAGGTAGAGACAGGCAGACCCTGGGCTCCCTGGCTAGCCATCTTAGCCTTATTGATCCAGATCAATAAGGGACCCTGTTTCAAGACTAGAGTGGTTAGAGGGTTAGTTTAGTTGTTAAAGGCATTTGTGGCTCTTACAGAGGACCCAGGTTCAATTCCCAGCAGCCTCATTGTAATTCACAACCATTTCTAAGTCAGGTTATGGGGATCAAATGCTCTCTTTTGGCCTCCTTGGGCACCAGACACACATGTCATTTTTATATTTATGCAGGCGAAACACCCAAACACACACTAACAAAAGCAAAATCTTCACTACCAACAACAAAAAACTTAAAGCCATGTATTCTACACTCCATGTGCCCATGAACATATGTATAGTGCACACAGAGAAACATATACAATGAGAGAGCGAGGATACATACATCATGCACGTATGCATCCTTCCTCCCATTATGTGAAATTATGACTAGCTAAAGGATGCAACTAGCAAGATGGGCATCAGCAGAGAAATCCCACAGTCTTGGACTTCTAGAACTTTGATCCCAGTTAAACCTCTTTTCCTTAAAACTTAATCAATTTGTGATACTGGGCAATTAACAAAAAATAATCATATAGCTGCTTTAAACTGCAGCAAACAGTTTTCATTGTTTCAGGTACCATACTACCTGTGTATCAAAACAGTGAGCTTTCTGGTGTGTGTGTGTGTGTGTGTGTGTGTGTGTGTGTGTGTGTGTGTATGCGCATGAGTGCGTGTGCATGCATGTGCCCACCCTGTGTGTGCCCCCAACAAAATTGAAACAGCACCTGGCAGCAGTAGGAAGGGAACTTGAGTCAAGGGCTTGAGTACTGTTTTTTTCCCTTGCTAGATGGGTGGGAGGAAAGCCAGCAGGTGTAATCAGCTGCAGGAACTGGACCATAACTCATGTGTGAGAAGCTGCATCCAGAAAGGCAGAAGACCAGGGAGATGATGACTTCGAGGAGTCAGGGAGACAGAATTTTGTGTGGAGTCATAATCGGAGTTCAGTAGGGTCTCCCTCAGCCAGCCAAGAACCAGGCAAAGGTTTGCATGGCATCTCATCTGGTTCAGTGTTCAACTTACTGATGACAAAGTCATCTCAGGGAAGGGAAGATATTTGAAATGTGCTTTTAAAATGTGTGCGCACCTCACCATAATATCACACCATCTTAGAGAAAGCTCTAATGTGAGCATCTATTTCTTTTTAAATCAATGACAATTTTCAATTTAATTTTTCTAATGTAACTAACCAAACTTTTTCACACCTGTCTTGTGCTGTGGGCGGGGACAATGCCTCCCTTGTCCTTGTCCCCCAAATCCAGTCTGGCTCACCATTCTCTTTCACTTGCCTGTTTCCTATATGTTTTCAAACCAGAATAAAAGAGATAATGTAGCATTCAGCTTTCACTTCAAGCATAATTTTAACTCCTTTGAAATTCAAGAGCAAGCGCCTAGTGTGCTGAGTGGGCTAATGTTCAATCCGATTGAGTATCTTCCCAGCTGTAAAATATATCAGGTTTTCCTAGTCCCTGGGAATTAAACACAAGTAGCAATAATATGAATGTAAACAAAACATTCACCTAGGGATATGAATATGCTTGCATGGCTGCAAAGTAGCAAAATATTTATTTATATATTTTGTTGTAATTAAGGCCCAAGCTCTAATTATTGCTTTCAAAATAATCTGGAAAATTGCAATTCCCAGTAACACACATTAGAAGTTAAAGGTCTTTGACTTTTTAGTTCATTGCTAATTCTATACATTAGGCTACCAATAGAAGGGCCTCACCCAGTAAAAAAGATGGAGATTAAAATGCATTCTCAGGGTAGATAGCTCAGTGGATAAGCCAGCAAATACCTTGTCATAGCTACACTTGCCTATAACCTCAGTTTTAAGAAAAGACAGGTAGTAACTTGGAGCTTGCTGGTCAGCCAGTATAGTAAAAATGGTTTTGTGAGAGGCCCTTTCTCATGAGAATAAGGTGGAGAAATAGAGGAAGACACTAGGAATCTGCCTCTGGCCTGTGTATCCTTGCAAACTCTCTCTCTCTCTCTCTCACACACACACACACACACACACACACACACACGCACGCGCACACGCACACGCACTATATATGTGTGTGTATACACACATATACATACACACATACACACACACACACACACACACACACACACACACATATATATATATATATATATCACTTGTACATACAAATACACCACAAAAAATAAAGTACAATAACAAAATGCAACTGCAAAAAATATGCTGAGATAGGACATATTACTCATTTCAAAGAGTTGGATGCTAATATGCTTTTAGAATTAAATTTCTCAGATGAATGTGATTAGTAAACTCACCTGGAAAACTCATTAATGGGTACAACCAATTTTAGCATGTATAGTAGGAAAACAAAGGCATTGTAAAGGCAGAAGATCATTAGATATAGCAGTTTTGTTTTGTTTTGTTTTTATTGGTATGGTCTGTGTAGCTGCAAGTATCCAATGAGCATGTTTAAAATCTGAACCTGGCCCTAATTAGAGGTCTGAGTAAGCTGTAGAAGGAAAATAATTTGCATAGGAATTATAGTAAAAAGCTTTCAGAGAGTGTGTGATAACCAGAAGATGGGACACAGAAAAAGAACAGTGGGGAAATTATTAATTCATTTATTTTTACAGTCTTTTTTGTTCCTTTTCTTAGTTACTTCCTTTTCTGTTGCTGTGATAAAAGCACCATGGTCAAGGTAACACAAAAAAGAAAATGTTTAATTGGGGTTCAGTTCTAGAGGGTTAGAGTCTATGATTGTAGAGCAAAAGCATGATGGCAGGAACATATGAGAACTCCCATCTAAAACCAGAGGTAGGAGGCATACCAGGAATGACACTAATTTTTTGAAATCTCAGTGCCTGTCCATAGTGACACCTCCTCCAACAAGGCCATACCTCCTAATCTTTCCCAAACACTTCTGTCAAACAGAAACTAATAATTTAAACATATGTGACTATGGGGACATTATAATTCAAACCACCACACCACCCATCACCTTTTGTGAAATTACATTTAATAAACAAATACTGAAATTTTAGCCTGAGAAATATGTAGGGCAGGTTATTGAGGGGCATGAGTGTTGATTTCAATCTCTACACAAAATCATGGGACTTCAGACAAAGTCAGCAATAGTGGCTCTCCTGAGTGTCAGTACTTCAGGCAGTTTGAATCTAGTGCCCATTCCGGTTTCTCACAACCTCTGCCCATGAGGAACAGATCTTCTCACTCCTGTTTTTCTCTTATCTTCAAAGATGTCAATGTAATCCCACTAAGAAGTGGTCCGTATTCAGTTAAAGTAGGTTTTTGCAACAGGGATTAGAAAGCTGTTCTCCTACCATAAAAACACCATATCTGATGAGTCTGGTCTTCTGAAACATTTCCTTGTGTCTAAGACAATGTCAAATTTATAGCTGTATTTTATTTACAAAGCCTTCCACAAAAATTAATCTATTCATTAAGACAATAATTTATTGTTATCTGTTGTGGGATATGTTCAATGAATACTTGTTTATTCCCCAAACCATGTACAATATTAAACTAAGCATATATGTGTGTGCGCATTATGCTTTTCTGGTACATAAATAGTATGATCAAATTTAATGTATAAACTTATAATGCAAAGAGACTAAAAATAATAATTAATAATAAAAAGTATAATTGCTAGGCATTGGTGGTGTATGCATGCCTTTAATTCCAGCACTCAGGAGGCAGAGATAGGTGGCTCTCTGTGAGTTCGAGACCAGCCTGTCTACAAAAGCTAGTTCCACAACAGCCTCCAAAGCCACAGAGAAACCCTGTCTTAAAAAAAACAAAATAAAAATAAATAAAAAATATAATGTATAATTATAACACTAGACTATGAAATATTCCTCACATCAATATTCTTGCAGTTTGAAACCACTACTAAATAAAATAGTGGTTGATTGAACACAAGCACTTTGATGTAAGGACAACTGTCTGATAATCAAAATGACTTTTAGGAAGTCAATGGGCTGATAGTGTACACCATATGGACGCACCGGAAAAAGAGCTGGTTCTCATCCTGGACAGGTAGACATCACAGAATTTTATCATGATACTCAGAATGACAAGCAATTTAAAACTTAGGGATTGTTTATCTCTGGGCTAATTGATATGTTTTTTTCCAACAGTTGATCCTGGGTAACTGCAACCACAGAAATTGATACTGCATCTAATGGGGGGTTATTATAGACTAAAATATGACAATTTCATGAAACCCTTTTTAAATTTTCCTTTCTGTTAGTGTACAAAAGAAATGAAACATTAGACAATGCAGTGATTACAACCATGCATATACTTCAAACCATTTCTTCAGAAATGTAACCTCTACAATTTATTGAGAACTTATCTAAATTGAAATGGGGTTTGTCTGATTCTGTGATGAACTTTAAACTCTAGTGTCTGATTGTTTTCCTTCTACACCCTTGCCCCACTGGAAAACTCAATAAATATTTCTTGCATTTTCCCCTACCATAATTATATTTGATTAGAAAGTTGCTTCATTTCTATTTTTTTGCAATGAGTTTTTCATGGATATTATAGGGTATATACTTGCCAACAGATTAATGAAGTATAGCTACTTTTGAATTCCTGTCTGGGAGCTCTGCATGATCTTCTAGGTATCTGGCAACAGCAGTCTAATGTGTAGCAGGTACTTAATAAATGTTTAAAGCCAGTGGTCAGGAAAAGCACAAAAGGTAGAAGTGATAGCTACGATTCTACTGTGGTTTTGATTTCTGCTGGACCTTGATGGATGGGATTAGGACAGGAAGAACGTGGAGGATGGGAAGAGAGAGAATCATTATGAATGGGTGTGAAGGTGCAGAGGGGGTTGACTCGGCTTCCCTTTCATTATGTGCAGATGTGCAGAAATTGGATAAATGAAAAGGGAGATTAAAATTGTACCATTTCAGTCATTTCCTCAGCAGTCATCTCTCTGAAGGTTGGTTCTGTAGCTGCTGGCAGGTGGCCAACTTGCTAAGTCCTCTTAAATTGACAGAGAAGCCAGATAAATATCCACTCTTGGCAGCAGTTCCCTGACAGATGGTCTGGCATTCATGGTGTAATCCCAGGCAACAATGGTAAAGCTAAAAAACCCTCTAGCCTAGCAGCTCTCAGTTACTGCAAGCAATATGTAACTAGGATTTCAATGTGCTTGCAGTTACTGGGGTGGGGACAAGGGAGACAAAACCTACATTAAAACCAAGAAATCACATCCTCATTGAAGAGGGTGAGTATCGAATGGGGGAGCCTTTAAAACTTGAAGTGGAAGAATATAAGAGCATTCCTTTGCTCCAAATGAATGTTAGTAATACACCAAGACTCTAAATGAAATATAAAATAGATGAGATTCTAAGAAATGGCATTCAGCAAGATTTCTGGTCGGCAAGTTGGATTAGTTTTACTGCCAAGAAAGAAAAAGAAACAGCTTGTGAGGGTCTCTGGTAGTTGTAATTATTTGTGCTGCTGTTTCTGACACTCATTAGTCTATATTCAAAGAGGAAGGGCAATGCAGCAAAATGATGGCAATGTAGTCCTGGACAGTCAGAAAGTTACTGGAGCCACTTAAGCTGGGCCCTTAGCCTGACACGGCTACTCAATGCTCTCATTTTGCTAGTGTAACTCCCCCTCTATGAATTAAACTTTTATTTAGGAGAAATCTGTGTGACATTCTAAAAAGCCACCTGTTTCTATTTTCTGCTGAGTGAATTAAGTCTGTAAGAAGAGTCAACTTTGAGAAGAGAATATCAACTTGAATTATAGCTATGCATACATTGATAGGATGCCAATAGGTGCCTCAAAATAACAGACATATTAAGAAAAGTCTCTGCAGACAGCACTTGGTACCTAAATTGAGATCTTGAGGGAGTGTGAAACTTCATCAAGAATGGAGCAGATTCAGGCAGAGGACTTATTGATGCCCTGAAGCCCTTTCCAGTCATGAGCCATCTATCACGACAATCGGCGGTATTGGCAGGAAAAGCTGTTTGAAACTTGTCTTCTCAGAGTAATTACAACCTTAGACTTCCTGTTAGGAAGGAGGCTGTGATCAATGGTGAAATCCCCAAACTTCATTTCAGGTTTAGCTGGGAGTTTTATGGTACCTACTTTACTCGTTGGTTTTAGTTATTTGTTTCTCAAGGAGAGCTTGCTTGGAATTGCTATTTTTCATTATCTAGGTGTTATTAGGCAGTTAAAGAGATACACTTTTTACATATCCCTAACATCTATATCCAACATAGAATCTCCAATTCTGGTCACTTGGGAAGGGCTCTCATCGGAAAGACATAAGGGGCCTTTAGAGAGGATCCCCTCATCCTGTTTGCCTCTGACTTATTAAGGTTTGTTGTTGATGCCAGGAGAGAGGGATGCTCTCACTATTTATTAATGGGTGATGATCTATATGGCACCAACCTGTTTTCAGTGCCATTATGGGTACAATAGTAAACACACACACACACAAATCCTCTGCCCTGTTATATCTACATATAACCTACTGCCCGGTCAGTTTTTCATCATTGAAACTCAAACACCTGTTGTAATAGCAAGGGAGGAAGCCTGGGTTTTGGCTCACCACTTTAGGGGCCCTGCTTGTGCCTGACCCCATGCACTTGGAAAGGACACTGTGGGGACATAAGGATGAGGGAGGAGGTGTTTCTTTACCTCATTACAGACAGACCTCATGCAGGGAGAAACAGAAGAGGGGTGGGGTAGAGAGGGAGAAAGAGAGAGACAGAGACACATAGAGAAACAGAGAAATATAGAAAGAGGCACAGAGGAAGTAAGGCTCGCCATTGGTTTGCTACAAATTCCAGATAAGTCCCATCTCCCAAAGTTTCCAGACCCTCCAAATATAGCACCACCAGCTTGGAGCACCTCACACAGGAGACTGTGGGGAGGGAGGGGATGAGTTTACATCAAATCATAATTTCAGTGAATAGAGAGATGATAGTCATCTTAGCTAATAACAGTGTCCTCTAACACAAGCACACACACACACACACACACGAATAAGAAATACAATAAAAAGGAAGAAGAGTAGAGAAAACAAGCCGAGCTCTTCAGCTGTGGATGCCTTATGGCCATCTGCTTCATTCTTCTGCTTGAAGACTTTGCTGACTATGGAAGAACTATGCTATAAGCCACAACAAACCCATTCTCCCTTAGGTTGCTTTTATCAGAATATTTTATTTCCACAAATAGAATTAAGAGAGTGTTTCTTTAACAGGACTGCATGATTGGAAAGAGTGGCTAGAGAGATGGCACAGTAGTTAAAAGTCATTGCTGCTTTTGGTAGGGTTCAGTTCTCAGCAAGGCCATGGCAGCTGACAAGGGACCTAACACCCTCTTGTGGTCTCTGAGAGCACTGTATTTTGTGGTGCAGAGACACACATGAACACTAACACATAAAAATAAATAAGTGTTCAACAACAAAGTTAGAAAACATGTTTGTTATGTTTGGTGGAAAAGAGATGTTTCAGGTGAATATTCTTGTGAACTTCATATATGCAAATGTGAAAATGGAAACTTGAAGTGAATTATCTTAGAAATCATATAAACCTTTTAATACTGCATGATTTAAAAAAAAATGTGCTGATAAATTACAGCCCATAGACTCTAAGTGATGTGATGTTTAGGTACAGGCTCTGGAGTATTGTTTTAATTTCTTACTTTTCAACCTACCATACTGCATTTGAACACATCCATGAGATAGTATGATGTTTGGATCCACGTCAGTGAATTATATGTTTCATGCTTCCCACCTGTGGAAGCTCTCTTGGGCACCCATCTTGGATCCCTCTCTCCCTCTCACCAGTTTCTGCTACATCTTTTTCCAGGGTCTGCTCTCCACTCTACCTGTAATATACCAAGATTAAAACACTAAGGATAGTCTTTGTGCTCACAGAACTCACCTCTATACACATAGTGTCAGAACAGATACTCGGATGTACTCCATATTTTGTGTATTCAATAACAGCAAGCCTCTCCAGTATGCATTTAAATTAAATTTTCCATTTCACATAAAAACAAGAGCTGTGAAACTATTTTATGGGTGTTGATTTTTATAGTATCTTCTGTCCATGTGAACATTACTGCTTCTTGAGTTGACATGTGGAGGTGATTTGATGGATGTATGTTCAAATGAAACGTGTCTCCATGATTCAAGGGCTGAGGAATGCTGCCATACTGACTGGAAGGATGCTTTTGTTTTTCCAAACATAAATTAAATTGCTTTTAATGGTGTAATCTAATTACTTAAAAAGTGACACAGAAAGTGAGATTACAGACAAAAGGGACTTTTGTAACTTATAAGTAAACACTATAGGCTAGAAGGGAGATGGCACTGCCTATTGGGACTGCTTTTATTAAATTTGCATGATTATCTTAGGCATATCTGTGATTTTCTGGTAACACCCACATTAATGTGGAAAGATATATTTATTTCATACTAGGATCATGAACTTTCTATTTGTATTTAATGAATAGAGATTAATCTAGTTCTCTGGGCACATGTCCACTATAATTTGTATAAACCAGAAGTTATGTATCAAGAATTTTCTTCCATAACATTTTAACACTTAGAAAGAGAAAGCAAGTGGGTCTTCTGCAGACCACAAATGCTCTGAAGTTTAATAGATGAAACTGAATACTTTCTAGTCTTTGGGAAAGCCTGTGAAGTTCTAGAAATCAAATCTAAACTGAAAATATGTAATTTCAGCCAATGCTCACAATGTAATTTGGGGATTGAAGTAAAACAAATGAGTATAACACAGTCAATGGTAATTTCAGAGCTATCTATGACTAATCTCACTTTAGATCATGAATCTTAATTTTATTTTTAAGACCTGAATTTACATACACACACACACACACACACACACACACACACACACACACACACACACACACACAATGCCATTATATCTTCCATCTGCCTCCTTCTCTCTCCTTCATTTATCTCTTTCTGTGTCTTACATAGCCCAGGCAGGACATGAAACTGCTTCATATATGAGAATAATCTTGAATTCCTGACCCTACTGCCTTCCACCTCTCAAGGCGAAGAATTTCAGGCAAGCTCCAGCATACTCGGCAATACCTTTCTGTTAGCTGTGATTACAGAAAACTATAGACATATATCTGTGGTATCTATAATCACTAATCATGCCATCTTATAGTTACTGCAGCTATCTCAAAATCTGGCTTATATTATGTCTTAAAATTATAGTAGTTACTTCTCTTTCCAATAGACATTATTGTTTGAGGTAATAACCATATTAAATATGGGTCTATAATTCAATATTGTCATAATGCAGAAGCCATAAGCAGGATGATCAAAGCAGTTTACCAACTTAACACAGTTAAGAACACATATCCTGGAAAGCTTTGATTTTAACTTAGTTATTCACAAAATATTATTAGAGTGTAGAAATTACATTTATAAAACTGATACAGGAGTCATTCAACATAATTCAAAACTACCACTGTAGAGAAGAGGATATGAAATCCATGGTCATAGAAATGATTAACCTGAATACAAAAATCCCAAAGAAAGATTTTATGAAAGTTGAAGATATCAAAGGATCCAGCCTTGAGGAGACAAAAGTATTTCTCTTAGCTAAATTCTAAAATTATTATTCTTCAAGTCATTAATCCATGGCGAGCAAGAGGTAGATGGAGGGGTGAGGGTGGGGGTGAAAGACAAGAGTTCTTCAGCATTGGAGTAGAGTCTTAGACACTACCATAAGTGAGGCACATTGATTCTTTCACGCTAATCATTATATTGGTGCTATATAGAAAACAGAAATCCACTTACTGGGGCATATTATTTAAAGGACATGAAGTTAAATTAATACTCATCTTTTTTCTACTTATTGTAACTGTTTAAAAAATAAAGCAATTAAATGTCCCAAAAAGAGCACATCCTTATGATTTGTAGGCATTCTTTGTGCCTACTATGGGCATTATGATTGTTAGTAGAAATTCAGTTTATTTAAATTGTGTCCAGTGTCTGTTGCTACATATTTTGGTATGCATGGGAATTAAATTTTCATAGTTACATGGATAGAGAAGCCAGTGACCTCTATGGCATGATCATATCCCTCTATCACCAATATTATTTTTATGCAAGTTATGGTGCTCATTGATACTTTCTTAGGATGGTCAGGACAGCTTGTAATTGGTTTGTAATTTAACTCTCTCTCTCTCTCTCTCTCTCTCACACACACACACACACACACGTGCTTGCACAAATTGTAAAGTTGGAAATGACTAGCTGTATCTGTTCACAAACCACATGGAGATATATTTATAGTGGACTGTCTTGAGTCTGCTAAGCTCCTTGGTCAGGTTGATATGGTATGATGGAGACTGGCTGTGTACTTTGATGGAAGTGGATGAAGCCATGCAAGAGACAGATGTTGTGTTTGCAAATTATGGCTTAAAACAAGTATGACTGAAACATACCAAATTTTACTTAGTTCAGTATTCCACTGTAGTGACAGCAAAGTTCTCAGTGAATGTATATTGTTTGACATGGGCATAATCATTTCAAACACCAATGTCTCAGTTCTATTGGAGTGCCAAAGCCCTCCCTGGGTGAGGGTCAGAGGGATGTCAAAGTCTTTCTCAGATCTGAAATGTTGATACTGTGTGGAGAAAGTATACATATAGATTCCTCCATCCTAACGTTCATGTCCTGAAGACTGCTCCTTACGGAGATTGATCTTGCTAAGATTAGCTAAACCTGACTTCTTGTTCATCAGTACACAGTAACCCAGCCTCTTGGCACACCTGTATACCATAACCTAGCATCATGGCATATCTGTATGTAATAACCCTGTCTTCTTATGCAGCTGTATACTATTTCCCTTCTCCCTGTTCAATTATATATAATAAAGGGAGTTGCTTTGGTAGGGTTAGACTGAAGCTTTTCCATCAAAGAGCCCAGTTCACCTGATTCCAGCTTTTCTCTCTGTATTTGTCTTTTCTTCATTCCCTTACTGTCCCTAGAGCTGTGGAGGAGGTGGCAATCCATATATCAATATGTCATACACAGCTGAAAACCACAAGCCTTCCACAAGTCTTCCTAGTTCTCCTATTCATATCTGTGTACTCATCTATCCAAGTCCAAAATTCCATGGGCAGAAATTATGATATAATGTGAATCTAATTTTTCACACAACTTAAAGAGCTCACATAATGTGGTGGTATCATTCATGATAAGCAGGTATGAGGGGGATGATGAATGAGTAGGAACAAGGACCACTTTTTTTTGAAAATAAGAAACAACTCTTTTTTTTAGAGCTCCAAAAAAATATTCTTTTCTCTCTGATTCTTGATTCTCAGCTTAACATATGGCAAACTTGGACTGGAGTGAATCATCGCACTTCAGGGTATCTATGCAGTTCGGCTTTCTAAATGTTGAGTGACTGAGAGAAATAGATACCCCAAAGTTGATACTTGACCCACATAAAGCAGAGATAAGGACCTAACCCTCCTTGCATCACCTTTGGTGAGTGCTGAGCGAACCCTGCTGGGCTCTGCTTCAGGGTTTCCTGGACAGACTGGAGCAGTCCTTGTCATCTTTTCTGCCTCCTTCCTTCACTTCATTTTCTTTCCATCTTAATTTCACTTTTCTGCCCAGGCTTGTATTAAGCAAATACAAACTGTACCACCCTAATCCTTTATTAGAGCTCTTGTTTCTTAGCATTCCTGGGCTAAGACAATTTTCTTCAAAGTATTGGTAAATGGATTTTTTCTTTGTGCCACCAGCTCCCAAAAAACAACATGGAGACTTATTGTTAATTATGAAAGCTGGGTGAATAGCTTAGGCTTGTTACTACTAGCTCTTATAACTTCAATTAACTCATTTCTATTAATCTACATTTTATCATGTGGCTTTTTACATTTCTTTCATTCCGTGTGTCTGACTCCCTCCTTGAATTGTTGGCATCTCCTGTTTGCCTTGATTACTCCTGCTCTTCCTCTCTCTTACAGAGATTTTGACTAGACTTCCTGTCTAGGTATTGGCTGTTCAACTTTTTAATTACACAGATCACAGCAGACATATCTTCACCACAACAGGTATTTATAAAATACACACCATCCAGATGATTAAGACTGAGGTTAGTCATCCACATAAGGCTCACCATTGGTGATTGCTACATGGGAATGCTATGGTAATGCTCCTAGTACAAAGTGGCTGGCCTACCTTAGGAACTGGCTCATGTTCCAGGAGGCTGAGCAAGCCTTATGTGCCATACTTGGTCCTTATTCATCCTTTTATCCTCAGTCCCTCTCTTAGCCCTTTCGTCTCTGCTGGTCCTGTCCCCACTCTCAAATAGTCATGCCTCTATATTCTTATCTCATGTTTTCCATTGTTCTCCTATCCTGAAGATCTCTTCTGCTGCACTCCTGGTCCTCTTTTAGCATTTCTCTCTCTCTCTCTCTCTCTCTCTCTCTCTCTCTCTCTTCTCTCTCTCTCTCACACACACACACATACACACATGTGCACGCACATGCACATGTACATGCACATATGCACGCACACACACACACACACACACACACACACACACACACATACACACACTTAAATCTAGATTACGAGTTTGAGGTAAAACAAGAAATTTGTATTTCCAGTTCTGTATTAATTTTCTTAACCTAATGATCTTGGTTCCACTCACTTTCCTATTATTGTTAAGATTTTATGATTTTATTTTTCAGGCTGGAGGGATAGCTCAGCCGTTAAAGGCTAGGCTCACAACCATACATTTAAGATTTTATTTTTTTATTGATAAATAATATTTTATTGTTTCCATGTACCTCACTTTTTTTCTTTTTTTTTTCTTTCATTTTTCTATTTCTTTTTAAGTTACCATAGAAAGTAAAGAGTTTCATTATGGCCTTTTAATTCCTATTTTTTTTAATCTTTCTCTCCCACTCCCCTTGCATTCCCCCTGCCCATGCCCACCTCCTGCTTAACCCTTTTATCCCCTAGTGGACCCCATCCCATGTCCATGCTGTATGTATTCTAGTACTCTCCTCCCCCTCATTCCTGCCCCTTAAGAGTTTTTACTATTATGGTCCTTTATCTAGCTTTATGACTTAGACTCAACACACACACACACACACACACACACACACAGACAGACACACAGAGAGAGAGAGAGAGAGAGAGAGAGAGAGAAAGAGAGAGACTTCTAAGATCTGCTCATAAAAGAATATATGGTATTTATCTTTCTGCAATACTTTGCTTAAAAATTCCAGTTCTATCTATTTGCCCTCAGGTTTCATAGTTTCATTTTTAATCACAACTGAATAAAATACCATTGTGTATTTATACCATTCTTTTCTTTAACTGTGAACCTGCTGTTCACTGAGATTCCTGTAAATAGAGCAGCTATAAACATGGATGCCAAGTATTTCCACATAAAGACAAAACATTCTTGGGTCTACAATCAAATATAACTTCTAAGAAATCTTCACATTGATTTCCATAGTGATTACATCATCTCACACTCTCACCAGTGGTAAATAAGGGCTCCTCTTCCACCCTAACCTCTGAGCTGGCATTTGTTTGCTTGTCAATAGCCATTGGTACTGGAATGAGGTAGAATCTCAAATCAGTGTTAATGTGCATTTCCCTGATAGCTCAGGATGTTCAATATTTTTCTTAATACATGTGGATCATTTGTAGTTTTTTGAGAACTATCAGTTCAGTTCATTGGCTTATTTATTGACAGGGAGATTTGTTTTTCAGGTATTAGATGTTTGCAGTTCCTATTTCTAGATGCTAATCTCCTATTTGATGTATAATTAACAAGGACTTGCTCCTATTCTGTAAGCAGACTCTTCATTAAGGCTATTGTTTCTTTGTTGTGCAGAAGCTTTTGAATTTCATGTGAATTGTCAATTCTTGAAATTATTTCTTGTACTAATAAAATCATTTTCAGAAAGTCACTGCATAATCTGTGTTTTCAAATGTGTGATTTCCTTGGAAGTTTCAAAGGTCAAGGTCTTACACAAAATGTCTTCCTTCTATTTTGAATTTATTTTATGTCAGGTAAGAGTTATGGATCTGGCTTTTGACTTCTACATGTGAGTTTCCTATTTTCTCCACAGAATTTGGTAAAGAGGACTTTCTTATTTTATTTCAGAATTTATTTTCATTATTTTAGCTCTGTGTAGGTATGTGTCTTATGTGGATATGGGAATGTGAGTGTGGGTGACTTTGGAGGAGGCCAGAGGTGTCAGTTCTCTTGTGGCTGGAGGTATAGAAAGTTGTGAACCACCTAATATGGGTGAGGAGTACCAAATTTGGGTCCTCTGGGAAAACAGAATGTACCCTTAATAACTCAGCTTTCTTTCTAGGCCTGCCATCCTGCTTTAAAAAGGGCATGGAGCATATCTGGGCAGTGAGATGAATCAGTGGATAAAGGCACTTTACATCCACCTTGAGTTCTATACCTGGAACTCAGTGTGGTAGAAGGAGGGGACTCACATGGTCAAAGGTGGGGACTTGCCTGCCTTCTAACCTTCACAGATGCCAAAGGAATTAAAGGCCAAAACTTTCTGAAAAAAATATTCAATGTGTAAGTACAGTCGATTCTCTGGAAATGCTCGGGTTCTAGTAGAAGTAGATTCTTCAGACTTGCGTGTGGTTATATAGCTATAAATAAAGACAAGTCTCTGTGATTTCCAGAGTCTCCACCCCTCTCATTTTCTGAAAGAGACAACTGGCTTTTCTACTTAGAGACCAGAAAAAGTCCCCACTGAAAGTAGATGCATTACCAGGTAAACCTTGTTCTGTCTCTACTGCCACTTACTGCCTTTAAGCCCATGGCAGGGGCAATTCCCAACCAAGCATATTGTGAATGAGAATGCATAGGCCCTATTCCCTTTGGCCAACACAGAAAACTGTATTTATGACATTGTTATTGTATGCCAATCAAAAGCAAGGTGCGTTTGAATAGGAATGAATTTGGAGGGTTTTAGGTCTCTCTCCATCCACCCCCTCCTTTTTCCCACTTTCCCTCCTTTCCCCCTCCCAGCGTGTGTGTGTGTGTGTGTGTGTGTGTGTGAGAGAGAGAGAGAGAGAGACAGACAGACAGAGAGAGAGACAGAGAGAGAGTGAGAGAGATGTGTCAAACCTGGTTATGGCAGAATTTGTGGATATGATCATACTATAATTCAGGAGTTAACATTTCAGTAAAAGCACCTGGAGCTGATCATGAGAGCTTTCTTGACCCCATGAAGCCACAATCACATGATGGTGTACCAAATAAATGAAGCAAAAATACCTTTGTATAGTGAAGAAGGAATCAGAAGACTCAGAGAGGCAGGCAAGTTAAAATGATTTATGATGTACAGTCTGAGAGTCCACAACTTGGTATAATCAACCTGCCTTTTTCTTAGGGGAGATCTCTGGTTTTGAAAAATTTGAAAAAGGAAGCAAGCCAAGATGGCCAGCCAGTTCTATCCAAAATACAAATAGGAATGGGTTGTAGATACATTAATCATCTTCCTATTGTTTTCTCTCGTTTATTTTACAGTTGATTTTTGGCATGAACCTTTATGGTTCATCACTTCTGTGACTGTGATAAAAGATGGGGTTAATCTCAACTAGAAATTGTTGACAAATGTGTTGAGAGTTGTAAAACATTATAAAATTAGGATTTGTAATTGCCTTTTGCAAGTGAATTTACAATTAAACATTGCTATATTAAAATAATGTTGTTTGGCAATAAAATTTTAAGAGCTGAGGGGTAACATAGTTAGCAAAAACTTTTGCCTTATTAGAAAGAAGAGCTGTGTTGGATCCCAGAAGTCATGTAACAATGCCTGACACAGAGATGCACAAGTGTCATACCAGCACTGAAGCAAAATAATCAAGAGGACCCCAGGGTCTTCCTCGCCATCCAGTCTAGCCTAATTCGTGAGATGAAGGTGAATGAAAGACCCACTCTTATGACCTTCCTGAGGGTGACAACTGAACCTCTCCTCTAAGCCTTCACATTCATGAGTACACACACCCACACATGCACCTGCAAGCAAACATGTGCACATAGACATTTTAATAATTAAATAATTTAAAGCAAATTGTTTAATTCACCTCATTTGTAAGATGAGGTTTTTGTTTGTTTGTTGTTTTGTGTTCTTTCTTTTTTTTCAAGACAGGTTTCTCTGTGTAGGACTAGTTGTCCCAGAACTTTCTTTGTAGACTAGCAAAGATGTGCACTACCTGACCAGCTCTGTAAGATGAGTTCTAAATACATGATTTAATATGTTTTATTGGACTTATATGTATCTATATATTATAACATATATTATATAATGCCTTCTGTTGAAGTTTTTAATATAGGTTGAAAAATCCCAAAAACAACCAGAATAAATGAGGATCATGCCAGAGAATCAGGTTTCTAAGATCTCTGAGGAGAGCTAGGATTACCTAGGATTCTAAGTAAATGTACACAGTCAACTAAAATCCATTTTGAAATGCTAGATCCACACTGAGTACTTCTGTCAACACATCTGAGTTATTCCTCAGGGAAGAATTGTTGCATCAGCAATATACTACAACAGATGTCATTGCTGTCTATTCCCACAAAGTGGAAGAAACTACATATTATTAAATAATCCTTCAATAATATGATTGACTTTGAATGGAAAGAGCTGCTCTATAAGTATTCCTTACATTGGAACACTTACTTCCATCGCCAGATATACATGACTCTGTCACATAGACATAGTTCAAAATATTTATAAATGTTTCTGTCAGCACTTAACATGAACAATGACATGTCCTGAAGTGAAGGCATAATGTTAATATGTAGTTCTTCATGAAGTGATCAATTAGTTCTTGGCTCTTCTGTCTATAATTATTAATACAGCCATTCTACCTAAATGTACATCTAATTCTCCTGACCGAAAATTTGTCAAAAATATTTTCTAGAGCATTAAGATTAATGGAATTTACTTTAGTATTTGACATTCTATACATTAGTTTTATTTCAATTTTTCTTCTGGATTTGTATTTCACTGTAAGTCATTTTGTTGAGACCCATTATTTTTCTTTGTGGTTATGTAACACATTCAACTAATAATGGGAGATGTTTGCTTATATATTAATGATCATTACTGGCCTTGCAAGTTTTATTGTGGTGACTCTCGCCTAACTCAAATTATCTGGGGCAAATTATCCTCAGTTTTTTCCAATTATAAATTTGGTGGCCACTAAGTCCATGACCCCTGTAAAATACATAGACAACTCTACCCCCCCCCATCTCTTTCTTTTCAATGCAGCCAAATGAATACAAACAGGGTTTTGCAGTTAAGATTCAGTTACATCAGGAGGATTTCTCACAGAGAGATGACCACCTCCATGCAGTCCCAATTACATTACCTTCTGGGAAGCCATGCTTTGGCATGCACATGAGCCAATAATGCCAAATGAGATGCTTCTTGCTGGAGGCCAGGAAATGATGATGAGGTCACTTTCAGAGTCAGAATAAAAAAAGAATGGAAATAAAGTTCTCATTCTAAGACTGAAGATTCTTTAAGAGTGTTTGATCTGTTTTTAATCTGCTTAGAACTGGATTGAGGAGCTCGCAATAATTCAAAACATTATTTCTGAAGAAATATGTGATAGTTATAAAGGACTAGTATAAAATTAATTTACAGTTGTGAAATATTGTATTTGTTATTTAAATTTTTCTCCTAACAAGATTCTCTGTGTGTGTGTGTGTGTGTGTGTGTGTGTGTGTGTGTGTGTGTGTGTGTGTGTAAGGCTTATTTCATTTAAGTTGCTATGGTAAAGTAGCTCAGACAAGGAAGTTTATAAACACTAGAAGTTAGTCAATCCAAGAGAAACCATTCTAGTCCTGGGAGCCAGGAGAGTCAGTGACTGGCAAGGGGGTGACTTTCAATTTGTATACAATCTTTGTGCTGCTCTGTTGCATGGTAGACAATATAAACCATTCTATTGGGGCTACTTCATTATGGCACTAGTCCTGCTCATAAAGGGAGAGCTCTCATGATTCAATTGTCTTCTAAAAGGAAGCAGAACATGGTTACCTTGGGAAACAAGTGTCAACATAATGCATTGGGAATGGAGCATAATTA
Organism: Phodopus roborovskii; assembly: GCF_943737965.1. Taxonomy (NCBI): domain Eukaryota; kingdom Metazoa; phylum Chordata; class Mammalia; order Rodentia; family Cricetidae; genus Phodopus; species Phodopus roborovskii. The sequence goes on along the minus strand of NW_026126558.1, from coordinate 15,953,354 downwards.
TTCAGAACACAGAAATAGGTGGTAAGGTAATTAGAGGCATGGAGATTTCTACAGAAGCACAGGCTCATCATTGATTTACTTATCCAAGCACTTACCAAACATGTTGGTGTTCATTGAGATTCTTTTCCAAGCATCAGCGATGTACTCACCTGTTGTTCTAATATCTGCCTTGCCTATAAATCTTACAATTTGGGAGGCTCAGGAAGCACTGACAGATTCTAGGACTCAGAAACTGCACTCACTTTAATGTTTTTGGGAGTCTGCTTTACAGAAGGTGGAATTCCATCCTGAGACACAAAAGAAGCACATGCTAGTCTAGATCCTCAAAGTCTTTCTTTAATAAACCATTATGACAGACCTCCGTTGGCTCATAATTCTCTGGGCTTTGACCAGTGATCCTGGAATCATAGATGCATGCCATGCAACATAAAATTTCAAGTGCCTATTAATCCTGTAGACCCATATATTTGGTAAGCAGATACTTTATACTGTCATGGGCATCCTTTTCTTGATAGTTATCTCTGGGCTAGACCCATAGACTGTCTGTCATTGTGGTGGTTGAATCATATTTGTCGAGAAGTTCAACAACATGAGCTGAAATTGAAAAAAAGAGAATATTCCAAAAGTATTATTTTAATATAATTTCCTGCACCCTTCTCTCACTTATTCTTCTATTCTCATTAGTTCACAGTACACTTCGTCATACTTTAACTCAAAAGCAATCTACCACCATCTACCTGTTTATCTGTCCTTGACAGATGGCATAATGAACAAGATAGCATTGAACTGTCATTCAGCTTGAACATCAGCATTAGCCTCAATAATACCACTAGAGATTGTAAATAATGGAGCCATAAAATTAACACTGAACTCAAATCTATGTCACAAAAAGTTAAAAACTCATCTTAAATTAAGCAATCACAACACATTCACAAAGTAAATATCAGCACTGATTAAAAAACAATAGAAGTTTCAAGGTTAGACTCTGTCATAGGATAGAAAGGCAGAGCATGTTACATATTTTTACTACATCAATAATGGCAGTTTTCTCTTATTCTTGCTTATACCATCAATATTTGTTCATTCTGAATATGCTAATTTTCTATGTATTAGGCTCTCATTGACAAGCCTAATTTTCGACTTCCAGGTGAAACTTACACTTGGTGTATATACAGATTGCACCTAATTATTAATCAGCAAGAAGTAAAAGATGGTAGAAATGTAAACTGTAATGAACCTCAGAAATGTAGTGTGAGATTGAGAAGCAAATAAACAAACAAAAAAAAAAATAGCGTTCATAAAATTAAGCTTATAGATGATGAGATAGTGAGACTAGAATAAAGATGAATAATGTTTTGTTTAGGTAATTATTAAAGTTTGATTTATTTAGATTATTTTAACCCCAAATGTCTTTCTAGGATTAACTCTGAAGTACGCCTATTTAAATTTTGCTCTTTAAAAGTAAGCCTATATTCTTAAATGACAGCAGTGGGGAGGTGGAAAGATAGAGGTAGAGGGAAAAGAAATACAAAATGAAAAGGGTGCCAATGTGTAGATTTTGCTGATCTCCATGTTCTGAACAAACCCACCAAACTATGAAGGGAGAGTTGACAAGAAACAAATAGGACTAACTATCTGATACAAGCTGGCTCCAGCACATGTCTGCTTTTAAACCTTGCATTCTTAATGGTGACCACAAAATGAGCTTTAATCCACATGCCAAGGGAGTAAGCGGGCTTCCTACATACTGTGTTACTGTCTCTTTATAGATTTTTAAGACTGTGTTTTAGGGATTGCTCATTTCCTTCTGAGTTCCCCAGCTTCAATTATGGTTAATTGTAACCATAAAAACTATTAATCATTTGGCAAAGGCTATTTCTATGTGTGGGGAAATCTAGAAAATAGATTAACACATTAGGCAAGTAATAATGGCCTTTCCATTATAAAAGTTTTATTAGAAATAGTAAACATAGCATATAGCTATCAACTGTTATTATTTATATTAACATTAAGCAGGTTTTAAAGAAAGTGAGTATAGAGGTCCAATTGCATTTCATCTGATTAACCTGTAAATGTTATTATTATTTCTCCTACATCTAATTTCCACCCATGAAAGGCTTTGAAAAGATTAGTGTTTGCTTCTTCAGGAGAGTTTTAGTGTTGGAAAACAAGGTCTTGACATCTATATACACTTTGAAGTTTTGCTGAGGTGACCATCTATAGCTATAGATGTTTTCTGCTATATCTTTCCTCACTGTTCCTTCTTAAAACCATGTACAAGAAGTCTAAGACCCGTGCAGTGTAGAGAACCAGCCAGAGTGGGGGCATGTGTTCACAGAAGAAGCTCTTATGCATCAGCTCTCCTCAGGAAATGACTGTCCCATTCATCTGTCTCCAGGCAGTAATGAAGGACTGGTCTTCCCATCTGGATCAATGTGTCTGTCTCTATCACAAGACACAGAACATGGGTGACAGGGATAATTAGGTTTCACTTCCCCATACATCAGGTTGGTTCCTGAATTTGCTCTGAAGAGTTCCAGACTTGTTGAACTTGACACTTACTGCAATCTGAGCAAAGGTTTATTATGTGTCTTAGGAGGAGAATGGTCAAGGGCAACGTGGTAGGTAGTGTGAACTTATCTCAAAAAAATAACATTTTAATTATTTTAAATAATTAAACACAAGTAAAAGCTGAATATACACATGCACACTACCAGACCCATAAGCAGTGGATTTTATGGAGAAATTCTAGCATAGAATATTCAGAATATTCATGTCTGAAATCCTGTCTTGGGGATGATATTTATCGGGTAGAGGATCATTTATTCTCATAGAACCAAATAATTTTTGTATAAACATAAGGCATCAAATTCTGCTGGAAATTTGTACCCATTTAAAGGCCCTGGGAGTTGAAGCAAGTTCTGTTAGCTGATGCTGATCTTGGCAAGCACCACAAGCTGCCTTTGATGGCACAGGTAATCTTCATGGAAAAGCTATTGTTGCCCACAAGTTTTGTGGTACAATTGTGTTTTCCCTTTCAATGTCAAAGGAATGGTCTCTTACTCAATTATTAACATCCACAAGGAACATAGTAAATAGTAATTTAAAAAAAAAATCTCATAATTTGCCTTCTTCTCTCCCACCCTCCATCTCTCTGTCTCCTTCCTTCCTTGTCACCTTTTCGTTTCCTTATTTTCCTTCCTTATTCTCTCTTTCCATTTTATCTTCCTTTCTTTTATTTGTTCTTGGTTTCTCAGTAGTATTGGGGTACAACTAACAAAAATTGAGTCTCTTTGTTGCTTGCCGTACATACCCCCTGTGAAAGGAACAAAATGTCCATTGTCTCATATGGTGATATTTCATGTGTTAAAAACTCTTGGCATTTTTCAACAAGTTTTAAGCATATTGTACACCATTATAAACTGTATTTATACTTTACATTAGATACCCCAATCTTTTCATAATAAAAAAAAAAAAATCCCTGTATCCAGCCGTCCTCAAAATCCTCACCCCAGCTCCTGGTTAAAAAAAAAATCCTTTTCTTTTTCTATAAGTTCAGTTTTATCTTTCAAATTTCACATATAAAAATCATTGTGCTCCTTTTTAACTTTAGGCTAAAACTGTTTACATGTAGGGATCCTTAAGTTCTATCATCTAAAAAGTATTATAGAGACTATGGTTCAATCTATCTGTCAAAGCAGGGGAGTCCTGACTGCTAGGATTCTGAGCTTCAAACTTCGCAAGCTTTCAACTGTCTTTGGTGCTTAAATATAGACAGATGTAGTCTATCACCTTGAAAAAATGTTTTGTGTATAAAATAATCAGAAAGAATAGTTTCCATTTACAGTACATTCTTATTTCAAGGTATTATTCTTAGAAGTAAAAGTGCATTGCCACATTGAGTTCTCATCACAATGAGGCAGAGGCAGGTATAAATCCCAAAAAAGGGATGGTAAAACTCAGTTCTAGAGAAACTATATGTTATGCCCAATGATCAATAGCCAAGAAGAGGCTTAAACTCACATATCAACGATACATAAATGTGGTAGTTTGAATGTATTTGGCCTCCATAATCTCATAGAGAATGGCACTACTAGGAGGTGTGACCTTGTTGGAGGAAGTGTGGACTGGTTGGAAGAGGCTAGATCACACATGTCTTTAATCCAGACCTTGAGGTTTCCTTTCACACTTTTAATCTGGGCCACTGGTTCTGTTGGAAGTATGTCACTGTGGGGGCAGGTTTTGATGTCTTTTTCTCAAGCTTCACTCAGTGTGACAGCCAGTTAATTTCTTATTGCCTGCAAGATATAGGACCCTCAGTACCATGCCTGCACTCTGAACTATAAGTGAGCCCTCCAAAAGTAAATGTTTTCATTATAAGAGTTGCTGTGGTCATGGTGTCTCCTCACAGCAATAGTAAACCCTAACAAAGACAATGAGAGACAATGTTTTACCATCTCTGGTACTGAGTGTGTAGAGAAAGGGAGATGAGTATATGCATTCAGTTCATATAGTTAAGAAAATTATCAGCTGGATTATTTAGGGCTTGTATTTTTCATCTCATTTTGCTTTTGATCCCTGGTGTGCTTAGCAGACAAATCTGGATTATGACTTAGACATTTTTCATGAAAGAGAGAAAAGGGAAAAACTATTATCCAAGTAAATCAAACTCACAGAATTATTCTTCTATAAATAGTAGAACATTTGAAACTATATATTTTTCTTTTATTTGCTTTTGGCTACACTTGTGTCATTTTCTTTGGCTGATTATTCATTGGATGTGAAAGAAAACCCAGTTTTAAAAGACACACTTTGATTTGTGGAGTGAAGAAGCACGAATGACATCTCAAGTCCTCCAGGGAAGTTGAGGAGAAAAGTCAGGAAAATGCTGGAGATGGAAGCTCCTCTGTAGGTAAGTGGATATTTATGCCTTAATATCCTGGAAAAGCATTTCTAGGTACTGGATTAGCATTCCACCATCACAGGGAGAATTGATCCTCTTGTCCTTGCCTGGAGTCAGATGTAGTTAGGTGAGATGAAGCTGATATTATTGATCTGCTAACTCACACCAGCCAAATGTTAACCAGCTATTAAAATCTGGACTTATATCATATCTCTCCTACTTTTTAAATGACAGCCAACACAGAAGCATGCAGCATCACTCAGGATTCTACTGCCTCTGGAGAGTTTGTTTAATTTATTTGATTTTTAAAAAATTGTTTTTAACAATAAAGATATAATATAATATATAATATAATAATATATAAAGATATAATATAAAAGTTTTTCATCCTGAATTTGCCTATGGAAAATTATAAAAAATGGTCTAGCTATTGTGGTCCAGTTATTTTTTTAAACATGCAAACACAGCATTTCTTTTTTACAATTGACTAGGAAGCAATTTCCATAAAAATCATCACAATTGTATATTATGTAAAGTCTTTCACTCTATAATGAATATTTTTATTTCTTGATTCAATTTAATGCTAGGAAGATGATAATGCCACTGAAAATGTGGAAACTTCTTTGTAATGCCGTCTGTGATTCTATGATATATTCCACATAGATATATGGATTCAAAATTATATCAAATTGCTTACTTAACTTCAACTTTATGATCTTTACAAGGATTTGATGTGTAATTGGGGGACCCATTCTATTTCATTTTATTGTTGGATCATAGACATCTGCTATCTAAAAAGTGAAAGAAAGAAAACCAAAAATATATTATAAAGTTTCCAATTAGGGAATGTTTACTCTTATTGTTACTGATGATTGCAAGAAATTCAAGCAACAAAGAGAACTATTCATGTTTACAACAACAGAAAGATTTTGGGGCTGGAGATATGGCTTAGTGGTTAAGAGCATTTGCTCCTCTTGCAGAAGACCTGGGTTCAATTCCCAACTCTGACAAGATATCTAAAAACTACTTGTAATTCCAATTCCAGGTGACCTGATGCCATTTTCTGGCCTCTATAGGCACTATACTCATGTGCTGCACATGCAGAAAAAAAACACCCATACATAGAAAATAAATAAATCTTTGGAAAAAACATACACCCAAACCTCTCTATTAAAAATAATCATAGTTTATATTTTGTGGAACTCAATGTAAAAGATACACACAAAAAGCAGGGCATATTTTAGTATATAGAGTAATGTAGGTACATATACAGTTATATAAATAAAAGTATTCTAGAATTAATTCTATATCTTTCAATAAAATAATTCTATTGAACAAATGCATGATGAAAATTAAACTGTGCACTATCATGTACAATCTTATCATCACAAAGGGAACGGAGACCTAGCCAGTACATCAAGGAAAACATTTTGTGCTGGAAACTAAAGAATGAGAGGAATTTCCAAGGCAAACAATAGTATATGCACAAGATAAAAGATTTTAATCAGTGAAGGAAATATTTGTGTCGTAGAACAGTGACTGACAGTTGTTTTTAGATTAGAAGAGATTAATGGGAGAAGCAAAAATGTAGTTATGATGCCCTCATGATTCATAGAGTGAGTGATGGTAAGCTTCCTTATTTTATCAGCATCCTTTGTTACTGCTTTGAAAACTCATAAACAATCCAGTGAGAAATTGTTAACTGCACCATGGAATAAACACTACCTCAAATGAAGGGCAATGTGGTTCTACATAAATACATAGGAAGAGTGTCTGTTTTCAAACATGGAAGGAAAGGAAAATGGCATAAGGTCTTATAAGCAACTGCAATGGAAGAGTAGGTCAAAATTCCTAGGTAGCTGGCTAGAGTGTTTCTGAGTCAGGAAGTGTTTTCAATGAGGATAAGGTGATCAGACCCTCAAAGACATGTTTTGTCAATAAAATAGGCAAAGCACCTGTGAAACATGATGGCTTTGTCAAAATGATGCACAGCAGAAATCCTTTGAGGAAAATTAAAAGCATGAGAGTATCTTTGAAGTCATGCAAACATCTTTGGTACCCAATGCTCTACAGGGAAGCTAAGAGTCATTGGGACCAACATAGGTCCCATTGGGACATTTGTCACCTACTATGGGAATCAGTATCTTCTGTTCTCATCCTCATTTGCAATTAGCATCACTAATCGAGTTCCAACTACTTAGAAGCATTTGTCTCTGCAACATTTCTAGCAAGTTGTAATGATGATCAAAAAGAAGGGAAGAATTTTCATGGCATCGGTGCATGTACACAAGAGTTTCATCAGTGAAGGGAATATTTAGATGTAGAATAATTATTGACAGCTGTCTTCCCTATGCCACCATTAAATCAAATGTTACTTACACATCCTCTTTCTACTTCATTTAATTCATAGTAAAACACAATGGTGAATATTATTCACTAACCTCAGTAAACTCTTAAAACTCTTCCTTGACCACCTGGAACCAATGCTATATTCAAATATTTTAGGGTAACTAAAGGGAAATGGTGGAAGCTGAAGCCCCCTTTTTCTGCCTGTTTTGAAGGAACGGAATAGGATAAAGAAGGGAAAATGAAAATCCAAGATGGATTTGGGCTTAGCTTGTGAAGAACATCATCCCTAGTTTAACATAATAAGCCATAACTGACTCTTAGAGGTGACCCACTATTCATGGATACTATGGGAAAGGAGGTGTTTTAGGGGTGGTGAGTGGCTACAAGCCATGCTTGTTAAGTGTTTTATGTGATAAACCTCATCTAGTCCTAATAAGCATGCCATGGAGGAGGTCTTATCACCAATCCCATTTTTATATGCGGAAAATAAAGTGCCTACAGGTTGAATAACTGGTCTCATGCTAAAAGCAAGGACCTGGGATTGAAACTGCCTCAATCTCTCTGGAGATGCTTCATCCTGAGAGTATATAGTTGAGCTGAGCGTTGATAGTTTCCTTCTGACCTTGAGACTTCACTGTAGGCACTTGGCTGACTGGCACATTCCTTTGGAACACACACACACACACACACACACACACACACACACACACCTCTTCTGATATGACACTGCCTGTCAAATTCTGAAACACTTGAAAAGAACCATCCTTGAAGGTCATGCATGGACAAGTGCTATAATGTGAAAGGAATTGGGATCCTAATTTGACAAAATGTTTCATTTGCATATACTGTAGCTTTCTGATTTATGACAGAGAGTGCTTGTAGTGAAGATGAAACATTTTATAGTGTGAGTGATTTTTCATTTTCTGGTCTGAAAAGAAACTTGGAAATCAGAAGAAATAAAAATGAATCAAAACAGTTTCATTAGAAAGAATAACTCAAGATAATGTTTGCAAAGTTTTATTATTGGGCATGCTAGTTTCTTTGGCTTGGGTTGTAAGTAATTCTATTGTTATAGGTGGGAAACGTCTCTAGAAAACAGCAG